>NC_056740.1:47632654-47966821 GCF_019279795.1 Protopterus annectens | reverse complement strand
ATGAACTATTCAAGATTAAACTACATTCTATAAATGATAGCTTGTCAAAATTCAATGCCCCTCCCATCCCTGAGTTAATTGCAAGCTATGCAAAATTGTTCACAGAAATCCTATACAACCATGTAAATGGTTCTATAGAAAATGCTGTACCTACTAGAAGTAAGCCCAAAAACAAGCTCTAAAAACACACCAGACTGTTGCAATCCTAACCTTAATAGGGCATATAACAAAAGGAAAAAAGTCATGGGTAAAATCAGGAAAAGCAACTTCCATAATTATAGGAGCTCTTAATTAAATAGTCCTTTTAGTTTCCTGGGTAGTTTAAGTCCAACAAGGATAATTACGAGGTCAAGATAGCCTCATACGCTAAAGAGAACCATAAGGTCTTCTACAACTTATTTCCGCAAACTCAAAGGCTCACACAGCAGTGTGCCAAACTGGTGGTCAGTGGTGCACCGTCACTGAGCAGAGCAACATAACAAATTTACTGTCTGACAAAATCAGCTCAAACTTCACCACCCACTCCCCCACTGCCTCCTGCCATGCATTCACTAAGGCTAAAAATACAGCCTCAATGGGCCCTGACAATATCTCAAGAAGCATCCTAAATATCTTGAAACATGACCTATCAGGACCACTTGGGTCATTTTCAACTATAACATCAAAACAGGCTTTGTACCATGAGAATGAAGGACTGCAACAGTTATATCACTTCAAAAGGCTAGGCCATCATCTGACCCTAGGAACTACAGACCCATTAATTTGACTAATCTAGTATGCAAAGCCAAGGAACAAATTATGATGGAAATGATAAATAAAGACATATGTAACCTTCAGACACTGGACTCAATCCAGTTTGATTTTGTTTAGGGAAGGTTATGTCTACTAAACCAGGTGGACTTCTTTGAACAGATCACCAGGGCAATGGATGATGGAGAGATAGGTACATACTGCCTTCCTGGACCTAGCTAAGGTGTTCAGTACAATACCCCTACTCAGGTATAGTGGACAAATTCACTGAACTGAGCATAAACCCCTACATAACTCACTGGATTGCCAGCTGGCTGACAGACAGAACCCGAGAAGTTAGGACTGGTGAAACCACCTCCACTAAGAGACTAGTCACAGGTGGGGTAGTTCAGGGCTTCATGCTGGGACCACTCCTATTTGGCATCTACTTCTTGAAGGTAAATGCTAATGTCAAGGGCCTTTGGCTGGCCACGTTCAGAGATTACTGCAAATTTGGAGCTAGTATAGATTCCCCCATGGCACAAACATCTTACAAGAGGGCCTAACACAAACAAATGGCTGGTGCCAGAGTCATTAATTAAAACTTAGTACCAAGAAATGTATTCTAGTGCCTATAGGGAAAACCAACTCTGAGACTAATTACTCTATTGATAAGGCACTATAAGAGTTGACCTAGTTGTTAGGGATCTGGAAACCTAAGTAGACTGTAATCTGGCCTTTTACCAACATGTGGCCAAGGTGGTAAGAAAATCATTCTTTGTTGCCCAACTTGTAAGTAAGGGAATGGCATCCAAGTCCAAGGAAGTCATAGAGCCCTTAACAGCCCTATCCTTGAGTAAAATGCCCCCTTTGGCATGTACTTCACTAGACACATGCAACAGTTGGAATGTCCACAAAGGTTCCTTACTAGGAGAATTCAGGGTATAAACATATTAGCTTTGAGTTGCCCGCCTCTGGTATAAAGTTGATATTGGATACTCCACCCAGTCATAATACATCAGCTCATTCTACTGTTTATAGTGAGAACTTAGTAAAGGTCCACCACTTTAGCTTCAGAACCTTGAATATGTCATTATTCCCTGTCTATTCACTTTCTACTAAAAAAAAAAAGAAAAAAAGAAAAACTGTACCTTTTTCTACTTTTTATTTATTTATTATGTATGTATTTATTTATTTATTTACATTTGTTGACCGGCAGTGTCCGACTGGACGTAGGTCCATTTTCAACGGATGCCCGGGGAGAAAAGCTCCACAGTTAAAATATACAGACAGTAGTTATATTGGATTTACATAGTAATTAACAATTTGATCAACATGACAATTAACAATTACATAGTTACAGATGAAGAACATAGTACATCAGTAGACAACTAGAATCTTTATCATCTGCGAAGTACATAACAGACATTAACAATTGTTACAATAAGAAGTTCCTGCTGTATAATAAGTAGTTAGGCTTATAAGCATCCGAGCTTGCTATAATCAAGGTGATATTAGAGGGGGAGTTGCAAGGGCATAGCCAGCATGTTTTTAGGTGCGCTTTTAGTAAGGTTTTGAAGTGGGTGCATGATGGTACGGAGGTAATTGTGGGTGGGAGGGAGTTCCATAATTTGGCTGTGGTACAAGAGAATAGTGCTTCTGCAACAGAGTTATTGGCTTTAGTGACCTGTAAGTAATTTTTGTTGCTGGATCTTAGTGGTCTGGTGGTGCAATAGGGTTGGAGTAGATTCTGGAGGGATGGGACTTTTAGTGGATGGTTTACTAGTTTGTGGGCGAATGTGAGTTGATACCATTGAAGGAGGTGAGGAAGTTCAAGCCAGCCCAGTTCAGCAAGTGAGAGACAGTGGTGACTATGGTATGATGCCTTTGTGGCGAATTTGGCGATTTTGTTGTAGCAGGTCTCTATCTTGTTTAGATCGCATTGCCTTAGGTTGGTATATATTGGAGAGGCATAAAGTAGGGTGGAGATAAGGTGGGAATTTGCTACTAAAATCTTTGCTGCTTTGGTGAGAAGTTGATTATTTCTGTATAACCCTCCTAGTTTTTTGTGGACTTTTTTATGGTCATGGATATGTGAATGTCAAATTTGAGTTTATTGTCTATTTCCACTCCTAGTAATTTGGTGTGTTCTGTTGGGTGTATAGTGGTGTTGTCTTTTGCTGTGATGTTAAAGTGAGAGTTGTTTTGAGTATGTTTGGTGGGTTGGAAGATGAGTAGTTTAGTTTTGTTTGGGTTGAGTATTAATTGGGCATCAGATAACAAAGTTTCAACAGAGAAAAAGGCTTCCTGTGTGACTTTTTTGCAGTTTGGGTAGGGACTGGGCTGAACAGATGATGGTTGAGTCATCTGTGTATTGTACGAGTGTGCCATGTTTGGTGGTAGAGGCTAGATTATTGATGAAAATATAGAAGAGTAGGGGTCCAAGGATGGATCCTTGGGGAGCCCCTATTGAGACAGGTAGTGGGGAGATATGTCATTCTGCCATACAATGGATTGTTGGCGGTCAGACAGGTAACTCTGAAACCAGTTGGTGACTGATTGAGAATGTGAGAGAAGGATAGGTTATTGAGGACGGAGATGAGTTGTTTGTGTGGGACCATGTTGAATGCTTTAGATAGGTCTAGGAAAGTAGCAGAGGAGAGATAGCCATTGTTTTTATGCTGAATGATAGTGTTAGTAAAGGAGAGTAAGGCAGTGGTGGTGCTATGGTTTGGTCGGAAACCATGCTGAGTATTGGAAAGGAGGTTGTTAGTAAGGAGGTAGTCTGAGACCTGAGAGTGAATGCATCTCTCTAGTATTTTGGAGAGTGGAGACAGAATAGCTATGGGGCGGTAATTGGTTAGTTCTGTGGAGGGGCCACCTTTGTAGAGGGGAATTATATGTGATACTTTCCATAGTGTGGGAACATAACTTTCTGACAGAGATCAGTTAATCAAGATGGATACTGGGTAGGCAAGAGCATCAGCTGTGATTTGTAGGTATTCACTTGGGAGGTTGTTTGCTATTAATTTGGTGGGCTTAAGTTTAGTTAAGAGTTTTTTTATGTTGGAGGTAGGAACAGGAGAAAAAGAGAAGGCAGTGGAGAGATTACTAGTTGAAGGTGTGGGTTGGAGGGGATGGGGGTTGTGTTGTTTAGCTAGTGATAGTATGGTTTGTGTGAAGTGTGTTTTGAATGAGGTAGCAATATTTTCGGAGGAGTGAGGGATGTTAGGAGGACGGGTACTGACTTCATCTGGGTGGAGGAAGGAGTTTATGGAGGACCAGAATTGTTTGGGGTTGTGTTGGGAGGAGTCTAGGGCAGACTGGTAGTATTGGAATTTGCCCTGTTTTATTAGCTTTTTGACTCTATTGCATAGTTCTAGGAATTTCTGTCTAGTTGAGGGGGGTTTGGTCTTGTGCCAGTGCTCCCAGGCTTTATCCCTGTTTTTCATTTCTGATTTAGTGTTTTCTGTAGCCATGGGGAGGGTTGTGCTTTGGTTCTGGAAAGTCTTATGGGGGTGTGGTAATTAAGGATGCTCAGGAAGGTAGTATTAAAAAATTCAACTGCTTCATCAAGACTGAGGTACTTAAGAGGATGCCAGTTACATTCTTTGAGGGATGAGATCAATGTGAGTGGGTTAAAGTTTAGTTTTTTTACGTATTTGACGGTAGATGACAGGTTTAACTTGGTATATGTGTTTTTTGAGTAGGAATGTTGGGGAGTGATCACTGAGGCTATCTGATAAGCAGCCTGCTATATATGACTGGGGGCTCTTACTGACTAGTATCCAGTCCAGGGTAGTGTGCTTGTTGGCGTTTTTATTTATCCTGGTTGGTGACTGGATTAGTTGGGTGAAGCCATAAAGGTTTAGATGATGGGTTGGATGGTTGCCAGAACAAGATTGCCAGTCAATATTGAAATCACCTAAAATTATAGTTTCTTGGGGGAGATGGTGGGTAGTCCAGCTGAGGGGGTTTTCTATTGGAGGGATGTTTTTGCCAGGTGGGAAGTAACATCCAATTATGTTGATGTTTTTATTTTGTTTTATTTTGAGGTTGATATATATTATTCCTTCATTGCCTGTTTGTGGAGCTGATGATTTTAAGATCTGGATGTTTAGATGCTCTTTAAATATTATAGCTATACTGCCTCCTTTCTTGTTTAGCTGGTCTACTCTTAGTATGTCATAACCGTTAGGGAGGATTTGCTCACTGGTAATGGGAGGTTTTAGCCAGGTTTCTGTCAGGATGACTATATCTGGGGAGTACAAGTCTATGGTGGCATCGAGTTCATGGACCTTGTTGGATATACTTCTAATATTTAGGCTTAGTAGAAGGAGGTCACTTGGCTTTCTACTGGCTGTGATTTGGGAGAAGTTGTGGTTTCTAGTCTAATTATGAGGAGTGGCATTGGAGATGGCGGGGCCAGGGTTGGGGTGGATGGCTCCACCTAGGGCTAGTTTTGATATGCATGAGGTTATTAGTTTTCTCAGTTTTTGAATGTGTTTGTTTATTAAGGAATCTTTATGATTGTGCTCTGTGGGTAATAGATATGGTGGGAGGGTTACTATGTTAAGTTGTAGGGATGCTTTTTGTTTGAGTAATATAGTTGATAGAATATGTGGGGGGTGCATAGGGATGGTTTTTGAGTTGGTGGGAGGGGAGCTGAGTGTGGATGAGACATGAGCGGTGGTGTGAGTAGTAGTACAGTGGTAGTGCTTGAGTGGGGGAATGGAGTTTTGGTAGGATGTAAGATATGCTAGGAGAGTGCATGCAGTGAGCATAGGTTCATAGGTTCATAGGCAGGTATTGGGCTATCTGCCCGAAGGCATATATTAGCCCAGCTACGTTGTGTGGTATTCACCGCCTCTTTGGTTAGTTCCCTAGGCCCTTGATCTAGCAGCTAGCACCCTTGGCCCCTATCTAGTAGAGCTGTTGGTATGATCCCTGCTGTGAACTTTCTGTTACCCATTCACTCATCAAGGTTCCCAAGGTTCCTCTTGAAGAGTGATAGTGAGGGGCTCTGTCTTATGTAGATCGGGACCTTGTTCCATAGCAAGGGAAGTCTTTGTGAAGGGAATCTATCCCTCCAGCATGTTCTATTCATTATTGTGCTGAGGTTTATATCCCTAGAGTGTGTAGCTTGAGTAGATTTTGTTTTGCTAAGATGGAGGATGTTCAACAGTTCTGGGTTAGACATGGCTCTGTATGTTAGACAGAGATCGCCTTTGAGAAGGCGGTATGCAACAGAGAAAAGCCTTAGTTTTTTCAATCGTGCTGCATAGGGCAACTGTTTGAGGCCAGTAATCCTCTTAGTGAGGTACCTCTGTGGTCTCTCCAGCTGCTGGAGATGCCTGGCCAGGTACATTCCAATTGTTGCATTGTACTCAATAATGGGTCTGATGAGGGAAGAGTAGAGGGGCACCACTACATCCTTAGATCTTGATGTGGACCCTTTTGTGATCAGATGGGTCACATAGAAGGATTTTCTAACCACCTTGGCAGCATGGTTATCAAAGGAAAGCTGACTATCTACTTGGGTCCCTAGATCCCTTATTACTTCTTCAGATTTCAGGGGGTTACCTCCTATGTGGTAGTTCGCGGGTACTCTGTTTTTTCCAAAGGAGATTACTACGCTTTTTTTAGCATTTAGCTTGAGACCATGGCTTTGACACCATGCATCAGTCTCATTAAGGCCCTTCTGGAGGATATCCATGTCGGCCGGAGACTCTATTATAGCACCCAGTTTTGGTCAGCCACAGCCCTTCACTGCTTGCCTGTACTTCTGAGAAGTATATGCCAAACAGGAGGGGCCCCAGGACATGCTTATACATGTTAGCTGAGGAGGAGTGATAATAGTGGGAAGATGGAGGAGATAGTGTTGGGTTTAGTGCCATGGTTGGCTGTTGGAAAGATGGAAAGGGTTTGTGTGTGTAATAAAGGTAGGACCACTGGGGGTGGGAGGGAATTGGGAGCAGGATGGGGATTGAAGCTGACCGAGACCCTGTTAGTTGCTCTTATGAGGGGGCTGGAAACAATCAGGTAACAGAGTAAACTGATATAAGAGCATATGATAGTGAATGTGGAGACTCAGGCAGGTACCCAGTATTTCCATGAACTATCAGTTAGCTGTGCCCCAGTTCAAGCAGTTTTAGCAAGTTTTATGGCAGGGCTGAGCATAAAGTGCTAAAAGGGTGGTTTAAAAATGGTGTCTGCCACAGGTAATATTTATTAACTTTGGGATTGGCTTAAGGTAATAAGTAGGGAAGGGGGAGGGGGAGATCAAGGGTGTGAGCAGGCAGTTCTTTTCTACTGCTGCTAATGGGCCAAGATCCAAGCAAAGACACGTTTGTGTGTAAGAAATAATCAGAATTGACCAAGGACTGCACTGAAGCTGTAAGTCATTTGTTAACCATTTCTCAGGTGGATAAAACAGGATAACCTTGTATCAGTAGGCTACTGTGGTCGCAATTTAAATTAACAAACACACAGTATTTGATCAGATATGGATACTATTTGCTAACAGAAGGGCATAAAAGATTAAATGGAAGATGCATGTGTCTGTGTGTGTGTGGGGGGGGGGATCTGCTTACAAGCCAAAGCAGGGTGCTCTCCAGGGGATAATGAATATTAGCTCAAACAGGTAGACATACTCAAAGTTAACTTCAGCTGTTTGTGTTTGCAGACAGTTCAGACTTGGACTGCGCTTTTCTTGTAACAATGTATCCACCGATTGGATAAAAGATAAAGGTGGTTAACAATGTATCCACCGATTGGATAAAAGATAAAGGTGGTACAGCAACTGAATACTTAGAGTGGTGTTAGGTTTGAGAGATACTGAGCTCCTCATGGGGCCTGTAGCAGAGTGGTTGTCATTTTAAAAATGGTGCCTGCCACAGGTAGTATTTATTAACTTTGGGATTGGCTTAAGGTAATAAACAGGGAAGGGGGAGACCAAGGGTGTGAGCAGGCAGTTGTTTTGTACTGCTGCTAATGAGCCAATATCCAAGCAAAGACAAGTTTGTGTTTAAGAAACAATCAGAATTGACGAAGGACTGCTCTGAAGCTATAAGTCAAAGAGATTACCAATAAGCTGATGAAAAGAAGCATATGCCCAAAAGAGCTGAGTTAGATCGTCCTTTCTAAAACTGATAGGATAAATGAATAAGGCAACAGGCATGCAGATTGACCGAAAAGATGTTGGCGCTATTGGCTGTCGGGTAAATAATTAAGATACAGAGATTGGTTAAAAAATTGAAAGCTCATTTGGTTTTGAGACTGTGATTGGAAGATATTTTGACAGCTTGATGAAAAAGTGTATCCCTGAAAAGGGCTAAAACAGATTGTCCTTCATAAATTTGATAGGACAACTGAATGAGGCAACAGATATTATTAGCGAATAAGATGTTAGCGCCACTGGCTGCCAAGCAAAGAATTAAACAGAGAGATTGGTTATAAAATGGAAGTTTGTTTGGTGCTGGGACCATGATTGGAAGATGTTTTGATAGGTTGATGGAAGAAGTGTATGCCTAAAAAGGGCTGAATTGAATCACCCTTCACAAATTGGATAGGACAAATGAAAGAAACTGATATATAATTGGTTAATAAGATGCTAGCGCTATTGGGTGCTAGGAAAGAATTAAAATAAAGAGATTGGCTCAAGTAATGGAGGCTCATCTAGTTCCAAGGTTGCTATTGGAAAATATTCTAATAGGACACAAAAGAAAGGTGTTTGTCAAAGGAGGACAGCAATTGGTTACTTTTATATTTAAGTATTAGAGAGCACGAACTACAATTATGATCTGATGAAGGCTAACTAAGATGAAAGCGCTTATCATTGGGAATTTGTGCTCTATAGAAACTTGGTTTCTTATGTTTTAATTTTATATTAAAGCTTTTATTTTAAACTTCGACTGGTCAGCCAAAGTGGTTAACGAAGAACTTCTTTTACGAATTCTACTGTTTTTTTCTACGTTACCTCTAGTAGTGCAACAGGGTGATTTTCAGTTTGTAGCAGAGTGGTTGTAGTTTTAAAAACAGTGCCTGCCACAGGTAATATTTATTAACTTTGGGATTGGCTTAAGGTAATAAACAGGGAAGGGGGAGAACAAGGGTGTGAGCAGGCAGTTCTTTTGTACTGCTGCTAATGAGCCAAGATCCAAGCAAAGGCAAGTTTGTGTTTAAGAAACAATCAGAATTGACAAAGGACTGCTCTGAAGCTATAAGTAATTTTTTAAACATTTCTCAGGTGGAAAAACAGGATAACCTTGTATCAGTAGGCTACTGTAGTCTCAATTTAAATTAACAAACACACAGTATTTGATCAGTTATGGATACTACTTGTTAACAGAAGGGAATAAAAGAGAAAATGGAAGATGAGTGTGTGTGTGTGTGTGGGGGGGTTGCTTACAAGGCAAAGCAGAGTGCTGTCCAGGGGATGATGAATATTAGCTTAAACAGGTAGACACATACTCAAAGTTAACTTCAGCTGTTTGTGTTTGCTGACAGTTCAGACCCGGACTGCGCTTTTCTTATAACAATGTATCCACCGGTTGGATAAAATATAAAGGTGGTACAGTAGCTGAATACTTAGAGTGGTGTTAGGTTGTAGAGACACTGAGCTCCTCATGGGCCTGTAGCAGGGTGGTTGTAGTTTTAAAAATGGTGCCTGCCACATGTAGTATTTATTAACTTTGGGATTGGCTTAAGGTAATAAATAGGGACGGGGGAGGGGGAGAACAAGGGTGTGAGCAGGCAGTTCTTTTGTACTGCAGCTAATGACCCAATATCCAAGCAAATACAAGTTTGTGTTTAAGAAACAATCAGAATTGACCAAGGACTGCACTGAAGCTGTAAGTCATTTCTTAACCATTTCTCAGGTGGAAAAACAGGATAACCTTGTATCACTAGGCTACTGTGGTCTCAATTTAATTTAACAAACACACAGTATTTGATCAGTTATGGATACTATTTGCTAACAGAAGGGAATGAAGGAGAAAATGGAAGATGAGTGTGTGTGTGTGTGTGTGTGTGTGTGTATGAGTGTGTGTGGGGACTGCTTACAAGGCAAAGCAGAGTGCTCTACAGGGGATAATGAATATTAGCTCAGACAGGTAGACACATACTCAAAGTTAACTTCAGCTGTTTGTGTTTGCAGACAGTTCAGACCCGGACTGCGCTTTTCTTATAACAATGTATCCACCGATTGGATAAAAGATAAATGTGGTACAGTAGCTGAATACTTAGACTGGTGTTAGGTTCAAAGTTAACTTCAGCTGTTTGTGTTTGCAGACAGTTCAGACCCGGATTGCGTTTTTCTTATAACAATGTATCCACCGGTTGGATAAATCATAAAGGTGGTACAGCAGCTGAATACTTGTGTCTATATTACATGAACGTGCAATCAAAATGTCGAGTACAACATGCTCGACATACTTTTATTGCTGTATGATGTCATCAAAACCCAAAAACACTAAAAAAAATAAAATCGAAAGATTTTGTTTGTCCCACTCCAAACATACAACACACACATACAACCAATTCATAAAAAACCCTACACACTCACATCACTCAAACACCTACACAAACACCCATACTTTTAAAACAAAGTGGGTGGCTTCATCCCCCCACCCCTTGATGTGGGGAGGCTGTTCCCCCCACACCTCCCCTAACTAAATATACCAACTCCGAGATCACTGTACATTGGGGAAAGTGCAATTATCCGGTAATCATGCAAGCGATTACTGGGAAATTCCCCTTTCCCCAATGTACAGTGATCTCGGAGTTGGTATATTAAATAAAGCAGCCTCTTACAAAGCTATTCCTGACAGTGTAGCATGTTTACGTCACATGCTACACTCACCAGGATGGCCGAGCAAAACATTTCGGAACTCCAAATTTCAACATTTGGAGGTTCTGATTGCATGAACGGTCGATCAAAGTATGTCAAGTATCTTGTACTCGACATTTTGATCGCTCGTTCATGTAATATAGACCTGAATACCTAGAGTGGTGTTAGGCTGGAGAGACACTGAGCTCCTCATGGGGCCTGTAGCAGAGTGGTTGCAATTTTGTTGTTTGCCATATATATTACTGCTTGTTGGTAACCTCACTAAACTGATGACAGTGTTCTACTGAATTGCTGCTTTATTTGTGCTGTCTGTTACTGTTGTGATTGTGAGCTACTGTTTCAAAGCAATCTACTGATTAACCATATTTCATTGCTATCTCTTGCAATTCATTACTATTTAATTGCATTTTACTGCTTTTCATTGCTGTTTAACTTTATTTTTTCATACTGCAAGTGTTATTCTTTTGACTATAAGTGATTAATCTGTGCTTCATTGTGAGTTTTTTCTTACTGTGTTCTTAACCTTAAAATTGAGTAGCATAGTCTAGATACAGGTCTGTGGCATCCAGAGCTTCAGCTGCATGGTTTTTAATCCTTTTTGAGGTATTCCAGCTACGAGTTTTCCCTTAGTAGCATTTGTGTTATCATCTAGTAGTACTTCTGGCAGATCTTCCTCCCTTACCCTCTTAGCTCTTTCAGTTTCTGACAAATATGGATGTAGAATTTCCTACATTTTCTCCTGCCAGTCTGGTCGATATGGGCATCCTGAGACAGTGTAGCAACTGCCTCATATACATGGACAACCCTCTACTACTACCACCTAGGAGCACAATTTGTGAGAGATGCAATTACATCAAGCACTGTGTGTCATTGCTTTCACCCCAACAAACCAGTATATTTGGCACTGAGAAGGTTGGCAACATGAACACCACACCTTAAACACCACCCACACCTACACAACACACTCCCACTTATGCAGAGGTCCTCAACAAAAGTATACCCACATAAAAGAGACCAGCGAGACATAAATTGTATGCAAACTCCACTACCCACCACACCACACATAGACCACACACCTGTGTCTTACAGCCACTAAGGACTAAACATAAACCCAATATATTAGTAATAGGAGACTCCATTGTGAGACACACATATGTGCCCCTCACCAGGCTGGATAAGGAGAAAGTCACAACTATTTGTTTGTCAGGTGCCAGTATGCACCATATCACCAATGCACTCAAGTCTCTCAGTGGGTACTGTTATGATTCTGTCATAGTCCATGTTGGAGTGAATAACTTAAGACTTAACTCCCTGGACTATATGATGAGAGACATGATCAAGCTCACTGAGTATGTGTCCCAGGCAGGTATGTCCCTAGCCTTAAGCAGCATTCTACTGTCACCCAGAATAATGCCTCAGTACAAACAGAAATTAATTGACTTTAATAACTGGCTTAGTTTCTCATGTCATTCAAAGGGGATCCAGTACATGAAAGCTGGGGATGACATGACTGACAAGCCATGATGCTTTGCCTCAGATGACCCGCACCTGTCTCCCTTGGGCTTTAGGCTCCTGGCAAAGGCTGTTGGCTCCCACATAGTGCCTTTTTTAGGCAATGCCATGAGGTCAAAACTACCAACATGAAAATTTCATCAAAGCGTGAATTAAGTCTTGCTGTCAGACACTAGGAGTCTAAACATGAAACTGCCCGCATTGCAAGCATTCTTAACCCTGGAAGAAGCTGACATTTGTGCAGTCACAGAAACCTAGTTTAAAGCTGCGGAGAGCACCCCAGCCATACCAGGTTACTCATCCTAGCATTCATTCAGACCCCAAGCCATGGGCAAAAAACAAAAGGAAGTGGAGTTGCAACATACATAAAAGGCATACATACCTCTAAGCTGGTCAAACAGTATGATGCTCAGGAAATACTCCAGGTGCAGTTAACAATTGACAAGACCCCTATTCAAATCATACATAGCTACAGGCCTCCAACTTGTACTCAAGATGCCCATGCCACCTATCTGGACCTCTTTGAATCTATCAAGATTCAACCCTTTACCCTGATCCTGGGTGACTTTAACTATCCAGCCATAGATTGGAAGAAATACTCATGCCAAAACACAAATGCCCAGAGATTCCTTGATTTTGTCAATACAAATGCCTTGGACCAGTTGGTTGACATCCCTACAAGAGGTGAAAATATCTTGGACTTGGTATTAACCAGCATCAGTGACCACTGCAGCATCCCCACAGTGTCATCACCCCTGATAAGATCCGACCACAAAGCAGTCACTTTCGAAATCACCATCTCCTCTGACCCCCCCCCCCCCCCAGCTAGGGTCAAACAAAAAAACTTCTCCAAAGCTGATTACAACCACCTGAGGGAAGGTATAAACAGCTTTACAGCCCCCTCCACAGAAACAGGCACATATGTCCAAACTTACACCAAAGTACTATATGAGCATTAATATAGCTGCATGGAATCAGGAATAGCAGACAGGACAAAATCCTCCTCCTCAAGGAAGAGTAAACCTGTCTGATGGACATCTACAATAAATAAACTCTATAATAAAAGTAAAACAATTGCTGTCCTGGACCAAGAAAGAGCAGGGGCCTAATTTGAAGCAATCTCTTCTTAGCCTGAACAAGCAAATAAGAGCACTACTGAAATCCTCCAACACAAACTTCGAGTCTAAACTGGCCACATCCACTAAAGACAATCATAAGGCTTTCTTCACATGTGTCTGCAATCTCAAGGGAAGCAGCCAGATCTGCTCAGAACTGGTGGTCAAGGACACCACATACACAAGCCCTGCAAATATAGCCAACCTGCTGGCTGACAGGTTCATTGAAAACTTCACTCCTCTGTGCCCCATCAGTAAAACAGGAAATACCCAATACCTGCCCCCCTCCCCTTATCTCTAGGGAGCAAGTTATCACTGCCGTCTCAAAGGCAAAAAATACAGCCTCCATGGGACCCAATAACATCCCAGGCTGCATCCTACATGAACTCATGCAGGAACCTGCAGTACCATTAGATATCTTATTCTACCAAAGCCTGAGTACTGGTTTCATCCCAGCTGAGTGGAGGACAGCTACTGTCATCCCTTTGCACAAAGGTGAAGTGCCCACCGATCTAGGAAATTATAGACCCATCAGCCTAACTAGCCTGATTTGGAAGGCCATGGAGCAGATTTTCATGGACCTCATTAACAAGAACATTGGCAACCTCCAGACACTTGATCCCACACAGTTTGGTTTTATCAAGGGAAAGTCATGCCTATTAAAATTGGTTGACTTCTTTGAGACACTCACCGAGGCCATAGACGAGGGTAAGATGGTGCACACCGCCTACCTTGACCTGGCCAAGGCCTTCGATACTCTTCCCCACTCAGGTATAATAGATAAAATCTATCAACTAGGCATCAATCCATATGTTACCAGCTGGGTAGCAAACTGGTTCACTGATATAACCCACCTAGTCAAAATAGGGGAAGCCACCTCAAGTAGTAGACCCGTAACAAATGGTGTACCCCAGGGATCAATCTTGGGGCTTCTGTTGTTTTGGATATACTTCTTAGGGGTACAGGCCAAATCTAGTGGGCTATGGCTGACCAAGTTTGCAGATGACTGCAAGCTGGGTGCTGTCATTAATTCCCCTAGTGATGTGGACATCCTACAAAAGGGTCTCACCCAAACAAATGACTGGTGCCAGAAACATGGCCTCAAACTGAATGCCAAAAAATGCATAATCATCATCCGTTTTGTGGAGAATAATGTTCCCACAAAGTATCACATTGATAATAAGGTACTAAGCATACAATCAGTCGTAAGGGACTTGGGAACCCATGTTGACAGCAAACTGACTTTTGACCACCATATTGCCTCCATAGTATGGAAAGCTTTCTACATGGCCCGCCTCATTAATAAGGGTATCTCATCCAGGGACAAGGTGGTCATAACATCCTTGTATTCTTCCCTTATAAGACTTGATTATTGAATATAGTGCCCCTTTCGGTATGTACCTCACAAAGCACATGCAGCAGCTAGGGAGACCACAGAGATACCTCGCCCAAAGAGTCCAGAGTCTCAAACATGTACTATACACAGATAGGCTAAAAGCCCTGTCTCTTTATTCAGTCTCCTACAGACTCCTTAGAGATGACATCTGTCTGGCATACAAAACTATCTCAGACCCTACCCTGTTGGGACTGCTGCATATCTGCAAGTCAAGCTCCACTCGAGTAACCCGCATGCGAGACCTCAACCTGGTCTGTGACATCAGTAGGACTTGATGGAGAGACAGATTTCTGTCCCAGGACTCCCCCTTTTGTGGAATAGACTCCCTCTCCACATAAAGCTCATTAAACCTTTTTAAGTGCAACCTGGATAACTGAATGGGGAACAGATAATACACCCCTGGGATTCCACCTATGTCCCTGCTGGACAGTGGCATAGGGTGCTGACTTGTTGGAACATGGGCTAAATTCTTGGCTAGGCTTGTTAGGGCCTCAGAGCCAGTAGCCTAGTAACGTCCTATGATCCTATGATCCTATTATCCTATATGGCTTGCCTTAAAGCCCAGTTTCTATACTGAGTCTTTCACAGGTTACTGAGAGGTGATCCAAGCTTGGCATACAAGGCATTCTTGGATCCAGCTCTGATGGACCTTTTGTACATCTGCAGAACAAAGAGCATCAGAACCACAAGATCCAAGGATGTAAAGTTTGCTTATGGCATAAATAAGACATGTTGACAAAACAGATATGTTTCTCAGAGGACCTCCATGCTCTGGAACAAGCTCCCCATCCAACTGAAGCAGAGTCCATCCCTAACCCTATTTAAGTGTAACCTTAGCCAGTGGATGAGAAATCAGAAATTCACCTCAGGTCTGGCCTACATATCTCTGATAGACAGAGGCAGATAATAATACCCAAACTAATATACCTTCCTACATAATCTCTAGAAACTTTCTAACTTACCACCTCCTAATAAATGCCCATAGTAGACAGGGGCACAGTTGGGTTAGGTTGCATGGCTGGGCTTATAAAGGCCCTGGTGGTCATTACCCTAGTATATTCCTATGAAGCTATGCTAACAAGGTGTATGGCTGAAACTCATGTAACTTTTAACTATGACTCATTTCAGCCATCACGGGGATGTATGTTCTGTTAAGGATTCTGAGTCATCATGAAAGTCCAACATGGTGTTGCATAATGTTAGCTCAACCGTATGTTTCTTATAGCTCTGTAGATTTGTAGGTAAGCACTAAGCAATCAGTTTGCAGACAATTGCAGTCCAAGTCTAAAACCCCATATTCAAATGTTGCCTCCAACCTGAAGGAGGGTAAAAGCAAGATAGATAATTAATTTCTTGGTCTTGAAAATAATCAGTCATTGCAGCAGAAAGTTGTGTTTCCCTATAAAAAAGAATTTTGATAGTCTTTCATCTAACTGCAGACAAACTCATCAAAGGTGGACAGACTAAATAGGGCTTTGCCAAATTTGTTTATAACTTACCATTTGGTTCGGTAACCTTGTAGGCAGCTGTATCAGTTATGAGATACTGGGCATGTTAAACATGCAAAACACTTTTTGTTATAAACAAGTTTGCTCTATTAATTTCACCTGAGTTGACTTTGATGGCTTTGTCTGTCATTTGCTGAAACACATCCTACCACTTCACTACTTTGTGTATAATTCTCCTCTAAAAGGAACAATACCTTTTTTATATATGGAGAGTTTTCTGCTAAGGAGTCTTCAATGCATTTAGTGCTTGCTAGTATGCAGCACATCAGTCTGTATTGAGGGAGCTCTATCTTGTCATATGTAATCGCTGTGTCCTTGTTTTCTGGTCTTCTGATTTTGGTCATGGTCACTCTACATAATGTTTCTTATTATACTAAGCAACTCAGGCTGAAATTGTACTTGGTCAAGCTTGATCAATGCTCCACAACTAAATGAATGAATGTATATGAATATGAAAGAATGAATGAATTAAAGAATGAATTAATGTTTAGCCATTCAGTTATATAATAATGAATGGATAAAGGCATAGATAGACTATGTTATTCTCCCAGTAAGACATATATTCAACAGTATTCGAAAAGAGGCATATGTCACTTTTGCAGAATCCAAGAGCATTTTTCATCAAAGAAAAAAGTTATTTTTCAAACATTATCTGATTAGCTGCTTAAGGGAATCTCAAAATTATCCTAGCATTCTGTGAGTGCAAGCCAGGGAAATAAATCCTGGATGGACACCAGTTTGATGCAAAATACATGTATACTCTCTCTGTCTCACATACACACACATGCATATACACACACATGCGTGCATACCCACAACACCAGCAGGTAATCTGGATGACTTCCAGGTTCAACTATGGCATGTCTTTGGAATAAAGAGGAAAACCGAAGCATCCTGTAAAAGCCCGTAAGGAAACAAGAATTTCAGACTTCCTAGATGTGATACTCAGTGTTAATCCCTAGCTTGTCAGATGGGTGGGCAACTGGCTCACAGATAGGACCCACAAGGTCAAAATAGGTGCCACCACCACCGACAGCAGACCTGTCACTAGTGGTGTTCCCCACGGATCTGTCCTGGGACCCTACTGTTTGGCATCTACTTTAAAGAGGTCCAGGCAAAGACAAAGGGCCTGTGGCTGACCAAGTTTGCAGATGACTGTAAGTTGGGTGCTGTCATTGACTCCCCAAATGATGTTAACATACTGCAAGAGGGTCTCACAGCTACAAATAACTGGTGCCAAAGTCATAGCCTTAAGTTAAACGAAAAAAAATGTATTATCATACCATTTGGCAAAAACATGGCCCCTACTGATTACCACATGAACTGCAACCCCCTAAGCACACAACCCATGGTGAGAGACCGGGGTACTCAGGTTGACAACAATCTCACATTCAACCATCATGTGGCAGCAGTGGTCAGAAAAGCCTTTTACTTGGTTCATCTCATAAGTAAAGGGATTGCATCCAGAAAAAAGGAGGTTATTACTTCTCTGTACTCCCCCCTCATTAGACCCATAATTGAGTATAACACCCCATTTGGGATGTACCTCCCCAAACATCTGCACCAACTGGAAAGGCCACAGAAATACCTCACAAAGAGAATCCATGGCCTCCAACACTTGTCCTATGTGGACAGGCTCAAATCGCTATCACTTAACTCAGTATCATACAGATTGCGCAGAGGTGATCTGTCTCTCGCCTACAAGACAATATCGGACCCTGCCCTACTATAGATGCTCCATATCCATAAGTCTAACTCCTCGCGCATTACCTGCTTGATAGGCCTAAATCTAATATGCGACATAAACAAACATGCTGGAGATACAGGTTTGTCTCCCAGAGGTTGCCCCGTCTCAGGAATAGACTTTCCATACATGTCAAACAGAGTCCCTCGTTAAATCTCTTCAAGTGCAACCATGATAAGTGGATGGGAAACCACAAATTTGTCCCAGAGGTTCTACCTTTGTCCGTCATTGACAGGGGCAACAGGTGCTGACTAAGGTTTCTTTTTGGGGGATAAACTCTTGGCTAGGCTTGTAAGGGCCCCAGGGCCATTAGCCTAGTAACCTCCTATGATCTTATGATCATATGATACCCTAGCTAAGAACTAAGGCAGAGAACTAAATACAATGCCCATATAAAATATTTACATTATATTTAATTATTTGATATTGCAGGAACCAATGTTTTATACTTTAAATATACTGATTTTCCTTTTGATGAAGATACCTTTTAGTTTTCTGCAATGTAATGCCCAGATTAATTTGATAGACTGTTGCAAATCAGAGGTCATTACGTCTAAAATCTGATAGAGTTTCTTGATTTCATCATGAGTAAAGCACAGATGCTGAATGTACCTGCTTAGACTTTAGGAATGCATTTCATGTGGTATCACGTAACAAGTGAAGTTTTAGCACTGGTTGGGTCTGATTTCAACATAAATAAACCTTATTAATGAATGTCTGAACTTGAGATCCATGTTTATTAAGAGAGGGTATCTTGAACATTTGATAGATATGCTTATTACTGAAGTATCAGCAAAAAGACAATCAGGTTTGTACCCAATTTTATTGGGAGATGATGATCCAAATCAAGGTAGGGGCATCCAGAGGTCAGATATGAGTGTATCTAATGTACCTTTGGCTTTTATTACTACCTATAGTATTGCTTATCAATAAATTAAAAAGTACATTGTTAAAAAAATTGGGGCATCCTAAAATATGTGGGGTTAACAAAAGATTCAGGCAGCACCCCAAAATGTGTAATTAAAAAAGGTGCCACTCTTAAAAATCTAATTGAACGCCCTGTCACTAGAATACCTGACTGCACACACAATAGATGGGGAATATTTAAGTGTCAATGTTGTTGTATCTATTGCAAGTATATTTTAGATGACAAGCAGGTCTGATTAACAATATGTTGGTGGAACACAAATTTTTATGTAATTGTAAAACAAAGCTAAATGCCAGTAGTGTCAGTGTTTTTATACTGGTAAAACATGCAGGAGTTTAAAAGATAAATTTTTTTGAGCATATGTATACTATAAAAAGAGTGAATGTCAAGAACACATTAGGTAAGCACACAGTAAGGAGTTTATTTTTTTTTGGGGGGATAGAAACATTGGAAAAGAATCCCATGGGTGGCCCTGGTGATTTATGGCTGGAATACTGGAAGTTATGCTGGCAGCTTGCTGCTGATGCTACACACCCAGCTGGTTTAAATGCTAATCTATCAGTTAATTGTATTGTATAATACTTAAATCAATTGGATGTTTATAAAATGTTTGATTTTATTCAGTATTGCTTTGGTTTGAAATGAATAGTGACTTGTGTTTGCAATTTGTTGCATTCAACTCTGTTGTGTATGGTCTCCATGGTGAGGGAACAGGAAGTTTCATTCTCTTGGTTACTTTGAACAGGGGTGGGTTTTAGAATGTTTTAAATTGCCTTGCATTTTTAACCTTTTTCATTCTGATGAAGTCTCTGATACCAAGTTATGAAAGCACTGAATTAAATTGATAATTTACTGCTGAACTGTGGTGTCACTTCATGTGGTGTCTTCTAAACTTAGTTGTCTGTGTTTGGTGTTTTCAGGGTTACTAGTGTTTTTTGTCTTCATGACATCAACAGTGGCCATTGAACATATCATCATGGAACTTATAAACAAAAACATTGGCAATCTCCAAACTCTCCAAACTCTGGACCCCACCCAGTTCAGGTTTGTAAAAGGCAGATTATGTCTCCTAAACCTGATAGACTTATTTGAAGCAGTCACCAAAGCCATAAATGAGGGTAAGGTGGTTCACACAGCCTATCTAGATCTCGCCAAGGCTTTTGACACCATCCCCCACTCTGGAATTATAGATAAACTCACTAAACTATGTATAAATCCCTATGTCACAAGATGGATTACCAAATGGTTCACTGACACAACCCACAATGTGATAGTAGCAGACTCCAAATCCGACTTCAGACCAGTGACAAGTGGAGTACCACAGGGTTCAGTCCTGGGTCCTCTCCTGTTTGGTATCTACTTTTCTGAAGTACAGGCTAACACAGAAGGTCTTTGGCTAATGAAGTTAGCAGATTACTGCAAACTAGGAGCCATAATTGAAACTCTTAACAATGTGGACATCCTACAAAAGGGCCTCACTGAGATAGATGCCTGGTGTCAAAGCCATGGCTTCAAGCTTAGTGCCAAAAAGTGCATTGTCATCCTCTTTGGTAAAAACTCTGTACCCGTGAGCTATCACATAGGTGGTAGTCTATTTAACACTGAAAGTGTGATAAGAGACCTTGGGACATAGGTGGACAGTAGTCTCTCTTTGATAATTGCATCGCCACAGTAGTCAGGAAATACTTCTACATGGCACACCTCATCACAAAAGGTTTCTCATCCAGGAAAAAATAGGTCATTGTTCCCCTCTACTCGTCACTCATTAGAGCCATTATAGAGTACAACACCCCTTATGGTATGTACCTCACAAGACATCTACAACAACTGGAAAGGCCGCAGAAATACCTCACAAAGAGGATTACCAGCCTCAAACAGATGCCGTACGCAGACCGTCTCAAAAAACTCCAGCTTTGCTCCGTCGCATATCACCTACTCAGAGGCCTTTCTGCCTAACATGCAAAGCTATGTCAAACCCAGAGTTGTTGGACATGCTCCACTTAAAACAATCCCAATCCCTCCGAGCTACACACTCTAGGGACCTAAACCTTGTCACCACAATAAACAGAACATGCTGGAGGAATACATTCCTGTTCCAGAGACTTCCCATACTTTGGAACAAACTACATATCTATATCAAACAAAGCTGTTTATTAGCACTCTTCAAGAAAAATCTTGATGATTTGATGGGAAATAGGAAATTCACCCCGGGGATCACCTCTTTGGCTGTGCTCGACAGGGGCACAGGAAAATAATTTTTTTGGGTGGCGAAAGCCCAGGGTACCTTTTTGACTAGGCTTATATAGGCCCTAGGGCCAATAGCCTAGTACCTACCTATAAGCCTATATGCCTTACTTTGTTACAGTATGCAAATATATAGTGGAGCTTTTGTAGATAACTTAAGTTAACATGTGAGTACACACACTTAATATTACTATAGTGTTAACATAGGTAATGTTTATGCATCAGACATGAAACGCTCACACAGTCCAGCCACAGCTGAATACTGTTACATCATGCAAGAGAGAAGTTAAGAAGTGATTCTAGACCATTGCAATTTCTGATGTTAGACTAGTTTGTATCCTAACATTAAATGTGTTATTTTCCCCCACTCACAAAAACAGGATTGTAAGACAGAGAGATGTATATTTGTAATTATGACAGGAGTTGTGTCTGCTAACTAGTCTATGTCCAAATATAAGTCAAATAAGTACTATTACAATATAGTGTGCATGATCTGATAGCAGTGTACATTTTATGAAGGTGGTTGTGTGAGGAATGACTCACTTTCTGGAAAGCTGCTTCTGTGGCCAAAAGGACTAAGGCAGTCAAGATGCTTGATGAAGCTTTAAAGGTGTTGCGTGTACAAATCCTGATGTAAGTTGAAGTTTAGGAGTTGCTTTTGCAATAGTTAGTTTTCTTTACAGACTGTAACTCTGTGTCCCGTAATGTCTTAATCTGTATATTTTTAGTACACATTTGTGTGATGCATTGTACACTGAAAACAGTTTTAACTATGCTTAAATATTTTGTGAGGAGCAAACCTGCAGAAAACGGAAATCAGATTTATGTCACATTGGCAATAGCAGACACTGGATACATTCAAATATTGCCCGTAGCATTTGTGAAATCACAGCCTGGAGTAGTGATATGAGTGGGCTGCAGTAGGATGTATACATTACATAATAGGAAGGCTGTATGTTAGCAATGCACCTTGTGTTTGTGCACTGCTTACCTACCTGCCAACAGGTAAAAGAGGGAAACTTGCATGCCTATACACTTAGAGGAATAATCATTGCATTTTTGCTATGCCTGTCATAGCTCACAACTAACAAGATTTATGAAGAGTGTCCATATTTTACATAATATTTGTAGTGTTTTCCCCATAAAATGTTGGTTTCTACAAAAGTATTGTTAAATTATTGAAAATAAAGTCAGAAAATAATGACATACATTTGATTTGTGGATATCATACCCTTCCGAAAATTCATGATAATGCAAAACCTGTTATTCCATTAACATTCTAGGTTTGTATGGCTAATATTTAAACACTGACCCTATTTATGCCACTTTCTTCTAACATTAATAATGACTTTGTGCATATTTCGTGCTCTAAGAGGTTGAGAGGTATGCTAACTATTACATTACATACATAGATCTGTGTTTTTACTGTTCTATATTTCCCAGATGCTTTGTGTGACCTAAGACTACATGTGGAAATATTGCAAAATGAGGCACAGTATAACTATCTGTACAGAAATTTAATAACCATCTATATGTTTACTCGCAACCGACCTCAACAACAATCAGTACAACTATGGGATCTCCTTAATTCTACACATCTAACATAAAACAAAGGTGTAATATATAATTTTGTGTGCTCCCTCATGGACATGGCCATATAGTTGTGCTCACATGCTTGCACTGCCAAAGTCAAACATGCACATATGCTCAAGGGACTTCTGTTGTTACACAGCTATAGCTTCTAAACAGTATACTACTGTTAGTGTACTAGCCTCAGATAACACTAAGCAGAGATGTGCCTGTGCAAACCTCCCAAGCTAGTGCTTTCTACATCCCTTGACGATGTCATCTACTATAAGTTCATAAGCAGTCTTGCTAAAATTAGACTTGTGTAGTGGTGCTTGCATTAAAAACTGTGTTCCATAGTCTGTGTAGTTAGGTAGGTGTTCATTTCTCACTGCAGTAGTGTATGTGTGTGTGTGTGTGTGTGTCTCCATAAAGAAGAATGGTAGTATGTATCCAACACTACCTTGTCACATGGCATGATTTTTGCAGTGCTTTTGTGCTTGCAAAATCATCCATGTCTAGCAGTCCTCCACCCTCTTGTCCCCTACAGGGCTTTCTGAGGCCATCTACTATAAGATTGCATGCAGTCCTATTAAAGTCAGACTTGTGCTGTGGTGTGTGCATTAAGTACTATGTTCTCTAGCCTGTAAACTTAGATAGGTATGGGGTTCTAGTCTCACTGCAGTCAACTTGGTGTGTGTGTGTGTGTGTGTGTGTGTGTGTGTGTGTGTGTGTGTGTGTGTGTGTGTGTGTGTGTGTGTGTGTGTGTGTGTGCATCCATGAAGAAAAATGGAAGTGTGTATCTAACACTTCCATGTGAAATGGCATGGTTTTGCAGTGTTTTGTGCTTGTAAAGTCATCCATTTGTAGCAGGCCTGCAACCTCTTGTTGCCCACAGGGCCTGCTGATGTTATCTACTACAAGAACTCTTGCAGTCTTCTTAAAACCAGACTTATGCCATGGCATGTACATTAAGTACTGTGTTATCTAGTCTGTAAACATAGATAGGTTGGGGTTCTAATTCCAATACAGTCAACTTGGTGTGTGTGTCTCTCCATGAAGACAAGTGGAAATGTTTATCCAGCAATCCCTTGGCAAATGGCATGGTTTTGCAGTGTTTTTGTGCTTGTAAAATCATCCATTTGTAGCAGCCATGCAACCTCTAGTCCTCCATAGGGTCTGCTGA
The DNA here is from genome assembly GCF_019279795.1 of Protopterus annectens. Taxonomy (NCBI): domain Eukaryota; kingdom Metazoa; phylum Chordata; order Ceratodontiformes; family Protopteridae; genus Protopterus; species Protopterus annectens. Next base: position 47,943,043 of record NC_056740.1, on the reverse strand, counting down.
TGTCATCTACTACGAGAATACCTGAAGTAATCTTAAAGCCAGACTTGTGCCATGGTGTGTGCATTAATTACTGTGTTCTCTAGTCTGTAAACTTAGATAGATAAGGGTTCTAATTTCACTGCAGTCAGCTTCTTGTTTATGTGTTGGTGGATATAATACAGATCATTTTACAGCAGCCTATGGGATACTGTCTTCATGTTTTTAACAGACACTGCTGATGTCATCAGCAATATCAAATTGTTGGATATGTCTTCATCACAGCAGGCCGGGGCACACACTAGCCTGGCAGACAGGTAGATGTCACCTCACCCAATATAAGAGAGACAACAGTGCCATTTCTTTTATTGTATGCACCAACATCATGACATCTCTTTGCAATAGTGACGGACAGGTTGACACATAAGATCACACAGGAGTCCTCATGGACCATGATGTTTGTGGATGATATTATGTTCTCTATTGACAGTAGGAAACATGTTCAGGAGACCCTGGAGAGGTGGCCCTATGCTATACAGAGGAGAGTTATGAAGGGCATAAGGATTAAGACAGAATTTATGTGGGTGAATGACAGGGAGCATAGAGGAATGATGAGACTGCAGGAAGTAGAGTTGGCTAAGGTGTATTATTTTAAATACTTGGGAGCAAGAGTTCAGAGTAACAGTGAGTGTGGAAGAAAGGTGAAGAAAATATAGGGTGGAGTGGGTGTAGAAGAGTGTCTGGAGTGATTTGTGACAGATGGGTACCAATAACACTGAAAGGGAAGGTCTATAAGACTGTAGTTAGAACAGCTATGTTATATGCTTTGGAGACAGTGGCACTTACAAAAATCCAGGAGTCATAACAGGAGCTGGCAGAGTTCCAGATGTTAGGATTTGCCTTGGCTGTGCTGAGGATGGACATGATTAGTAATCAGTACATTAGAGTGTCAGCTCAGGATGCATGGCTTATAGACAAGGCCAGACAGGTGAGATTGCATTGCTTTGGACATGTACTTAGGAGGGATGCTGGGTATACTTGGAGAAGGATGCTAAGGACAGAGTTGGCAGGTAAGAGGAAAAGAGGAAGGACTAAGATAAGATTCATGGATGTGGTGATCAATGACATGCAGGTGGTTGGTGTGACAGCACAAAATGCAGAAGAAAGGAGGTACTGGAAGCAGATGTGATGTGGTAACCCATGATGGTAGTAGCCAAAAGAGTAGGAAGATTAGGATGACATCTGTTTTTGGAAAACTGGAACATGTACACTTGTGGCAGGAGTGTACAGTATAAGTATCTATTTGGAGGTTATTGTTTCTGGGCCCATTGTGAGCTTTAACAGTGGTTCCTTGTATTTTCTGCTCTGTTCTGGTTAATGTGCAGGGGCCTTAACACTTTGCCCTCATACGTACAGAAATGCCAATACACTTATTTTCCAATACAATTGTCTGCTGCTATGTAGCAGAGCAGATCCTCAACAGCTCTAACAAGCTGGCATACCTTCTGTAACAAACAGCAATTAAACCACTTACCAAATAATTACAGATCTATACAGCCACCTTATGAAGGACCTCCTAATGTACACCTCATAAGTTACTCCCCTGAAAATACCACTCAGGTCAAATATGCCTCTCTTCTTAGCATTCTTTATTCAGATACCAGGTACAAACCTCCCATCCTCACCTATCATTTTTCCTCTGTTTCCCCTGAAAGCCTAGTTGACAACATTATTTTTACTCAGTGTATATAATGCCTCACCCAGAATAATTATAAGAGGACAAACTCACTTGCTGAAACATAACTGGATTTTGCAAACTGAAATGCCATTGAAGAAATAGTGAACCACCACACGATGGTCTGTAATATGTCAGACCTGTTCCTCAACAATATGCGTGAACAAGGTAATGGCACATTTGTAGTGCCAGCAATATTAATCCAACCATAAAACAGTATGTGTTGAATTTGGAATACCTATTGAACTCCCTAAAGGTGGACTCAGGTTAAAAGCATCATTCAAGGTAACTGCATCCTCCAAAGGGATGGTATAATAAATGTCCAAGCTATGGTTTCCACAGAGGACATTGAACACTGTAGTAAGTTACACCCTGGTGCCCTGTCTACACATCTATGCAAATGTATGCACACAACTGTGCCTGATATGCTCAAAGAGAGATCAGGCATGAAATATAATTCATACTGGTGGTTGTCTGTCATTACTATATTCTAGAGTAAGTAAAAGAAGCTGCTGTTTACAAACACTACATGTACAAAACAGTCCTGGAAGGCCGCTCACATCAGTGTACCCAAACAAATGAGACACCTTGAAAACCCTCATATATCAACTATGCTAATAATATATGACACATATCCAAGGATAACCATAAGCCTGTCTTCATTTACATCTGCAAACTAATATATCACTCAGATGTATTTTGAACAAATTCTGGATGGTATTGCACACACTGACCCACTGTAAATTCCAAACCTGATAGCAGACACAGGTGGCTGTAAAGTGTCCCCCTTCACAACATCAAGCTTACTGCATTTGTGCATCACCTTCACCTTCAAAGTATGGTATCTACAAAGAGCAAGTTATCACTGCTCTCTCCAAGACTAGGAGCACAGTCTCCATGGGACCAGATGACATCCCGGGCTGTGTTCTTCATGTGCTGCAACAGTGAGCTACTCTACTAGGCACCATATTCAACCACAGTCAGAGTACTGCTGTTGTGCACACTGAATGGAATGTTGTTGTTGTTGTGTCTTTTGGCTTTTCCCGGTTAGGGGTCGCCACAGCGGAACTCCGGCCCGCTAATGATTGCCAGTAGATTTTTACATACCGAGTTGCCAGCTCTGATGCACAACCTTCAGCAAAGGTATGCCCATTCATGCATGTCTCCACACAGAAGACGCTTTAGCTGAGAATCGAACAGGACAGCGCCTTACTGTGAGGCGACAACGCTACCGCAGCACCACCACTGCAACCATTTCCCACCCATGCAATGGAGGATAGACAACATACAAGTGGAATTATAGACCCATAACTGTATTGCTGTAAGGCAATGGAAACAATTTGCATGCATCGCAGACAAAAGAACATAGGTGACCTCCAAACATTAGATCTGAGTTAGCTGTTCTCAAGGGTAGTTTGTGCCTGCAAAACCTGTGGAAGTTGAAGACTGTGAGCAGACACATAGACAGAGCTGTGCATTCATCCTATCTTGACTTGGCCAAACCCTTCAACACAATCAAACATTTGGTTACAATTAGTAATTAACCAAGGTGAATATCACATCTTTGTGTTATCATGTGTGTTGCAAATAGGATCACAGACCAACAACACTCAGTCAAAGTGGGAGACTTGACTTGAAGTAGTAGACCTGCCACCTGTGTGGTAACAGATGTGTCTCCCCTCTTGTTTGCCATATACTTATCAATAGTCCAAAACAAAACAGAGGATGTGTGGCAAAATATCTTTGTGGCACTAATGAATGCTAACAAAGACATGGTTGTTATAACAACTGCACAAACATGCATCACCATACCCTGCTGTAATAAATGTTCCTGCTTAGTAAAAAATAACCCAGAGTACAGTATTACCAGATTCTGTATCAATATATGTTATCAATCCCCTGTACTCATCCATCATCAGCCCTATTAATGAATATAATCCTCCCTTTGACATGTATTGTCCCAGACACCTGCAGAAAGCTGACAGACCTCAGACATCTCTACATAATAAAATATCAGAGGTTTTCCAACATGTGCCTTCTGTTGGCAGAATGAAGTAGCTGTCACCGTATGCATTGTCATATGTATAGCTTTGAAACTGATTATGTATGCATTACCTGGCTGTCTATGGCCCAAATGGGATGAATATGCTGCACATCCATAAGTCATATGGGACCACAGCCATCTGTTCCAGGAACTTCAGTGTACAGTATGATATGCATAGGACATGCTGCATAGACACTTACATATCTCAAAGATTGTCAGTCATCTGCATTAGGATTCCAATGTATGTCAAGCAGAGCACATCCATTAACCTGTTTAAACACAGGCTGGCTGACTTGATGTGAAAATGTTATCTGCCATGGATCACTGCTGATTCTGTCATGGACATGGGTTTTAGTTTCTGCAAGAATCATGGCCATGCATTATATCCACCATTGCTTATTATATTGTGATGAATCAGCTAGACTTCTAAATGCTATCAGGCCAATACCCTTGTCACAACCTATGAACCTCAGAACCTATAGTGATGTCCATGAAAAAATAAAGCATTATACTGTATTACCATTCTGATGAAATCTTTCTGCAGTGCTGACATACAAACCAGAGCTCAGAATCTGATGGGTTGAATCTGGATCTGCACACATAAGTTTGCACTAAATAATCCTTAAAGAGAAGGTTAGATATATTAATGATACACATTTCATTGACTAACTTCACAAGCCTTACAAAAACATCAAGTAGAAACTAGAGGAATTATTATGCTAGTAACTGTGTAAATGGCTAAGTACAATATAACTGTCAGGTACAAGTATCAGGCCAACAGCACAAATGGAGATAAAAAATACATATTAATATAGATGGTCACCCTGTGCATTAGACACATAGCTTTAGTATCCCTGAAACCAAAGATAGACAACAGGGATGTGGCACAGTCATCACTTGTGCAGGGTGGTTTGTGGGGTTGCAGGAGGCCTAGGCTGATATAAAAGGTTAGTTAGTGTATGTGTGAGTCAGCAAGGGCAGCAGCCAACATGGACCATGAACACGTAGCGTGTGTCAGTAGGTGCCCTCAGTGTGACATTGGTGTGTGTCTGTCTGCATGAACACAGCCAAGCTCAGTGCTAGAGCTATGTGTCTGTATGTTGGACAGCTGTGAGCCATGCATGGTAGAGTTGACAGTTCATCATCTTCGTCCCCAACCATGAGGAGCCAGGAGTTGCACTAGCACCACCACACCCAAGGTCAGATGGTGTACTACTACCTGAGGGTGACTGATGCTGCTGTACATGGTCTCTTCACGGGAATGCTCAGGACCACGAACCCATGGCCTGTTACATCTGGGTGTGGGCAGCACACTCTCTGATGGAGCAGTGGATGTACTGCCACTTTGGGAGTTTGATCAGGCACAGCCACGTTGGCTCTCAGCAGATGTAATTGCTGACCTACACCCACAAGGTTAACGTTCCCCTCCCAGCAGACATTCCATTAGAGACAATGTGCATTCCATGACAGATATTCTGTGCACCCTTACAGCCACATCCCATTCATGTGTGTCATTGAACCAATCCAGTGCATCAACAACACAGTGGAGGCAGCCACGGATGTCAGACTGTGCTGCATCTAGAATGCTGAGCATTCTTCTACAGTGACATTCTGAACATGCCTGTGCCTCCATTACAGCCCTAAACATACATCGAGTGACACATGGAGAAACACCTGCATCAGCTGGTGGAGGGAGAGCTGGTCTCCAATGGGCACCCTTATCAATCTGCCTGTATGGCACCTCGCTAACAGTTTGGCTATGGATACTATCAACAGGCACTGAAGCCATGGTATCCACACTTCCCCAGTCTATGTCCTTGTGCTCCAGCTGTCCAATATATGTGGTCTCAGAGGACTGGTTTTATGTAGGCATACTAGCTGTGTCTGGGGATCCTGACATGGGTTGCTGGATGTCAACTTCTGTGTGAGATTCAGCCTCTGCAGCCACCTGACTGTGCCTCACTTTGGCCACCATCATCATCAGGCTCAGATGAGACACTGACATCAGGTGGTGCAAGGGATACAAAACCACTTCCATGATCACCTGTGATAAAAAGAAAAACAAGACTACATTAATATTTGCACTGCTATGCTACAATATATGTTAAGCAAGTTACACTGTTGTCACTACTACAGAGATTTAAATCTATCAACCACTTACAGAGTAAGTGTGGACAAAGCCATAAATAGTGGGTGGACAAAGGCTCAAGAATAGGGACAAATGTGACATAATATGCTCCTACATACCTATACAGTTGATGGAATAACAGGTTTGCTTCACCGTGTTATATCTGAAGGGTGTGCAGTTTGAATGCAGATGTATGAGTAAAAATTGTAACATTCAGTAAATATCTGTGCAGTGGCAGGTATGCAGACAGTCCTGCAATACCTACAGTGGGTGTGAGAGGACACTTTAGTGGATAAGTGGGAATATATACACAGTACAGACAAACAATTATTCCACTTACCACCTGCTGCACTCCTTGGCTGGTTAATTTCTGATGGTCCTGGGAAAAGTAAAGGAAGACATAATGGCAACAGCAACACACATTTAATAGTACAGCAGGGGTTGATACTTTTACTCATTTATATGTTTGGTCAAATAAATTCTATCAGGAATGTGGTTGCAACCTTGAAATAAGTATAAAACCATAGCTGTCTGAAATACCCCCAAACAACCAACCAACCAATACAAATACAGCTTGACACATCTATATACACTTATGACAGAATGCAGCAGTATTTTAATGATGATGTAATAAAGCATACCTGGTAGCTCCACATGTGATGTGGGAGTGTCACCCACATCCAGAACATATTGGCTAAAGGATTGCTGGGGGCTGTCCTGTGTGGAGGTGTCTGCCAGGAATTCCTGTGTGGCAGTTAAAGCACCTGAACACTGCAGCTATCTTAATTGACCCCCACCAAAAATGTAACCTGCCACACATTAAAACTGTTCACACTATTACAGAATGGATGCAACCATATTCTACTGATAATCTAACAAAGCCTACCTGCAAACTCTTCTTGAGATGCAGGAGTAGCACCCACATCAAGGACATACTGACTGTTGGACTGCTGGAAGCTTTCCTGAGTGGCAATATTTGCCAGAAATTCCTTGGTGATGCTGAGGGGTTCTTCTGCTGCAAACCCACCACCATTGACCTCACAATTGCATGCCTCTTGTGCTGCACTCCTCCTGGCTGCATGTATCATATCGGTAGCTGTGTGATGCACCTGCTCATGTCAGCCCACCCTGTTGATGTTTTGGACAAGGTCATCCCAGAGTTCCGCACATTCGTCCATTCTTGTCCAGCCTCTTGACAGCAGTACTTCATGGTATTGCCTGAATGCATCTATAATCAGCTCATTTTCAGCCTCAGAGAATGGTGGCCTGCATCTAGGGGGCATATTGTTTACTGAAAGACAAAATAATCATAACACATATAAGGATCACATAAGTACAAATAAATTATTGTACAGATAATGCAGTAAAGGCAGGGTCTCAATATTCAACAGTGGATTGCACTGTAAAGATTCAACAGGGGGGGTTACAAAACTAAGAGAGAAACAAGAGCAATATATTCTTGATTGTACCCTAACAGATACCACACTATGTCACCCACCCAACTTTAGTTTGTGCCATAGCAGGACACCCCCCCCCCCCACAAAAAAAAAAAATACTAAATAACAGGGTAAGAAAGAATGCTGTTAACCAAACAATGGGGAAATATTAAAAGTACTATCAAAAGATCTTTCCATGGGAATATGTGTACAAAGTCAGCACACAACATTAAAGTTTCTGACTACTCTATATCCTCTGTACCTCTCACATTGCTGGAAAAGAAGGCTATGTAATGAGTATGTTTTTAACAAATGCATACAGATTTACCTCACATTTATTGTTATCTACATTCCAGCACATGCGTTATTTAGATTACAAGATGGATACATATGTGATTTAGTACAAAACTCTTCTGTAGAAATATAGTGAATAGGAAGAAATGTGGAGTTAGAATCATGTAATAACTCTCATCCACATCAGTTTCCCCAGCTACTCATTTGCCTTTTTATAATGGAGTACATCAATAATTGATTGCATGTGTCCTACTCTGTACTTCAGAAATGCTAATTACAGCACACACAGCTGAATTGCATTCTAATCACACAATCTTGTTGAGCTAGTCAACAAGATATAAAAACATCCATGTTGTCTCCATTTATTTATTTTTTTTTGCAGATTGAGAAAATACTGGACACAAAGTAGGCACAAATAGATTGTTATTAGCTGCTGCTTTTTGAATACATCTGTCTGTAATGCAGGCTGAAGACACTGTTGCTGCTGGCAATAGCCATACATAGAGAAGGTGAAAAGTTTGCAGGGCACATAGACACTGGAGGAACTGAGCGATCTCTGTCAACATTTACTGAGAGACAGAGACAAGTGCAGAAAACCATCCTAGTGTTAATTAAGGTACATGTTTAAATTATATTTATAGTCACTGGGACATTTCACAGACTAGCAGGGGGCATGCCTGGTGTGTTCTTCCAGGTTCTTAAAAACATCACTGCATGGTATAACTACAACATGGCAAATTTTAACATTAGTTCTGAGTATATTTTCAACAGAATGCTACAATTGTAACATGTATTGCATTATCCTAAATAAATGTGTGGCTTACATAGGAGTTATGAAATGGGGTATAGTCTAGGGTCTACATTAACCATGAGGTGTACAACTCAAACTGCCAAGTCGTGTTTAATGGCATGTATATCACCAGTCACATGTGTGCTGACAGACCTGCCAGTTAACATGAATCCCATATGTGCACCATCTCCCAATTGCTCCCCATGTGTGCTATGGGGGATATTTCACAGGCACACATAGGGGTGGATGCCTTTACTCCCCACCCTCAAAATAACAGTCAATGCTTGTTTATGCTAGCCAACCTGCCTTTACTTATTCACCAGCTGCATAACACATTCCCAGTTAATATCCCTCAACATTGTAAAGGCAGTAATATAGAATTGCTTTCACACACACTATGTACCTCAGTGCTGGTCAAATGATTGCTGACTGACCAAGAAACACAGCATGTTAGGGGAGTGTTGTATAATTGAAAAGAATCATAACAGCTTGTGTACAGTAAGTGCGGTATTGTCCAAGTTAAACATTTCACCTAGTGTACATTTAACATGTACTATTTTAATATAAATTTACATTCCCTGTTTAATTTGCTTGTGTGCTGAATGATTGCTACTGCTTGCTACAGAGGTGGATGTGAGAATAATAGCTGTAAGGCACCCATGCATTGCTCTGAATCTATATAGAATGTGGATCTGAATTGCACACGTATGTAGGCATATTCCCTGTGTACTAGCAAATTGTACTGTATATATCATACACTGATTTCTTTTTCTGCATGTGATTACTTTTTCCATTTTGAGCCTGTATGAATCTTACAGTGAATACAAATGTAGCACAGCTTATGTAACTTCTCCTGTGGTGCAGGGAGTTAAGTGTCACTTTTACGTTCACATGGTTCTGGATTTGAATGCCAGTACTGCAGCCTTGGGTTTTGTAATGTATCCTTGCAATAGCTAGCAATGGAATGAAGTCTACACACTTATATCTTCATACTTGTTGTGGGAACAACTATGAGCGCAGACCTGCAATAGCTAAGGTCCAGGGTTCTAATAAAGCAGTATTGTGTCCTTTTTAATGGTGTCCCTCTTTACATGATACATTTTAGTAGTTGATCAAGTAATTCTTATATCATAATTATTGTCCTGATGGATGAGACAGTCATATATCATATTATGTCAGTTGTGCAGTTTTTTTGTTAGTATCTGTATAATTTCACATATTATGCTTATTTAGCTTCATGCAAACACGTTGCCTGTGTTTGCGTGATGCTAAGCAGTGCACACCATTTTCAAATGTTGCAGATTGCAATGTTCTGCATTCTCAGTATATGTTATAACTGTAATTGATGGGAAAATACATTATACGTTGGTGTTTGTCTGCATTATACATGTCTGGCATTCAGGGTGAAGTTTTGAGATTTCATTCTCAGAGGTGAGGTGTGTAGAAGTCCAAAGAGTTTGTTGGACTCCTAATGAATGATTATGGCCTCCGGCTGTTGCAGGAGCACTATCATAAATCAGATTGCAAATCAGATGCATGGAGTAGTTTAGCTTGGGACTTATGCACTGTTACCTGTATCTCCCATGTTGGCGAACAGTCTAAAAATCACTATCGAGACCTCAGGATAAGGAAGAGGGATACCTTTAATCACTAGATCGATGACTGTAGGACTGACTGCACTCCACAGATGTGTGAGTATCACTTACAGGCACTGCTTGAATGATGAAGCAGCTGTATCTGTTTCTGGTTGTTTTTCTTTTTTTCCCACAGCTAATGTGGAGTGAACACTAAATGTCTGAGCCTATGAGGGAAGATTGAGAAGGATGAGAGATGCAAGTGGTATGTATGCTTCAAAACAATACTTTTTATTTATTTATTTTATTTATTTTCAGTTTGATTACCGGGGAAGACCACTGGGCCTGAAAGTGCCCATTTTTAGTGGAGGCCCGGGGGGGGGGGGGAGCTCCATAAGCAATACAGTAAGGGTAACATAATTATAAAGGTATAATACATGTAAATTATTCATACAGTAAGGAAATGCAAATGCATAAAATGTAGAGCATACAATACAGTTAGATAGAGAACACAGTTTACAGGTGTTTGCATTCAGAGCAAGCATGTTATTTTAGCATTGGGGATAAATACACTTCATTGTGCTACACACTTGCATCACATTGAGTATCCATTTTTTCCAATTTAATGCAATATTATGCATGCATTACTATGTTTAGGAAAACAACAGTCCAGTATTAGAGAGTAGACAGGGGTTGTCATTTAGAAAACCACACTTCCAAATTATATAGTACATGTTTAGTTTTGGCATAAATACTGCAATACAAATGACCTATATACCAAGGATACTAAGAGTATGCTACAGATTGTTATCATTATAACAGTGAGCCTGTATCTATAAAAGTGTAAAAGAAGAGTGCTGGCATTATGCTGTATTCCAAATGGAAAGTATAGTATTACATTAGTCACTGCTTGTGAGTTAAAATAACACACTCCCCAAATTTAAGGGCAGCTCATTACAATAATGTTTTAGCTTGTCATCAATGACCTTGTTTTTTTTTTTTTTGGGTGTATATTACGTTATCGAACTTTTAAAAGTTCGAATGTCATATGGTATGATCGAACTTTTAAAAGTTCGAACGTTTCAATGGAGATTTACATACAGTGCGGAATGGGAAGATTTCCCCTTCCTGCACTGTAGTGCGATCTCAGAGTTGGTATATTTAAAGAGTGGGGGTGTAGTGGGTGCAGGGGGGCCCCCTGCTTAAAATGGTCAGGTAGGTTTTTTCTGTTTATTTATTTTTTTTAGCTTTTCGAACTTTTAAAAATTCAATCATGTGGCTTCGACCATATGATGTTCAAACTTTTAAAAGTTTGATAATGTAATATACACCCTTTTTTAAAGGAGAAAGTGGAATGTTGAGAATTATACAATGCCTACTCTAAAACGTGCACGCTGATTGGCCAGCCCAACCAGCGTGCCCATTGTAAATCCCTCAATATACTAACGGAAAAAGGTCCGGTCGCCCGGACTTTTTCCGTTAGTATAAAACACTGTCTCGCTATGTTAAAAGAGTTTAACATAGCGACACAGATTTAAAAAAAGCAACGGAGATCTCCGTTGCTTTTTTAAAGCTGTCTCGCTATGTTAAACTCCTTTAACATAGCGACACAGTGTAAAAGCAACGGAGATCTTGCGATCTCCGTTGCTTTTAAACCTTTCTCACTATGTTAAATGAGTTTAACATAGCGAGACAGCTTTAAAATAAGCAACGGACATCTCCGTTGTTTATTTTAAAGCTGTCTCGCTATGTTAAACCCATTTAACATAGCAAAACAGTAAAAAGCAACGGAGATCTTGCGTTCACCGTTGCTTTTGCCCACAGCTCTGATGTACTGCATAGGCATGCGCAGTACATCAGAACTGCTATGAACACCAGACAGCTGCGGAAGGGCAGCAAAGAGGCGATATACAATGCCATTATTTAAGGAAAGTAATTATTTCTTTCTTAAATAATGTCATTATATAATAATAACCCACTTCTGGGTGTGGGTAATGCTGGATTTACCCACGGTTGTCTTTGTTTGGTCCCTCGGGCTTCGCCCTTGGGACCAAACCACGCCAACCGTGGGTAAATCCAGCATTACCCACACCCAGGCGTGCGTTATTGCTATAATAGACTCATGGTCACTGTTTTCTGAGAATGTGCAACTGTTGATTTGCATTTCAGTCAACACATCTCTACCTTATAGAGCAGAATATCTTGACATACCATAAAATAGTGGGTGTACAAGGACCCATAATTAGGAACATATTTCAAAATATTGCTATTACACACATGGATAGTTGCATAGGATTTGTGTTAACATAACATTTTCACACTCTTTTATTTATTGACTTCAGTATACAGTACTTGCCAGACAACCATGAATCCTACAATGACCAGAGCAAAGCAGTGATTCTTAAATCTGGGTGTTCAGCAGAATAAAGTACTATTGAAAGCTGTGTAATGCATGCATACTTGCATTTACTGTTCAGATATGCATTTCCAAATTCATAAAAATGTATGATATAGCAACTATTCCATCTATAACTGTTAAGGCTGCAGTAACAGTGCTTTATATAATTATTCTTATTACCACATGATTGTCTCATCCTCACCAATTGCCTACCATGGGACCTCACATCTCTTCTGCAGCTGTGGAAAAATGGAAAAGAAAAGGCATAATGAATACCAGTGTGTACCATAATCAGCTTGAGTATTTGCAGGTAATACATATAAATCATACTTACACACTTACACATTACCGGGGTGTTCCCCTCCTAGCAATCTCTGATCCACTGATCGAGGGTATCCCTCTTTCTCATACAGAGGTCATCATAGTGGTGACAACATTGTTGACTGGTGTGGGGGATACCAGTCGCACTGGTAAGAGCCCTAATCAAACTATTCCGAGCTTCTAATTTGTATTGTGAGCCAGTATAGTCTGCCTGCAACAGGCGTGGGCCACGATCCCTAACCAGGACCCCAGTAAAAACCTTGGACTCCTGGACACCCCAGCGCTGTGCTCTAAATTTCACACCCTTACTAGCACTATACATTGCTGCACAAGTTAGAGCTCAATGTATAAAGTGCAATTCCTGCAAATTCCCCTTTAAATACCATGTTTCTGCCCACTGCACTTACTGAGAGTGCAGTCTGTCTGGATTTGAAAATGGTGTACGCTGCTTACTAGTGTGCATACCTAGAATTGTGTGATTAGAATTGTGTGATGCTAAGCAGTGCACAACTTTTTTAAAAATATCAACAAAAGCACACAACCAGTACAATTCCTCAGTTACTTCATTACAGTACCACTTTATATGGATACACTGCAATGTCACACCATGATAACAAATGTTTGCCTACCTGGAAGAAGAACCCAGGATCCTCTGTACTCTAGTCCAACACTTAACCCATGTCACCATAAGGGCATTTACCTGACCAATGTATTGTAGTAGTCATTGTTAACTTCATGGTATGCGTAGCATGGCACTGCTTACTGGGTTTGTATGATGCACAACGTTGTGCAGTGATATTAATTGAATGCATCCAGTTTCAATTTTTAGAAGGCTGGGTCATGTCTGATACATGGATTATCCAGCAAGCACCGGTAAGCACAGTGGCGCATTGCACAAATATGAGAAAATAATAAAGGAAAAAAATTAAATAAAAAAGAGACACAGGGGAAAAGCCAGAATATACAGGTATAACTACTTCTGCCAGGTTTAAGATCCTTATATAACTTGTGGTTATCAGGTAATCATTCGGGGTGGATGGAAATAAATATGACTGACATTTTCGTTTATGACTTCATACTGTTCAGAATTGCATGATGGGGGAAGATCGTGATTGCTGTCTTGTACACAGATTCATTATCCATGTTGTTCTATGAGGGTGCTTGGCCAACATAACTGGGACACACCACAAAACTTCACTTAGGTGCTCTGCGCATCATGAATATGCATTGCAAGCTGCCAAAAAGACTTCATGGCTGTGTACACAGATATACTCCATGTAGGCTCTATACGGAGCCTACACAGAGTTTATTGAATCCTGGAGGGGCTTTAAAATATACAGTTATAGTCATATTACTGTCAATGAAATATTTATGGACATTTTTTCCAAAGGTTTTACACTTGTCCCAATCAATAGAGCCAGTTTGTTCAAAACTTTAATTGATATAAAATTGTTTGTGATGAAGTTAAATCTGAAACAGTTTTTTTCCTAAGGATGACAGCTCATTTCTCAGTCAAACAATGTTTTAAGAAAGTCTAGTGTATTTAACCCCCCCCCTCAGTCCAGTTCCATAGGTCTTTGAATACTTATGTGAGTTGGATATTAGAGAAGTAGGAAAGCAGGGCATGGTAATTTTAATTTAAACCACGAACAAAGGAATTTTTTGTCACTAATATGTGCAAACAAAACTAAAAGATTAATGAAGCCAGATAAAGCGGGGGGGGACTTGTAATTATGGACACAACTGACTACACTGGTGGAATGATATTATTATGTAGTGACACCTATGAAAAAGCATTGATTGAAATGAATATTACATACAGTAGGATGGACAACACACTTTATGACATGTTAATGCAAAATCAATATAAATTTTGTTATACAGAACCTTGGCTGACACCAACTATTTTTGCATCCCCAAGATTCATAAAAACTTGAAGGTTCTCCCACTGTGACCGATACCTGATGCACGATTGTCAAAAACGTATCCCTTGGCTAAATATGCTGATGCCAAGTTAAAAGGGGTAGTAGGACAAGTCAAACAACTGGTTCATGACTCTTGGGATTTTTTAACTAGAATTAAAAGACATCTCTTTCATGAGACAGTCACATCTGTCACAGCTGATGTGAAAGACCTGTTTTCTGTGATAATACATAATCTTGGTTTAGAATGGTGTTTTGACTTCCTTATTGAAAATGGTCATTTGACAGTAACAAAAATAGATTTCATTTTAACCTTCATGGACCTTATTTTTTATTTATTTAAATAAATAAATAAAATTATTTTGAAGAATAATTTTATATACGTTGAAGGGTCTTATTACAGACACAAGGAAGTTGTTGCCATGAGGGCAGTTCGCACCCCAGTTTTTGCTTTCATAGTTATGGCTATGTGGGAATAGAGATTTGCGTTTTCCTCATATTTTTCTGAACTGTAGTCATTTTATGTTTGATATCTAGATGACATATGTATTTTTTGACTGGGAATAAGAGCAAAATTGAAGACTTTATTAACTATATTAACAACACCACCACTTTTCTCAGTTTCACCTACTCTGTCTCAAAAGAGTTCCTGCATTATTTAGATATAGAAATAAATAAGGACTTGCAACAGAAAAAAGTGTTTTTTCATGGATTTTTCATAAAATGTCATATTCAAATTCCTTCCTGCACTTCACCAGCTGTCACCCCTTCACACAAAAAAGAGCAGTAGTGAAGGAACAGCTTGTTAGAAAAGTTAAAATAGTATCTGAATGGGAGGATTTTATTAATGAATGTCTGCACTTGAAATCCATGTTTATTAAGAAAGGGTATCCTGAAGAGTTAATAGATATGCTTATTACTGAAGTATTAGCAAAAAGACAATCAGGTTTGTACCCAATTTTATTGGGAGCTGATGATCAAAATCATGGTATGAATATCCAGAGGTCAGATTTGAGTATATCAAATGTATATTTGGCTTTTAGTACTACCTATAGTATTGACTATCAACAAATTAAAAAAGTGCATTGTTAAAAAATTGGACACCCTAAAATATTTGGGGTTGCCAAAACATTTAGGTAGCACCCCAAAATTTGTAATTAGAACTGGCACTTCTCTTAAAAATTTAATTGAATGCCCTGTCACTAGAATACCTGACTACACTAGCAATAGATGGGGAACATTTACATGTCAATGTTGTAACTATTACAGGTATACTTTAGATGACAGACAGGTCCAATTCAACAGTATGTTCATGGAACCCAAGTTTAGATGTAATTGTAAAATGAAAGGCTTAGT
This sequence comes from Protopterus annectens, assembly GCF_019279795.1. NCBI lineage: Eukaryota > Metazoa > Chordata > Ceratodontiformes > Protopteridae > Protopterus > Protopterus annectens. The sequence continues at coordinate 47,927,069 of NC_056740.1, read as the reverse complement.
TAAATGCCTGCAGGCAGTGTTTTTATTTGGTAAAATATCTAGAAGTTTAAAATATAGAATTTATTAGCATATGCGTAATATAAAAAGAGGGAATGTCAACAATGCATTAGTTAAGCAGAATAAGGAGTTTTCTAGACATAATTTTCTTTTCCTGGGGAGGATAGAAAAATTGGACAAGAATCCCAGGGGTGGCCCTGGTGACTTTTGGCTGGAATACCAGGAGTGATGCTGGCAGCTTGCTACTAATGCTACTCAGAAACCTGGTTTAAATGCTAATCTTTCAATTATTTGTATTTAATACTTAAATCCACTGGATTTTTATAAAATGTTTGATGTTATTCAGTATTGCTTTGGTTTGAAATGAATAGTGACTTGTGTTTGCAATGTGTTGCATTCAGTTCTGCTGTATATGCTCTCCATGGTGAGGGGGCAGGAAGTTTCATTCTACAGTAAGTAAGTTACATTCTGCTGATTACTTTAAACAAGATATGTGTTTTAAAATGTTTTAAATTGGTTAGCATTTTTAAACTTGTTCATTCTGATGAAGTCTCTGATACCAAGGGATGAAAGCACTAAATTATATCAATATTTTACTGCTAAACTGTGATGTCACTTCATGTGGTATCTCCTAAACGTACTTGTTGTTTTTTTGGTGTTTTGAGGTTACTGATGTATTCAGTTCTACTGGCACCTGGGCTTTTCCTAACTCCATCATCTCTCACCAGATTTTTCTTAACGTTATCATCTCTCTCCAGATTTTGCAAGATGTAAATCTGGAACTGGTCAATGTCCTAGCTATACTCACTAAAATAAATTCTGACATTATAGCAAATTTTAGATATTGTTCCCATATATACCAGAGATGATAATCTTATTGATTGTATATTCACAAACTTTTCTTCCAATTGCGCTACCTTGTATGTTACCCCCTCCCTAGTCAAATCTGATCATCTTACTATGATCTTCTGTATGTAAACCTATATTGTGGCCCCTAATAACTCCACTATGATGTATTTCAACAATAATTTACTGTTTTACTGATCTTCTTGATAATCACAAATGGTACAGTGTGCTAGCAAAGCAGCGGTGTAATTGGGTGGTGTCTACTGCTCTGAACTGTATTCCCCCTCTTCCATGCCAGTGTGGTGTAAATATAATGTCATGTTTAGAACTAGACTTATACGGTGGATGTAGTGCAGCAAGTAACTGTGTAATAAAAAGAAAAATCTCCTGGCCATCACAAAAAATGTCTACTTCATCATTATAAAAGGAATTTAAAACTGGTAAATGTGTCTCTCTAACTTAACATTAGGAAATAGAAGGCCAACAATAAACTTAGGAATGCAAATAATTCAAAAGGCAGCTATGAGACCTTTTTCAGCTATATTAAGCAGCAAAGAAGTTACCTACAATCATGTACGGAACTTATCTCCAATGCTGATTCCTTTTCTGATACAAAGGATATTACTAATATTCTTGTGGGCAAATTTTCTTCCAGCTTTAGTCTACCCACCAACCCTTTTGCCCCTACTTTCCCCTATTTTGGCACTTTGTAAAATTAAAAACAAATACTACTTCCATAAGCCTTGACAATATCCCTGGATGTCTGCTGAGAAGTATTAAGTTCCACTTAACCAAACCTCTCCATCAGCTGTTCAACCCAAGTCTCTCTACTGGTTATGTCCCCGGGGAGTGAAGAATGGCAGTTTCATTCCCTTGCATTAAGGTGAACCTCTACGGACCCTGAGACTCGCAGGTCTGTTAGACTCACTAGTATTATTTGCAAGGCTAAATAATGTTTTGTAGATGAAATAATAAAAAAAATATGTATGTGATCATATATCCCTGGATACACAGCAGTTTATCTTTGTAAAATGCAGATCATGTTTGCTCAACCTGAGTAAGTTCTTTGAAAGGGTTACCAAGATTCATAGGTTCCTAGGTTAGTACTAAGCTAATTGCCCTTGTGAGCCATTTAAGCTTAGCCAATTATCCATTGTAAGACTCAAACCCTACACCTTGTGTTTGTAAGGCAAACACCTTAACCATTAGGCCACCCTCCCAACCCCCTCAAGAGGAGCCCTTAGATAGAATTTCTTCTCCTCTGCCTCCCCTGGATTTACTTTTCAGGAAAATGTCCACATCTCTCCATGAGACCATAAGATAAGGGGAAACACAGTCCACACTGCTTGTCATGACCTTGCCAAGATCTTTGGTCATGTCCCCCATGCTGGGAGGGTTGATAAACTATCCAAACTGAACATTAACCCATACATAGCATGCTGATTGGCTGTTTGACAGAATGCATGGTGCTAAGTTTGGGGATATTTGCCCTAGGCAGAAAAATGTCACCAGTGGTATCCCACAAGGCTCTGTCCTGGTCCTCTTCTCTGTGGTGTATAATTTTGTAACATAAATGTTGATATCAAGGAATTACAGCTAACCAGGTTTGCTGATGATTTCAAACTGAGGGTAGTTATCATTTCCCTGTCTGATATTGAAGTTCTCTATCAAGGGATGGACCAAACAAATACTTGTTGTGTTAATCAGTGGTTTACCCCCAATGACAAGAAATGCAGTATAGTTTCCTTTTGTTAAAGCTAGCATCACTACTGTTTACCATACAGGTAATATAGATAACATTCCACTTAAATCTGACACAGTCATCAGGGTCCTGGGTACATATATTGATAACAGACTCTCCTTTAACCATCATATATCTGTGGTGGTTAGATAATTCTTCAACCTTGCATGGTTTATCCTGTGTGCTCTCTCCTCAAGGTCCAAGGAAGTTATAGTCTCACTTTATTGATCTTGTGTATGATTGTGTACATAGTTGCGAATTACCACATTTTCTCTTGAAGGATATTTGGATAAAGTCTACTAAATGGGGGACATTGTTAGTCTCCCACTAGTACTGGGTGATGTAGGCGAGTTTCTCAATGGTATAAGCTTAGTAAGAACTTACAAAACTATAAAGAGCATTCATGGAGTACTCATGGAGAGATGTGGACATTTTCCTAAAAAGTAAATCCAGGGGAGGCAGAGGAGAAGAAATTCTGTCTGAGGGCTCCTATATGAGATGGATCTAATTCCAGTCTCATGCTGAAGCAGAAGAGAACTGGACTTTTTATATGACAATGACTATTAGTCCTTATTTTATCCCGGCTCAGATTTTGACACAAATAGTACTGTGAAACAGATAAGTAGTCTGTATGTAGTTCAGATTCATTTCAGAAAGTTGGTTTGTTTCATGAAAAAGCTATTTCTTCAGCTTTAATTAACTGTGCTAGAAATATTATACACTACTACCTTTACGTTTTGGTTCTGTAATAAAATTGTGTATATGTTATGGAATTCTGGACCTCAATACATTTAACAGACCACTTTGGTAGGTGCTATGGGCATTTCTGGACCATTTTATCCCATCCAAAGAGGAAAAAATACAGTGTGTACTAATGACTCGAATGGGCCAGTCCTGTGTTGCAATATCTGTTGAGTGGAAAGCACCTGTATCTTGTTTGCCAGAATAAATAGCATCTAAAGAAAACTGACTACAGCAGAGTTGTTGTTACAAACCATAGCCACTGCTGCTGAAAATTACCTCTAGTCCTCTAGTTTGTATTATAGTAATAACCCACGCCTGGGTGTGGGTAATGCGGGATTACCCACGGTTGGCGTGGTTTGGTACCAAACAAAGACAACCGTGGGTAAATCCCGCATTACCCACACCAGGCGTGCTATTATTATACTATGACATTATTTAAGAAAAGAAATAATTACTTTTCTTAAATAATGGCATTGTATAATGCCTCTTTGCTGCCCTTCCGCAGCTGGCTGGAATCCGTGGCAGTTCTGATGTACTGCGCATGCCTACGCAGTACATCAGAGCTGTGGCCAAAAGCAACGGAGAAAGCAAGATCTCCATTGCTTTTTACTGTTTCGCTATGTTAAATGGGTTTAACATAGCGAGACAGCTTTAAAATAAGCAACGGAGATGTCCGTTGCTTATTTTAAAGCTGTCTCACTATGTTAAATCCATTTAACATAGCTTAACAGTAAAAAGCAACGGAGATCTTGCTTTCTCCGTTGCTTTTTTTTTTTAAACCTGTCTTGCTATGTTAAATGGGTTTATATAAATATTTATATATGGCCAATCAGCGTGTACGTTTTGGAATATTAATGGGGGGTCATGGTATAATTGTGTATATTTCACTACCCCAAGTAAGTGCTACCAGACTGATGAGATTTTTGTCTTTTATCAAATAATCCTTTCCACAGTGCAGTGTGATTCCCCTGTAATATGACATCCAACTTCTTTTCCATTTCTTTGAGTATCGTCTCATTTACTCAGACTTGTATTCCTCTATATTAATTCTTAACGTCAGTGCCTTTGATGACTTCTCTTGTTTTTTCAGTGACTCTGAATTTGTTAGCTGCAAGTTTTTAGACAAAGGGCTTTGGCAGTTTTATCTTTTCATCTAAAACAAACAAAAAATAATTAGTTGCTTCTGTAATGGCTGAGAATGTTAATTTCAGCATCCCCCTTCTTAACTGTTTCAGGTAAAGATGACAAGTTTCTTTTTATTCCTGTGTGTCCTGCTACTGACTTATCTGTAAATAGCAATGTACAGTGGCAATGTGTTACCCTGGGTTATACAGTAATGTGACATGTGACAAACTAAAATGAAATGAAGTGAGATGTCAAACAAAACAATAACTAGCACAACAAAATGCTGAAGGCGGATGCAGATGAGAAAGCAGAGGGAGAACACACTACTTAATCGGGTTATCTTTCTATGTAGCATTGTAAGGAGTCAGAGTAAAAGGTGGGAGAAGGAATCATTGAGAGACAAACTTAACATTTGCAAATGGTTGTCTTTTATGATATTTTTCTTCACACAAAGTAAATAGTGCTGTATTACAACTTGATCTAGTTGTGGAATATCTCTAAATTTGTGTTACAAATTATATACAGTATATTATTTTGCTGTTTTATAACTATGATTCATGTTTTACATCAGCAGTATCTATTCAGGGTCTCAAAATGAAAAAAAAGATTTTGCTTTATGAGCTCTTACATGAAAAAAATAACAAAACAAAATGAAATGCCAAGGCAATGAGTGTTTGTGTATTATACTGACTGGAGCGTATCATGCATACTGTATTAGTAGTCTTTGCAGCCCTGTATTACTCATATTTCAGCACTAACTGGATTTGATTACGTCCTGTAAAGGCACACAGTTTTTGTTATTGAGTATATATTTAGAGACTCTTCCACTCATTTATTTTTTATTCCATCTTTTTTGCAGCTACCATAATGTCAGAACAGTGTATAGTTTATGCTGGGATATTCCATTTGATCTGGCACATAGATGCTTGATGCTCTATTTTGCAGAATGTTTTTACATTGTTACTGATAATGTTCTGCTAGTAGAAATATGTAGCCAAAAGTTAGTATGACCTTTTTCCAAAGATCCATATTAATGGAATGCATGTTACTCTTCTCCCCATGATAAGTAATTCTTTTTCAGTATGTATACACTGCTTTTGGGGGTTACAAGGTGACTTTAAGGCTTGGTGATTAATGAGGTATCATTTTATCTGCTTGCTGAACTGTAACTCTTATACCACATGCTGTTTATAACTCTTAATATTTAGGTTAATAACACATTGTACCTTGTTCTTGTGATACTTTCAAAGACGCTTAGATTTCCATTATAAATGAAAATGTAAACAGCACTTTAAAGAAAAAGGATACACATACACACACACACACACACACACACACACACACACACACACACACACACACACATATATATATATATATATATATATGTGTGTGTGTGTGTATGCAAAGAAAATGAATATGTGTATATATATATATATATATATATATATATATATATATATATATATATATATATGTATGTATCCAAAATGTTCAGCTAAGGCACCAAAAACCATCAAGATGTGCCAAGGGACATGAAGATGCCACCAAGATAACAATAAAAGGATGTTTATTCAGCCAGAAGACGTCACAATAAGCACATTAATGCTTCACAATGTACAATACAATTTCGTCATGAAAAACTTCATCAGATGTGGACCCCTCTGAGGCCTTCACTAATAGATTTCCACTGATTGCCTCTCTGGTATCTCTGGTTTCTTTGCATTCCACCTGGTTTACACTACTGTTATTGCATTTTTAAAGTTATTACACTGATATGGTTGAAATATGGGAAAGGGGGGTAGCCCCCTCCTTATGTGGATGTAACAAGTCAAATGTCCGAACGAAAATCTTTTAAAAAAAAAAAAAATACCAAGTATTTGTAATAACATTTCACTGCTTAACAAAATAAATATTTATATATGGCCATAAGCAGTCAGTCATTAAGAGTACCTTCGATCCTGGGTGTTTTTCAAATCATGGACTGCCTACATACTTTTTTAAGGACCGTGCAATACATTAGTGTCCTTTTCTTCATCTTTCTGATTGTTTAAAATAGGTTCACAGGCAAGTATTAAGCTAGTTGCCTTTGATGGCCATTTTAAGTCTAGCCACTTTCCATTTTTCTGCTTGAAATAATCTATCCATTTTGGATGTAGATTGTCCTTCCCCCTCCCATGGATGATAATTATGTTTTACCCCTATTGAGAATAACTGGGATCATTCCATAGAAAATGTTAGCGGATCCATGAATAGAATAAAGCATTTAGGAGCTGCTTCTGTCCATTAGTGGTACAAGGGGCAGTCCTGGGGTAATTTTTCTGTTTCACATTCATTGATCTAAGTTATTCTTGAACATGGACAGGGATGAACTTTTTAGGTGGATAGGGAGTTTTTTCCAGTTGCAGCCCCTGTGAGATATACCTGTCCATCCAAACCATTCTATAGATGTAGCAGAAGATTTTTAGGCCTATTTCTGATGCCATTCTACTTGATAATCTGCAGTAAATTCATCAGTGATGGTTCAGAGAATGTCTTGCATGCCAACACAAGTCACCTCTTAGCGGGTTGTGATACCACATATAGTGATAAGCCTTTTAATCAGTCCATGTAGGGCATGTTGTTTAGGTCTTGTATCCTTTTAGTAAGACACCTCTGTGGGCATTATATTCAATGATTGGTCTAATTTGGTTGAGTAAAGGGGAACAATGACACCTCTAGATCTAGTCACCCTTTGTTTAGAAGCTGTGCAATAAAGAACAACTTTGTTACAACAATAAACACATGTTGGTCTCCTGGTCAAACTTATTTTCTTAGAATGAAATGAACCGTGACCATTCTTCACCAATACTTGAATAGTTTTACTACAATCTCCCAACCAAATACATAGTTGTGTGACACTGCTCGCCACCCTACCACTATACTTCTAATAAAAACCTTAAGACAGACATATGTAATTGTCTTTGAACTTGATTAATATCCCACCACTTACAATGCTGCCATTTTCTGCCTGCTAAGTTCCTTCACTTGCTGCCATTTCTTTGAATTTCTAATCACTAATGACAGTATCTATTATATAACTGACAAATCCACTAAATACCTCTTCAAATGATCAGTGTTCAGCATCTGCTAAATGCATAAGTATCTTTTATATTGTAATAGTTTCCTTTATTTCATATGAATGTAATGTAATTAGCAAATCTATATGTAATTGCTAAAATATATTACTTAATGCCTGTTTACATATATTACTGAATGCCTAGATGTTTGTAATACGTTCTCACCAGACCTCCACTGAAACATTTTTTTTGAATAAACCCATTTGGACAAACAAAAGCAAAATAACAAATGTCATCATGTACAACAATTTCAAGTTCTTTTACTGTTTAATCAATTTTTTGTGCTCAATCAATGGTATGTAAAGCTGGGTAGAGGGTGGGACAGGTGCTTGAATATTGCATTTTGACACTGAAGCAAGATTATTTGTACTGCTCTATTAGTGTATAATGTTGTGTTGTTTGAAGGAAGTGGTGTGAGTGAAGTTAAAGACAATGTTCACAATTTTGCACCCATCTGAATATTTGGTGGACCAAACTCCGGAATCAGTTATGACAGCTGAGAAAAAGGTGCCAAAAGAATGACTTTAGGACATAACCTTTATTGACTGCATTGAGGACAAGGTAAGGAAATGATGATAGGAGTCCTTTTGTTCTTACCTGTTTTGTATGGCCTTGTATCCATATTGTGGACCCAAGTTACCTGAGTTTGTGTATGATTCAGTCACTGAATGTAGTGGTAAACACCTTAAACAGATCAAGGTAAGCTGTATAGACACATAAACCTTTGTCCAGTGTGGCAGACACAATCACAAAAAAAGAAATGAGGTTAAGCATACAAGATGTTTAACAAACCCATACTGGCTAGGTCATAGAGATAAGTTTTCTATGTTTTTCCAAATAAATTCCATGATGATCCTCTCCATTACTTTGTTCAGTATACATGTGAGACCAATCAAGCTATAATTACAGGAGTCTCGGGAAGATTCTCTGTTTTAGACTGGAACCACATCAGCCTACTTCCAAATGCCATGGTTTATAAAGCTCTATTGAAAATGTTTGTAAGGTGGTACACTTGGCTGCTTTTAATAATACAAATTAAACTCCCTGCTATCTTATCTGGTCCAGTGGTGCTAGCCTTTTTGACCTTACTGATGTCATAGGTGACTGTTTCAATTACAGGTGGGACTGTGCTGTAGAGAGGAGGAGACGATGGAGTGTTTCTCCTTTTGTGTCTTCAAATTTACTCCAAATCTTTATGCTAGTACGTTAAGTATATCTGATGCCTCTGAGACAATAAACTGAACACAACCCAAACCTTTTATATTAGGGGAAAATTCAGTGTGATTTCCATTTGACCATGTATAGTGAACTCACCTAACATTAACCAGTTTGGATGAATCAACATCGTGTTGAGAAGGAACCCCCAAGAAGTCATACAAAACGTCCATAGTGTTACAAGTGACCAATAATCAGGAAGGGAATTTGCTGCTTGTTATTGTTCCCATGACACACTTGGGGCTGCTGCTATCACCACAAAAAACATGTCAAGCGGAATCCACACTTAAAATGGATCACTAAACCACCAGTGATGTCACTTGTTTGGCAACATAGGACAGAGGTTTCATGGAATCTCCCAAAGACTCTTAATGAACTTGAGCTTTGCAGTTTATTATTTATACCAAATGAGAGCAGTCTTACTGTGAACAGTCTCTCCATTAGAATACAGTGCACTATATGGGACCAGTAGATTTCAGGTCGTAGGCTGCAGCCTGTTGATGATGGACTCTTTTAGCATCTTATAAAGAAAATGTATTTTATACCTCATATGAGGTTTCCCACCAGTTGGATAGATGTGATCCTAACTGGAATTAGGAACACTGTCTCTTGGAATCTCACTGTGGGTCACTTGTGTATCATGTCATCTTTATGCTGTGATGTAGTCTCATCCCAGTGGCAGAATAAATAGATAAAGCAAAGGATCATCTGGGTAAACAAGGAATGGAATGAGCAGAAAAAGTGTCAATCCTAGATCATGGAAAATACCAATGGGTCTTCCTAAATTGTACAACTAAATTATCTGTGAGGTACATATGTAAAGTGAGAGAACATGGCATTAGCAGGTAAAAGCCAGACTCTGGAGTGTGAGATCTCATATAAAACAGCTCCTACTAACTTACTCAGGTTGGTAGGTAGTAAAGGTGAATATAGAGGTTTTGCCCAAAGCTAAGGTTTAGTGTCCCTTTTATTTTTGCATATCAGTGACCATTATTTTAAGAATGACCAGGAGGCTCCCTACTCATCTTTAACAAGTTAAGAGCATTATACCAGTTATAGGATGCACAGGCTCTTGTTTTTTCTAATCAGGCTATCAGATATCTTCCAACCATGAATTGTTTTGACAAAGTGCAAGTATGTGTGATTCAGTCTGTTCTGGAACAGTCGGATGGAAATTAACTTATGTGGAGGGCTACAATAATTGACCCATTCCTACAGCTATACCTTAAAAAAGGTACATGTAGAATCCATATTGTCTTTAAATAAGAGAAAACGAGACTGCTGGAATAAACTAAATCTCAAGCCACAGTGATTATTTTCAGGATAAAGTTTAGGCTTAAGTCAGGTTAAATCATTTATTTTATTCAAGTTATGCATGCATTCTGTCACAGAGTATAAAGTTAAGGTTACAAAAAATGAAAGTATATTAGACAAATCGGCTTCTGTCTTTATTTTAAGGTGAAAATGAAATGACCCAGGGGATGCGGATAATAAAAATTATCTTTTTGGGCAGACAGGAGACCTGAATTAGATATTTACTTTACAGGTCTAGCCTTGACCATTGGCAATGTTTTCCATTATTTGACTAGTTGTACAATACACCAACTTGTGGCATTTAGATCATGAAATAGTGATTACTTCCTAAGTGACAGAAACTGCATATAATTAATTAATTGCTACACGTAATTTGCTCTGTATAGTGCTGTTCAAGTCAGCTGACTTAATTACATTTTAAAACTGATGTTACTTTTAAAATCAAATAGTTTAGTAAATTCTTAGATTTTTGTTGGTTATTTAAATTGCTGGTTTTGTAAAGAAATGTTCTAGTGCTATTTTGTACATGATGTGAATAAATGACTGACACATTTTAACTGCTGCTAGGATTGCTCATGCATATTCACTGAGAGTGATTACTGCAATGTGTTGTAGCTATTTCTAGGCTGTCAGATTGAATTCTCCTGCAATATCTAACTTAATTATCTCCTTTGTGTAGCTTTCACTATCTATTTGTGATCTTTGCTCACCAGTAATGCCTCTTTACAACACAAGAAAGCCTAAGAAAAATTGACACACCAGCAAGGAAAAGTGTAATAAGACAAGAGGAAATATGATGATGATACCCAGATATGAGAAACAGATTAAACTGTATTGCTAATAAGCTTTAGATTTATTGTTTTGAGAAATCCCACACAGGTGTACTCAGTTGAAAAGGTGAGTGCAAGACCAGTGGTAGACAGAGGATGATTCCAGAATCAAAAGGGTAGAATCACAGGATATACAATGCAGTTTACCTCAGGCTATGTGCACGTTGCCAGTTGTCACCCCTTCCAAGGAAGGCAAGGCCTTTAAGTCTCACAGGAAATTTAAGGGTATGCATCTAGCTTTCCAAGCTATACTTGAAGGACAACAAGGAATTGCATTGCTTGGACTGTAGGGGGAACCAATTCTAGAGCACTGGGTGATGAACTTATCCCTCCATCTAGTTTTATTTACTTCTGGATGTAGGGTAAGACTGATTGTTTTAGTGCTGTTGGCACTACTTGACTTACTGAAAAAGGAGGTCAAGGGTTGGGGGGTTGGCATAATGGTTAAGGTGTTTACCTTGCAGAAACAAGGTATAGGGTTTGATTCTCATCTTTGGAAATCATGGCTAGGCTTAAGAAGATTCCCTGAAATCATTGACCTAGTAATTATCCATGAACCTATGACAGTAAGATTTCCAAGTGTACAGTAAATGAACAGAGGTATATCTGACTATTCTGGCACCCAGTATCATCCACTGACATAGCAACCCCCCCACAGACTTGTGGAGCAAAAAAAAAAAAAAAAAACTCTTTCATTTTAAATCAGTCTGTATGCTGCATTCATAACAGTCAGTTGCATTGGTGTATACCACATACATAGCACTAAGGTGCTTCAGTTGAGACCCCAAATACATTACCGACAATGACAATGATGACTACTTGGCATTTGGTGATCACATCCCCCAACAATTTGCCCTGGGGATGGCTGCTGCTGCCTTTACCCCACCCTAGGTATGCTTCTGCTTCTGCTATCAGTCCCTCTCAGTTTGTCAAATGAAGTAAGATGCATTTCTCCATAAGAACCATTTGCCATTAAGAATTAAAAATATGTGATACAGTGGCCAATGTCTCTTAAAGAGCTGTAAACATATAATATATATATATATATATATATATATATATATATATATATATATATATATATACAGAGAGCGAGAGAGAGAGAGACATAGCTATAGATATGTATGATATACATGCAGATATATAAATCAGTTTGACACTGAGCCTCACTTAAATTCCTCTGCAACAGCATTCAGCCTCTGATATTGATCACAGTAGTGTAGCTAGGGTGGGATGAGAGCCGCAGCTGCCTTGGGCACAAAGTACTGGTGGCATGATCAGCTGATACCGATCTTTCTTTTATGCAATACCAGCTTTTAAAAGTTGGTATTGCATGTGCAGTCAAAGTGATGTAGTGCTTCATGTGTGGTCTAAACTGTAGCAACAGCTTTCTGCTTTGTAGCAAGCAGTTTGCTACAGTTTAAAAGTAAAACAAACAAAAAAAAAATCTCTTTTTTTTTTAAACAAAAACCTGAGCGCTGCAACACTATATGCAGTCACAGTATAAACTCTAGCAACTGTTTGCTACATTTGCAACAAGCAGTTTGCTACAGTTTAAAAAGAACATTTTTTTAAACTAAAACATGAGCAAAAAAGCACTCCATGCAGGCAGGGTATAAATTGTAACAACTGTTTGCTGCATTTGTAGCAGTTTGCTACAGTTTAAACGTAGAAAGTTTTAAGGTTAAAAGAAGAAATTATTATTTTTTTAATAGAATATGTTGAAGGAGGGCTGGGGGTAGGGCACAGAAATAGGAACTGAATGGCTGGTCAGGAGGGAGGGGTGGGAGGGAGGGTTGTGCATCTGGCCGCCTGGTTGGTGTGCCAATAGAAGGAAATACATTGGAATAGCTGGGGGGGGGGTGTAGATCTAACCTTGATAAGCCAATTGCTTGCAATGCAGTGATTGCTCTATTACAGTGAATTGTTTTTTTTTCTTTTTCCTTTTGCTCTTCACTTGAAGAACTGAGGGCATGGGTTGCTGGTTCATAGTACTGGCCCAGAGCAGTGGCTGAACCAGCTATGCTTCTGATTATCATGTAGTCACTATAGTTCCCTTGGTAGACATCACTGAGCCATACCCTTGGGTCACGGGAAACATTGTTGGAAACAAGCATAGCTGTATCTCAAAGTCTGATTTCACTTTTTGAAAGGAAATTATTATACCTTTTTTCGGTAAGTTGAATGTTAAGCTGCCTCTTCTTTAGTTTGTGCAGGCCATTTGACATGGCCCTGCAAGTTTTCAAGTTGTCTGTGAAAGGTAAAAGATGCTCCATCTTGGCCTGCTGTGAGGGAGAGTTATTGATAGAAGTCCTGATGGAGGTCTTAACCTTCTGAAGCCGAAAACTATAGGTACAAACTGTCACTCAAGGAAAATATTTTTTTTTTTCAAAGTGTTGCACTGATATGGAATTCATCCTCCACTTTACTGTATTTTCTTCAGCTCCTGGAGGTGACTGCATAACTATGACATCACAATATGTCTTCATGGTCACATGGACTTTGATGTCCAACATTTCATGGGTTGGCAATTGGAGAGAAGAGATAAATGGTTTATAGTCACTGTCTCCCTTCTGTCCTGGGAGATTCAGGTAGGATAAAAGCTATATGGAGAATCCACCCTCCAAAGGTCCCATGCAGCATATTTTGATGAAGTTTTTAACAGAGAAGAACAAATTCTTGTGATTTACTTATTTGCAGTACATTTCCAATGGATATGAATCTGAATTTGTTCTTGGGAGGTACAGCAACAGTATTCTTAGACTGTTTGAATATGTATGTTTTTATTATATCTGTTGGCTATCTTACCATTATACCATTTTATTGTAGTGCACTACATTGGGCGGCCACGGTGGTGCAGTGGTTAGCATTGCCACCTCACAGCAAGAGGTTCTCCGGTTCGATTCTCGGCTGGGGTGCCTTCTGTGCGGAGTCTGCATGTTCTCCCTGTGGTCGCGTGGGTTTCCTCTGGGTGCTCCGGTTTCCTCCCACATCCCAAAGACATGCTGCAGGTGGATTGGAATTGGCCCTAGGTGTGCATGTGAGTATGCCTTCTGTGGAAGGTTGGGCGCCAGGCTGGCAACTCGACACCATAAAAAAACTCCACTGCCAATCAATGTGCGGACATGGTGATCCGCTGTGGTGACCCCTAACTGGGAAAAAGCCGAAAGAAGAAGAAGATTGTAGTGCACTACATTCTTACTTCTTCCTGTTGATTTATCAGATTTGGTTGTAGAAGAGTTGTACTTGTCACTCATCTCGATGGAAAGTTCTACCTTTCTTCACTGAGTTCTTGTTGGATTTTGTTTACCTTAGCCTTCTTGCTTTGAGTTAGGGAAGTCAAAGTGATTTTTTTTTTGAAATTGTAACTCAAACATTTAGGTTTATTCCACAATTTTTAACTATATTTATAACTCAAGGGGATGACCTCATGAATTCAGTTATTTAAAATATTGTAGAGGGCAGTGAAAGATGCAACAGGTTGTCAGGGAGCTTAATATACAGCCACAGTTGACTGACCTAAGATGATTCTTCAAGGGACCATAGTTGGGATTTGAAACAGCCTTTAAAATGGGGATCATGCTTTCATTAGGTTATGTTTTGTATGTATGTGAAATGTTATGGAATTGTGGTCAGAGTGAAAAGGCTGTGGGGCATCATTTAAGACAGCTGGCAGGAATGTTTATCAAGATGAGATTTAATATGTTTTCCCCTTGTTGGCAATTTTACAATTTGTTTGAGATTGCTAAAATTTGTGAATTCTAGTAATTTTAGCATCTGATCATTGGTTGAAGTTTTGCCAGTCAATGGAGGGACAATCTAGGTAATTAAGTAGAAAATTAAGTAGAAAATTATATTCTTTTATAGGGAGAATAATATGTTTTTCAAGGAAGTCTTGCTCTTGAGAAGATATATTACAAAACTGTGATTTGTGGTGTTTATTATAACCTGAGTATGTAGCAATTCAAGCCCACAGTTTTGTTTGTATAGACCTATTTTTGAAGGAATGACTTGTTTGATTCAAGTGAGTAGAAAGATTTGGAAATAGATACTTGTGGAATGCAGAATGATTCTATGAATTGTGTGACAGTATATACTATTTTTTTTATTTAATTTGTTGATGTGTATCACCTTTATTTTCTTATTATTTCTGGATTTCACATTGGAACATCCATTAATTTGAAACCTTGTCTAAAACAGGCACTGGGAAGGGGAAGAAAAAAAACTCTTCTGAGGAGATGTGTAGTCCATCTCTTGCAAAGGAAGTTTGTGTCACACATGTTTTTTTCCCAAGTGGAGAGGCTCTGAATCTTGCAAGATTAACACCATGACCTGAGCAAGTGGATGAATCCAATTATCTTCCACATATTTAGGTGACACCATTGCAGAAAGAAGTATCTCACTAAATGAAAAGGATTTAATAGCCTGTAGAAGACATCCACAAGTTCACCATATCCTTCTGCATTACCAGGTGGGAGGAGAGTTTGGTGTCTTTGATTCTAAAATTCACATTTGCAAAGTCATAATCCTTATAAGAACTCTGGATAGACTTGGTCCTTGAATTTCTAATCTTAGCTCCAGGGAATAAGGAAGCACTCTAGAACACTCCTTCTTCCTAGGTTATAATTATACAGATATGCTACCAAATATAAGGATTGAAACAGCAAACAGCTATCATCCCACCTTATGTATTTCATTATCATAGTGGGCATTAACTATGCATTTGTAAGATCATAAGCCTGAGAAACTGCATTATGGTCAGGCAGAGGGGTTACAAAGAATGTTCATATCAAGTGTGCACTGAAATCGATGGGCATATTGTACATAAATAGTACATAATATAGCTAAGTATACTATAACTGTGAGCAGGTTATTGGAAAAAAACAAATGTGTGTCTAATCCCTGTTTTCTAATGTATTCTGTTATTATCATCTCACTGTTGTGTCTTTTGTGCTAGTTCTTTATCACAACATATTGTAATACGTTGTTTTTACTTTTGTCTTTTGGCCCAAGTCATGCCTGAAAAGGCCCTTTGAATCAGCACACCTTCTTGATTAACAAATGTGCAAACAAAAAAACTACCAAAACTAACTGAGAACAACAAAAAATATACAAAAAAAGCTTCAAAACAGGATTCTCCTATGCATTGTCAACACCAAACAAAGTGAAGCTTCAGAAGAACTAAGCATACTGGTTGAAGCTTCAATAGAATGTTAAAAAAATCTTGTAAGGGAACTATCCTCCTGTGTTCCCAGCTATGGGTACTGCTCCTTATCCCACTGCTAATTAATATATACTGATTCCACAGACTCAGTGCTGGAGAAAAAAAAAGCCGATATACTTGGAGTCACTGCTGACACATAAATAGAAACCACACCGATGGTGATTTCCTATGAGAAAAGCAAATAGTGACTTCCAGACAGGGGAACAGAAATTCTCAAATGAAAATCAGTTCATGTTATACTTGACCAAGTCTTGGAAAATCTCATAACAATAGATTACCTAATTAAAGTACCAAATAACTTCTAAAAGACCGAATAACTTCACAGTAATGGATTTAAATGTTGCATAGTAGTCTAGATAAAACAAAGACAACTGAGCGTTATAAGATTATGCTGTACCGACAGATGTACTGATAGGCACTCTCACTGTGTGTGAGTGGCAGCCCTCAAACTGTTATATTCTTTTTTCACCAACACCAAGGAGTACTTTTATAATGTGTAACTGAGGCGGTATAACAGCATCAAATGCATCTAGACCAGTCACAGATTTTCATGAAAATGTTTAGTCTGCTATTCACTGACAACACCAAGCTCAGTACTTTTGACTCCAAGTGCTCCTTGCAAGTCCCAATTAACATTAATATATTCAGACACTTTAATAAAGTTAACTTATATAATGACACAGAGTATCTAAGATGATGAAACAATTCTCAAACATGTGGATAACGCATAATGTCATAATTCTACATTTCTCCTTTTTTCTCTCTTCTCAATTCTTTAAAGTGAAACCTGAAATTTAGGCATGCCTGCTTTCTGCATGTCACATACACGATGAACTGGAAATATCCACACAAAATCCCAATTCTGTTCCAGTGCATTCAAATCATTTATCAGTTTTCACTCATAAATATATGAAAATAAATGAATAGTACAAGTGTGTTTAGGTTAAAATCAGTATTCACCCATATAGTCTTTTAAAACAAATATTATGAGGTCAAATTTGCTGGACCCACAAGCTGCACTCTTGAACATTTAGTGACTAAACAACCACTCATATTGTTAAGATCTTTTTTTCTGATGCAAGCATATTGATCATTTTCTATACAGTAATGAATTTAATACATGTATAGAATTTCCTATAACGCACTGTGGTGGTGGTGCTGTGGTAGCGCTGTCGCCTGACAGTAAGACGTTGTCCCATTTGATTCTCAGCTAGAGTGTCTTCTGTTTGGAGACATGCGTGAATGGGCGTACCTTCGTTGAAGGTTGTGCGTCAGGGCTGGCAACTCGGCACGTAAAAATCTACTGCCAATCATTAGCGGACTGGAATTCCGCTGTGGTGACCCCTAACAGGGAAAAGCCGAAAGATACAACATAGAATTTCCTATAACATCAAGTTAAAATAAAGATTTCTTTAAAGTTTTCTGAGTGTTAACATTTGAAAGTGTTTTATTTTTTCAAAACAATAGACAAACTGAATTGGCAAGTTTCACAAAAGAGAATATTGTTTTTCTTTTGGCTTTTCCCGGTTAGGGGTTGCCACAGCGGAACTCCGGTCCGCTAATGATTGGCAGTAGAATTTTTTATGGGTGCCGAGGTGCCAGCTCGATGCCCAACATTCAACGAAGGCGCGCCCATTCTATGCATGCCTTTCAAATGCCACTTGACCACAGGGAGGACATGCAGACTCCACACAGAAGGCGCTCCAGCCGAGAATCGAATGGGAGAACCTCTTGCTGTGAGGCAACAATGCTACTTATGCACCACCACGGCTTATTCCTTTTAAACTGCTTCTCTTATGTCTAGTCAAGTTACAGGTTGGTTACACTATGCAAAGAAAAGAGAAATTAGTGAAAAAACAAAAAAGGAATTACTGTCAGTGCACACACAGAAACTACAACAGAAATTATTTCCTATAATAACAATAATCAGAGAGTGCAGCATCAGGGAGATGAAATCATCCTTTTGTAGCATCCTTTAAGGTATATGGAAACCAGTTAGCTAATTGACTTTCCTTTGCATTCTCTGTCATTCCCTCTTTTTTTTGTGCTAAGTTCTAGGTTATATTAATTTCATGGCCATGCGCAAAGGTTCCATAAGAAAAATAGGCTGCTGGATATATTTTATGCAAATTAATTTAACTTTTGTTCTAAGTAATGTATTAAACTTCTGTGCTAATTTGTTTGCTAGTGTGTTGTAATTTTTAAAGTACTATCTTAGTAGAGTATCATACCCTTCCCTTTCAGAAGTGCAATTTACTTATATTGCATTAAACAGAAGAAAAACTCTGTTGTTGATTAAATATTTAATTATATCACGTTTAATGTTTGCTAATAGAACCATAATTGGTACTGTACACTTTTTCTTGACATACTATAGGCTCTGTGATAGCTATATTGTCTATAGAAATATGCTATGTATTGTTTAGTATGTGTTTTTGGCCTTATACCCTGGATATGCTATGCCTGCAGTATCATGATTCAAGGGTCCGATAGTTTGATTGTGGGATCTGGCTAGATTAAGTGCTCTAATTACAGTCACATTGCCAAGATTACACTCCAGTATTAGTTAAAAGGCACCCTAGTTTAATGCTGCTTTAGCTGGAGACCTGGTTGTAACAGCACTTAGACACTTAGTGCATCCTGTGCACTGTTAAGATCACATCTGCCACTAGGTGCTAACAGCTGACAGTACGGGCTATCAAACAGCAGCAGGAGAACTTAAAGCAGCTTCATTTCTGCCTGCTGTCTAGAGAATTAGGCAGTCAAATAGATTTACATGTCAGCTACTTCCCTTACAGACAGACTATATAAAAATGTCTCCTGCTGTCTGTTTGGCAGTGCTTATCAACTCCTTTACAGGCTTTAGAAGCCAACAAAACACTTTCCGTTTTTTTTTACTTTTTTTCTGTAACTAGTAGTATATGCATCAGATAAATCTCCATGCACTACAAATAATTATGATTGGGTTTCCAGTTGTAACCCTGTATTATGTGTTCTTGACATGAATGCCAAGATTGATTTCTCAAGCTTTGCACTCAATGTGAATTTCTTGGCATCCATGTCTTTAACACATAATAAGCAGGTTATGATCAGAAACCCAATCATAATCCTCTATGTTATCACACAGAGTACCAATTGTGCACTGCAAACTATGTTTTAATATGAAGACCCTAGATTATTGTTTGGGTTAAGATAATTACTGTTTTGGCCCTCTTGTATTTAAACCCTTCAGTTCATTGTTCAGTTATAGGATTCTGAAGCATACTTTACCTTGTACTGTAACTTGATTGCAGTAAAGGTTAATGAATTTTCAAAAAATGTTACATACATCAGGTATGTTAATACGCAGCTGTTTCCTTTATGAAACACCATAAAAAATTGAAATGTTTTCTAAAATGTATAGCTATTTGTCTGAGACAATGTTATATAAATTTATATTTATTTTAGACTAATTTGTTCTCATTTTAATTTATATTAATTTTTCTCATATAAAATGTGATTTTGTTTATTATAATCAAAATTATCTTTTTCTTTTTATGCATTTAAACTAGAACACCACTTTTGTTTACATAGGGTATACGTATGACATTCTTTTTCCTTTGAAGAAATCTGGTAGGAAAGTTTAGCAAAATCATTTTAATGTTTGGTGACTTCGTACACCTTAGGATATAATGACAAGCAGCAACTAGTCAGAACAGGAATGAAACAGATAACTGCCATCCTCTGCTAGCCTTCACTGATGCAGGATATTACTGTCAAGATCACTGCAGTAGGACTGAAATATTAAACCTCTAATCTGCAAGACATGTGCTGAGTAGGAATACCTATTGAAATTCCAAAGATGATAATTACAATACTCAGAATAAGTTTTATCTTGGAGAATTCCATTTACTTTGAGGTACAATGACCTTGGAGTTAATATATATATATATATATATATATATATATATATATATATATATATATATATATATATATATATATATATATAAGCAGCAGGTAGATATGTAGAGGGGACCACTGCAAAAACATTTTAATAGTGTAACAGTGGGCTTGACATTGTGTTTTTCAATAGCAGCTTACCATTTTGAAGTTTTCTTGATCGGTAGTTCTGAGTCTTGCACTTGTGATGGGAAGCTGGTTAATAAAAATCATTAGTTTCTACCAAAGAAAAGTGGAATACGTTCGCACCTGTAGGATGATGCTCTTGCCTACCTGCACATCTCTCAAAGACTTAGGGTTGATATGTGGTGGACAGCAGGGGCTATGTATCTGCATTTTATGTTACCAGTAAGGTGAGGAATGAGTAGGTTTTGTCGAGAGTGTCAGCAAGTTGAGTGAATCCGAGAAACAATTGGAGTAGTTTGTTCATCTAATGTCCAGTTTACTGTTCATATCTTAGAAAATTTAGAAACAAACATACTAATAAATAAAAAGACAATAAAAGATATGTACTAACCTCCATGGCCTAGAGTCCATGCAAAGGCTTTCTGTCAAAGTAGAACTTTGCCCCTCTAGCATATACCACCACACTTCCACTAGTGCAAGAACCCTGGGGTGGAGTACAAATAATATATCATTTATTCTTGAAGGCAGCTCTGACTTTTGATCATCTGCATATATAGCAGCACAGAAAGAACCTGTCAATTTGTTGCATCTTGTTTTGTCATGGCAATCTGTGTCAGTCATGGTTAAATGAATGTAAATGAATGTATTTTTGTGTGCCTTTGTGTGTAGTAGCCATAGCACTGCTGATCTGGCTCATGTGAGTTTATTTTTAAGGAATGTGTTTGACTGACCACTAGAAAGTGAGATCTTATATGAACAAGCCTAGCACTTTGGAATCCGTAGGTAACAGGCTTGTTCACACTAAAATGCCTGTGTACCAAGGAATGAGAAAATAACATACAGGAAAGAGCAAAGATGAGAGTAAGATGTAAATATGACTATCTGAATGCTGATTACTACAGTACTGTACTTGTATATATGAATATCTGAATGTTGATTACTGTAGTACTGTACTTGTATATGTATTAGACACACTGGAAATAGTACATACAGTATAAGCATTCACTTAAGAATACAAATAGAATGGTTTATGTGGAAAAAGATATCATGCAACCCCTCACCAGTAGGGCTTCAAAGATTCACAGTTACACTGGTCCATACTTGGTATATCTGGATACAAAAGTATTCACATAGATATATGAGGCACAACAGATGTGGGAGAAGATGAGAGAGAGAGAGAGAGAGGTGGAGAAAGAGAGAGAGAGCTTGACAGTGTATGGATAAAGAGAGAAGCAGATGGAGATTAAGAAATGACAACTTCACAATATAAACATTTATCTTACAACCTCAGAGGAGATACAATATAAACTAGAAACAGAGCAATTATAATACACTACAAAACATGAGCAAACAAACTCACACTGGGTCATAAAAAGCAAACCAAGTTAAATAACCAAATGTCCAGGTAGCAAATGGTGGAAGAACTTTAATAGGTTAAGCACTTTCATACTTTTAGACTTCATCAGAACCATTTAAAAACACATTTCACTATGGGAAACTTTAAAAAGACATTTAAATCTACACCCCCCCCTAAAAAAGAAACAGTCACCTTCGTTATGGCCAGACATAAACCAATAAAACTGATCAACTAATAAAATGCTGTGGAATTTCATAAATGACCAATTGTGACTAGTATTAATGTGATAAAAAAGAAAAATATGATGTTAAAGTACAATGTTAAAGTCTCAACAAAAGTGTATATTATAAGTTAATAGCGCTGTGCTTTAATTCACTACTGACAGGTATACCTTCATTGAGTCCTGCTAGGTTAATGGCATCAATCCATATCTGCCATACCATTTCTCTGTGCTGTAAATGAGTCTGCTAACCGCCTGTATATAAAAGTTTCCCATAGTGGAAATGTGTTGTTAAATGGTTCTGATGAAGTCTAAAAGTATGAAATTAGATGAAAGTGCTTAACTAGTTAAGGCATAATACATTCTATAGTAAAATAGTTTGCCCTAACAACCACATAGAGGGGTGCTGTATTCAACTTTCAGGTACTCATCATGGAGTTTTCTACAAATATAGACTACTTCATTGTGTGTGTGCTATTATGTTTCTACTGTAGACTTCTCATTGAAGCACATTTCATTTCCAGGCAGGATCTACTAGATTATACTTGTTCCAGTATGTAGGACAAAGGACAACACACTCTGATTCTTTTAGAATCATTTGCAGAGAATCGGTCCACCCATGGAGGCCTGTACATTCCTTCAAGTGCATAATCCTTTTAGTGAAATGTGAAAGCCTTCTTTCTAAATGACAGACTTCTACTGTAAGCTTAAGACAACACTTCACTTAAGTGTAAATTGATGTGGAATCCATCCAAGGAATCATGTAGTCTCTAAATGTTTTTTTTTTTTCTGTGCCAGACTATGGCGAATGCTTGTACTAGTGGGCAGCTCAATGAATGCAGACACAATTCTTCCTGAGCTGCTAATATGTAGGTGATACAAAGACCAAATCAATGCAGTTCGTTGTTTCAGAAATGTAATGTAAAACCAAAGCACACATCAAATCAGGGGTTCTCACCTTTTTCTTACCGAAGGATCCTTAAATAAAATAGCATTTTGCTAGCATTAGCCTTGTGGTGTACAAAGATAAAGCTCTGACTACATCTGCAAACAACCCAAGTTTGACAGCAGACTCTGCCACTGGTGGGGTGAGTGAGTGGGTGGGTGTGAACAACTATTGCTGGCGTGCCCACTCTTGGATGAGAGGGATGGTTAGGCTCACTGCACCACTGACTCTAACTGTTGGGTTGAATAATTGCAGATATGAGCCATTGGTTATATGGAAGATGAAAGTTGCCAAATCAGGAAGGCATTTTCAGGTGTATAAGCACATGCAAAAACACGCAAGTGTCCGTGGCACAACAGGTAACACACTTATCTTTGCTGCAGAAGGCTGTGGTTTCTATTGCCATAAAAGGTAGATCAATTGCTGACACTGTAGTGTAGCATAAGGGGTGTGTTGCACTCCTGAATGTGTTGAGACTTTAAACCGAGGTCTCATCTGCTTGAATTGAGTTGGTAGTAGCTCAGGTGGGTGTGAAAGATCGCACAGTACCTATCAGAAAGAGCATGGGAAGTTCTCTGATGTCCTGGCCAAATTTCATCTGGTAGTATGAATTCTAGTCTGTGGGCCTACCCCAGTCAACAAAAAGATAAATCAAAAAAATGCATTGGCTTTTCCACAACTGGTAGCAGGAGGAGTTGATTTTGTAAGGCCTTGACCCTGAATGTGGCAGTCTAACCTCAGTACTTGACTCTTGCTTCATCAGGAATTGAATGGGCCTATAGCTTCTCACTTAGATCATAGAAAGAATGGATTGTAGTGCTCTGAAATGGGTCTTAGATCAAATGGCTGCTCAGAGGCCTGGTTGCCTGGTGATAATGGAATGACTATGGGCCAGCTGCCCTTTCTCTGATTGAAAAACAGTGTAGGATTAGGTACGAAACTCTCTGAATTTGTCAGATTAGGTAACATAATTCCTGAATGTTGATTATGACTGGAAGAATAAACATGCTTATGCCCCTTGTGTATCACATTACAAATATTCTACCTTTATAATTCATTAATTATTTAATTTCATCTTTACATTTTGGATGTTATTAGAAGTTATAGATATAGATCATACTGCCCATCATATTGAAGTAGAATATGTATAATATGTTGCTTTCTCTTAAACCTTCAGAATATTATTAGGGTTGCTAAATTCTGTACAATTATTCATTACCTTTTTAGCTACAGGTCTTTTCTGCCTCATTTGTGTTTGTTAAGAATGTTTCATTAGTGTATTTCCTTATGTTATTGTGACTGTTTTCCTTCCCTTGTCTTGTCCCCTCCAAATCACTTATGTCATCTCCAGTACAGTCTTTGAGTCATTCTCTTGTTTCTAGTTATCTGTTATACATGCAGCTAGCTAGCTTTTGAAGTATTGCTTACTTACAGAGCAGCACAATGCACTCAAGTTTGGCCTCTTGTCCAATTAGAGTCTGCTAAGACTAGAGATCAAAACATGAGCCAGTTCACAGACACAGAAAGAAGTATTACCAGTGATGAGTCATGCATAGCTAGATAGTGACAACAGAGATGTGAAGAAAGCAATAGAAAATATGATTTTTATGTACAGTTGGCCACAGTCCCCTGGGAATGGCACTACAGCACACAGGTTGGGAACAACTGGATCAGATTATTTATTTTACTTTTCTAATCTCCTAAACAGAAATTAGTTCATGCAGATATTCTGTTTTATTTTTTTCTAAACTTATGTTATCCCAGTTTATAAAATTTAGAAACTGTATCATGTGGCTATGTTAATTATCTTAAGGCAACATTAAACAAATGATTCCTTTACATTACATCATTAACTGTGAGTTACTATTTAGATGTTGAAGTTACACGCAGTTTCATGTCTTTTACTTAGTTATTCCACAAATACAACTTCTAAGAAAGTAGCAGACACCTTCCCTTGGTTTACAGCATTTTTTTATATTATTTTAATGTATGTTGTGATAAATGGGTAAGTGAAAGTACAGTTGTGTACTCTTACTATAAATGTAGATGTTCGAGTGTGTTCACTGTTGCAGTCATCACTGTAGGGTTCTTCCTGCCAGCAGCAGCCCCCGATCGGCCAGAATCCCAAAGTCTGGATCGGGCGCCAACTGAGGTCGCATTTATCCTGACGTCAATGCGCCGGAAGGTATAAAGACCTCAGCTGACGCCATTTCCCCAGTTTATCTTGCCCCAGATGTCAGGTGCCCAGAAAGAAAAGGCTAAAAACGAAACCATGCCCAAAACCTCAGCAGTCAAAATACCTCATAACAGACAATATTCAAGGAAAAACCAAAAGAGGGGATAGGAGGGAGGGTAACCCGGACTGCAACAGTGAACACGTTCGAACATCTACATTTATGGTAAGAGTACACAACTGTACTATGTCCTTTGTGGTTCACTGTTGCAGTCATCACTGTAGGGTTGAGTCTCAAAGCTAAGAAAGGGTGGCTGGAGGAGAAACAGAGGGAGCGGTCACAAAACCTTGCAAAACCGCAGAAGCAAAACCTGCCCTGGATTTAGAATAGAGAGGGAGGTTGTAATGCTTAGAAAAAGTATGTACAGAACTCCAAGTAGCAGCTTCGAAAATATCCTTGGTAGGAACCCCACAAAGAAAAGCTGCTGAAGTAGCAGTAGCCCGGGTTGAATGAGTCCTAACATTAACAGGAACTGGATTGCCATAATAAGAGTAACAGAACTTGATGCAATGGGCAATCCACTTGGAAATAGTTTGCTTAGTGATTGCTTTCCCTTGAACAGTAGGAGCATAAGCGACAAACAACTGATCAGATTTCCGGAATATCTTGGTCCTGCCCAGGTATAGACAAAGCTGTCTGTGCACGTCTAGAGAGTGCAAAAGACTTTCTTCCTCTCTTTGAGGATTAGGATAAAAGGTAGGCAAATTAATAGACTGATTCAAGGCCACTGCCGAAACCACCTTGGGCATAAATGTGGGATTAGTCCATAGAGATACCCTGTCCTGATGAAAAATAAGGAAGGGTTCCACAGCTATGAGTGCTTGCAATTCCGAAATTCTTCTAGCAGAGGTAATAGCTAAAAGAAAAGCAGTTTTCCAAGACAAAAATTTTAAATCCGTGGAAGCTGCAAGTTCAAAAGGAGACAAAGTTAATTTCTCCAAAACATAGTTAAGATCCCAAGTGGGAACAGGAGCCCTTATAGGGGGCCGAATATTCTTAGCCCCTCTAAGAAATTGTTTAAGTAATGGATGAGAAAAAATTGGAGGATCCGTATCGTAATGTGCAGAAATAGCAGAAGCATGAAGCTTAACAGACGAAAAAGATAGGCCAGTATGTAATAACTCTGTCAGATACTGTAAAATCAGAGGAATGTTCAGAACAGAAGAATCACCACCCTGGACTTGACTCCAGGAGCAAAATCTTTTCCATTTTCCCGCATAAGATTTTCTAGTGCTGGGCCGTCTAGCTTCAAGGATGACATCCAATACCTGTTTGGAAAGGGCAGAGGTGTTTAAAGACCCTGGATCCGCCAGGCAGCTAGATGCAGAGTCTTGACATGACTGTGCAGTATCCGGCCGTGCCGTTGAAACAGTAGATGAGGGATTTGAGTCAGAATCCAGGGAGGCTCCTGAACCAAGTTCATCAGAGTGGAATCCAGAATTGCCGAGGCTAATTGGGAGCCAGTAGAATCATGTGCGGTCTGTCCTGTTTTATCTTCAGAAGTACCTGAGGTAGAAGAGGAAAGGGAGGAAAAGCATATACTGAGAGGTGTTTCCAACTGAATGAGAGGGTATCCACTTTCCATGCTAGTTTGTGGTAGGTCCTTGTGCAGAATGTTAGAAGTTGATGATTCTGAGGGGATGCAAAGAGATCTATGTCCGGACATTCCCAAGCCTTTATAATAATCCTGAATATCCGAACATCCAACATTCATTTGTGTGGATCTGAAATGTGTCTGCTCAATGCGTCTGCCAGAGTGTTGTCTTTCCCTGGCAGGAATTGCGCCTGTAAGTCGACACTGCAGGTCAGAGCAGTGTACCAGAGATTCATGGCTAATCTGCACAGGGGGTAAGAGTGAGAGCCCCCCTGCTTGTTGATGTACCACATCACTGTAGTGTTGTCTGTCCGTATCAACAATTGTCCTGGTAGAAGAAGGTCCCTGAAGGCTATCAGGGCATTCTGTACAGCTAGCATCTCCTTCAAATTTATGTGCAGGTGCGTTTGCTCCTTCGTCCAAACACCCTGAAGACATCTCCCGTGCTTGTTCTGTAGACAGGCGTCGGCCCACCAAAGAAACTCTCGCTGGAGACAAGGCAAAATCGTGACCACTGTTTCCAAACTGTGGTAATGCTGAGACCAGACACTCTTGAGGTACCACTGCAGTTTCCTCATATGTAGCCTTGCATATGGTATTAGCAGAATGCAGGAGGCCATGTAACCCAAAGCCTGCAGAATTTTTCTTGCAGTCAGCTGTTTCATTGAAGCCAGGTGTCGGAAAAAAGAAGCCAGTTGCACTTTTCTTTCTGGTGTCAAGGAAGCCATCTGGGTTGAAGTACTCAGAAGAACACCCAGAAAAGTAATCTGTTGTGTGGGTACCAGGTTTGATTTCTTTAGATTCACTGTGAAGCTGAGGCACTGAAGAAGACGCTGCACAAAGGCTAGATGCCGAAGTAGAGTGTCTTTGTCATCCGCTTGAAGAAGACAGTCGTCCAGATAAGGGTAAATTTGAATCCTCTTCTATCTGCAAAATGCCATTACTGGTGCCAGGCACTTCGTAAAGACCCTGGGCGCAGTAGATAAGCCAAAGGGCAGCACAGAGAACTGGTAATGTTTCAAGCCCGCTTTGAAATGCAGATACCTTCTGCACTCTTGCCTTATAGGAATATGCAGGTAAGCTTCTTTTAAGTCCAAAGTCACCATCCAAGCGTTCTTGCCCAACATAGGCAGCAGCTGCTGCAGAGTGAGCATCTTGAATTTTGGTATATCTAGGAAGGTGTTTAGTACAGAGAGGTCCAGGATTGGTCTCCACAAATTTTCCTTCCTGGGAACCAGGAAAAGTCTGGAATAACAACCTTGCCCTTGCCCTATTTCTAAATTTGGCACCAATTCTATGGCCCTCATAGCCAGGAGGGACTAAACCTGCCATTGTACCTCTGCCCACTGATGATTTGGCAGGTCTGGCCAACCGTTCGGTTTTGGCAAAGTGTGGAAATGAAATCTGTAACCTCGTGAGACTACATCCAGAACCAATTTGTCCCGGGTTATGTGGTTCCAATTTTGATAAAAAAGAGAAATCCTTCCCCCCAAAGGAGCTTCCAGGAGAGGAGCCCCTGGAACCAAAAAGGGAGAGTCATAAAGACTGTTTTTGGTAGGGTTGAGACTTATCTTCACCTCCCTTGGGAGAGGGGGCACTCCAATGCCTATTCCTAGAATGGGACTGTCCCCTACCTCTGGAACACCTGAATCTTCCTCTCTGAGACCTGTCCGAGCCCGGAAAGGATCAAGGTTTAGTTGGCCAGTGTCTGCTAAATCTAGGTGGTTGCACCTGTAGAAAATCCTTAACCGTCTGCATAGATTTGTCTTTGTCTTCCATTTTCTTCAATATCTCTTCAGCTTTGGACCCAAACAGAACATCGTGCTGCCAAGGGGCATCCAAAAGTTTGGCTTTAATCTGATCTGGCAAGCTTTGATCCGTTAACCAAGCATGTCTTCTAATAACAGCGCCAGTTGTTGCAGCCCTACAAGAAGCTTCCAAAGAATCAAAACCACAATGCAGGGTATGTTTACCCACTTGTTCAATAGCATGCAATAAATCCTGTAACTCCTGATTATCCGCACCAATAGACACAGCTGACATCTTTTGTTGAAATACAGACAAAAGGTATTGCTGATACTTCAGCATATGAAATTGACAGTTCAAAGCACTAATAGACAATGTAGCAGAAGTATAAACCTTTTTACCCCATCTCTCCAAAGCCCTGGACTCTCGGTCAAAGGGAATAGGATTTTTAGCAGAGGCCGCTTTAACACCCTTAGGACCCTGAGAAATAGTTTCCTGGATCAAGCGAAAGATTTTTAAAAAGAAATTTATGAGAATCCGGAACACTATAATACCTATCCGGTTTGGCCGGAATAGGGGGAAAACAATCAGGAGAGAGAGAAGCTTCCGAAAAAACATCATCAGCAATGTCCAATACAGGGGAAATAGCTAGAAGCTTATGCTGTGGGAGAAGAAGAAAATCCCTAAGCATTTTCTTGGAATCAAAGAATTCCTGCCCTTCCCAGTGAAAATGCACCCTCATATCATGCAAAGTTTCACCAAAAGAATAATCCTCAGGAGGAGAGGCGGAAGAAATTTGGTTTGAAGAATCATAATCGGACTGTAATCTAGGCTTCCTGTCAGGAGGGGGATGAGAACCCCTAATCATAGTTAAGAGATCTTCAGCCATCCTAAGCATCTGCCTCTGAGGCCTAGGACCCTGATCAAAAGGTGCCTGTGTTAGCAACTTCACTTTAGCTGGAGCCTTAGACTTTGACTTAGCATGTAAACCCGAATCCAGATTTATGGGAAGCTGTGAAGGCCTGAGAACTCCCTCAGAAGCCGGTACCTGCCTACCGGCTCCAGACCCAACTGAGTGAGCAGTATCCGAAGGTCCAGTCCCTGGCAATTCTGAAGACCCCATCAGTTCCACACCAGAGTTGGTACAGGCAATTGGTTCAAAAGAGGTGGATGACAGGGGCTGCAAAGGCGCCTCACTGACGACCGATGAACCAGCAACTGGCAATAACTGAGTAACATCCTTTGCTGTGGACCTTGGAGGCCTGTCTGCATCCCTGCGCCCCTTACACACCCCAGAAGCCGGAAAAGAATCTGAAGACATGTTATAATTAAACCTTTTTCCAAAATAGTAAAAGGCAAAGTTATATCTATGCCTAATAGTACGCTGATTAAATCTAGCACAAAGCACACAATTAGCAACGTCATGGTCAGGACCCAGACAGGGAATACAGTAAAAGTGAAAATCCCTATGAGGTATTTGCTTCCCACAAGAAATACAATTATAAACTTTTTCTGACATCTGACTGGAGCAAGAAAAAGACCTTCCCAATGGGGTACTTATCTGTAAAAAAATGAAAATCCTGGGATTAGATCCAAAAACAAGCAGGAACAGGCCGACCGGCATCAGTGAACTGCAAAGGGCACCGCGCGGCAAGAAAGACTGGGGAAATGGCGTCAGCTGAGGTCTTTATACCTTCCGGCGCATTGACGTCAGGATAAATGCGACCTCAGCTGGCGCCCGATCCAGACTTTGGGATTCTGACCGATCGGGGGCAGCTGCTGGCAGGAAGAACCCTACAGTGATGACTGCAACAGTGAACCACGAAGGACATGTGGTCAGCAGTGGTGGTCCTTTTCAAGCTCAAAGATCAGACTTTGTAAACAAATTACTACTCTTTATAACAAATTTTAAATGCAGTGTTACTAGGTATGAGCAGTTCAGAACAGGCAAAAGTACTGTAATGCATTTTGTAGGCCCAACATTTTACATGAATTATAAACAATTACTTATAAGTAAGTAGCTATTACCTGGTGTAACAAATATATGGGTGAATGAAAAGGAAGTTAATATAGCAATAACCCATGCCTGGGTGTGGGTAATGCTGGATTTACCCACGGTTCGCGTGGTTTGGTCATGAGGGCGAAGCCCAAGTGGCCAAACAAAGCCAACCGTGGGTAAATCCAGCATTACCCACACCCAGAAGTGGGTTATTGCTATCATCATTATTTAAGAAAAAAAATAATTACTTTTCTTAAATAATGGCATTGTATAATGCCTCCTTGCTGCCCTTCTGCAGCTGTCTGGTATTCTGCGGCAGTTCTGATGTACTACGCATACGTACGCCTACGCAGTACATCAGTACTGTGGGCAAAAGCAATGGAGAAAGCAAGATCTCCATTGCTTTTTACAAACTGTTTCGCTATGTTAAATGGGTTTAACATAGCAAGACAGCTTTAAAAAAAGCAACGGAGAATCTCCTTTGCATTTTTTAAAGCTGTCTCGGTATATTAAACCCATTTAACATAGCGAGACAGTTTTGACGGAGAAAGCAAGATCTTTATTGCTTTTTACAAACTGTCTCGCTATGTTAAAGGAGTTTAACATAGCGAAACAGTGAGAAAAAAGAGTTATAGTAATGGAAAAAGTCCGGGCGACTGGACCTTTTTCCATTACTATAACTCTGATTTACAACGTGCACGCTGACCAATCAGCGTGCATGTTTTTGAATATTAATAGGGGGGAGTTGTATAATAAAATTTTCTACCTTTCCATCAGAGACATGCCTTCTTGGTCTTGTTATTACTAATATTGCCCTTTTTTGCCTTCTAAGTGTCTTTTCCTCCCTGGTACAATCCAGTCACCGATCACCAGGGCGTTATCTTTTCCTATATTTGTAATACTGCTCTACTATGCAGCCCTACTACATTTAGGGACTACTTCAAATCAAACCTCTTTATTTTTTTCTGATGACCTAAATAATTTTAAAAGTGACTAACTTTTCCTGGAATCCCAGCCCAAACTAATGAGCATATATCTGATTCTTTTCTTTTATTTTCGCTCACTTACCTGACCATCACCTAGTATGACCTCTTCTTCTTGTTCACTAGCGTTACTGACCCTGCCTTAGCCTCCCTCAGATTGAACCCTGACCCATATCAGGGACCAGTGAGAAAATATAGGGCACTGGTCCAGTGCCATGTCACTGCCAGGAAGTGTACCCTAACGATTGTCACTGTGTGGTGCCTTAGAAGTTCCACAATCACCGCCTTCAGGAGGTCCATGTGAGCTTACATGTATGTGAAACCTCTTAAATAATTGGAACAGTACTTGTATGACATGGTGTATAAGTAATACTACTTTATTGCAGTGAGCCTAGGTTGTATCCCTCCCCCAGTATGGATGAGCCATCATAGGCCACTCATCCCAATCCCCCCATATGTCACTTCCAATGTCCATTCCCCTAATTGAACATGGGGCAAATGGGGTTTATCCCTGTGCATATCAAGCTGTACTATACATACAATTCGTATTCTCATCTAAACAATTACATAGAGGCAGCTGTTCCTGTATGCCACAAATATAATGGGAAATTCAGGAATTAACCCTTATGGTAAACCTGTTTTATAATCAAATTGTGTAACAAGGTGAAAGACTATTTGTCATGTATAAGAAATCTTCTAGTCCTCAACAAAAATGGGGTATAAAACAGGTTAGCAAACACCTCCCATTAAAAAGTGTACAGCTACATTCAAAATCAAAACGTTCAACTCCATCAAAGACAACCACAAACTCTTCTTTAATTATATTGGGAAAGTCAGACACAATACCAAGTGCTGCTTCAAGCTAGTGTCTGACAGGACAAGTTCTGATCCTGAGGCCATACCCAGCACCCTAGTTGACAAATTCAGCTCCAGATTCATTCTGCCTACTCATCCCTCAGTCTTCATAATGCCCAACAGATTATGCCTCCTCAAAATCCCTTATGATCAAGTTTTATATTCACTACCGAATAATAGGAATATTGCTTCCATGAGCTGAGTCAATGCACCTGCATGTCTCCAAATATAGCTTGCTGACCCCATTTTGAACTCTTTGACCTTAGCCTTGCATCTGATTATGTACCAAATGTTTGAAGAACTGTTATTGTGGCAGCATTACATTAAGGACAGCCACACCTCAGATCCAAGTAGCTACAAACCCATACATTTTAATAGTTTCACCAGTTTCATCTCTGATGTCATAAACTATACCATAGTTGATCTTCTTTTTATTTAATTATTTTGTTTTGATTACCAGGGTAGTCCCACCAGGCCAGCAGACTCTTCAGAGGAGACCCGAGGTAGCATGCATACTAACTAAGGAAAATTTGACCAGGGCATCTATGAACTTCCTTTAATTTTTTTAAATATGTGCTGTGGGATCTTTTGTATTCACCTAAACTGCCACCAGCCTAAGCAGATAAAGCCTAAGTTTAACATCTCATACAAAGTATGGTAGACTTAATAGTGTGGCACCCCTTTATTTTGAACTGCAGTGTCAGTACTGAAAATAAATTCAAGCTCCAGGTTTGGGAACTGAACCCGCAACACGGTCTTCTGATCTTCCAGCACTAAAAGAAAGTTTGCTAGCAAATGAGTCACTAACACATGCTTACAACTAAAGAAACAGTCAGGGAACCTTCAGTCCCTTACTTCAAATCAATTTTACTTTGTGAACAGCATGTCATGTTTAGTCAGATTAAGTGACTCATTTTATAGGGTGATGGAAGCCATGGAAATGAGCTACTATGTCCACACTCTGCCTCTCTGGTCCCAGTTAAAGCTTGCAGTTCAAGTTCCCCACACAGATATTATTGACATGCTTACCCATCTCACCATTAAACCCTTTGTGTGCCGTTTGCTGGATAACAACAGGATTCAGACAGAACAGGGGACAGAAACTGTTTCACATTAAAAAAATAATCTTAGTGGTGTCTCTCAAGGCTGTGGTCTAGGC
This sequence comes from Protopterus annectens, assembly GCF_019279795.1. Classification (NCBI taxonomy): domain Eukaryota; kingdom Metazoa; phylum Chordata; order Ceratodontiformes; family Protopteridae; genus Protopterus; species Protopterus annectens. The sequence goes on along the minus strand of NC_056740.1, from coordinate 47,893,753 downwards.
CCCCTCCACTTCAGCATCATTTTTTTATAATGACAAGGTGGAAATCGAAAGGGTATGAATGTGTACATTTGATGATGACTGAAAACTATGTACTATCATATATTGCTTGGCAGATTATCACATTCTGCAAGAATGGCTTGATTAGGCTAACTCCTGGTGTACTGACTGCAGACTTAACAGTAATGTCATAAAAAGTAGTGTGGCTTCATTTGGGAAGAAAGATTTCTGTAGTTTTTCTCATAGTAAGGAGATCTCCCGTAAAGCCAACACTGTTATCAGTGGACTGAACATCTTCCTTGGCAATGGATTGTCATTTGACCATCATATTTCAGTCATAGTCATGAAATCGTTCCTAAAGGTACTTCCACCAGGAATAAAAAAGGTATACGTCATCTCTGTGAAGCCATCAGACCTATTATGGAATACAAATCCCCATTGGCATGTTATCTCCAAACATGTTGCGCAACTAGCAATTCCCAAAGATTTCTAACCAAGAGAAATATTGAACTAAACTCTATAAGCTACTCTGATAGACCAACAGTCCTCTCACTACATTCCATTTCATACAAGCTCCTTCAAAGTAATCTGTGCATAACCTTTTGCAGCATGGAGGACCCTGTCCTACTTAATTTTCCTCACCTCTGGAAGACCAGTGACATTACAAACACTCACAAAAAAAAAAGACCTTAACCTTCATTCCACATAAGTAGAAACTGTTTGAATGATAGACTTCAAACACATCATATCCTGTAAATATGTAATAGACTTTCCCTGCATGTCAAAAAAGGAACCTATTAGCTATCTTTCAGACCAATCTCAACAATTGGATAGGTGTTCATAAATTCACCCTTTGGATGTGTAGTATGAATTTCTTGATTGGGACAGGTGATGTGTATTAAGTATGTTGGGCTTACACTGGATAGGCTTTTTAATGGTTATCTAGAGTACATGTCTAATATAGACCTATCAGCCTGTAAACTTCTGAAATGTGTGAAACTATAACAGGGAAATATGGTATTCTTAGGGTATACACTCATCTGGATGGAGCTACACATAAGTCTGAGTACTGAGAGAGATAAAAATATAATGTATATAAATAAAATACCTTGACATTTAACATACAAAATGAAAAGTTAGTATATGGGAGATCAGATGGGTTTAATGACACTTTACATTTGTAAACTGCAGTAGAGGTTAGAGTGAGATTCATGATGCAGTTGAAGCGTATGGAGAGGTAAGGAGACAGGGTAGGAAATAAAACATTTGAACATTTAGGAATCAAAAAAATTCTGCAGAAGTCAGGTGGTTTTATGATGTGCAGAGTGTTTCAGTGATTAGAGCTTGGAAACTAATGGTTAAATGCAATTTATTCAAAATGATATCTACTTGCTGAAATACTAATGTAAAAAAAAAATCAATAGACGTATTTCCACAGAGATGTTGAACAAGGAACAGAAGGACAGACATTCTAAAATGTGGAGAAGAGCAGATAACTGAGCTTATAAAGTTTAATAGGGAGTCAGAAGATAGTCACTAGGGACCAGAGCTGAAAGTATGTCAATCATTCTGATTCAGCTGGAATGCAAAATATGAGATGCTATTTCTACTCGTTCAGTTTCAAAGTATGTAGGCTGAACCAATACATCCCTTTCAGTCATGACCTACATACTAAGGTGTGAAAACATACAGGAAATTAAGATATAATGTATTTTATATAAACATTGCAGAAGAAAGATTAACCAGCTCTATGCATAAATTCATAGGTTATATACTCACAAGTTCATACTCCGTTTGCCATCAGGAAGCTTACCATTGATCCCCCTTGGTATTGAGACAATGTTAATTGCTACTGGTAAGAAGATTATATCCACATACACCAAAAATGAATTTCTGGTCTCCCATTCAATTATCAGGTCTAGTTTTGAAAGCAGATTGACATGTACAGGAAGTTTATTTCAAAGACAGAGAAAGTGCTGGGAAATAATCTGCCATGACAGCAAGTACTGTTAACCTTCCAGTGGAGACTGATATCTTTGGAATAAGCATTAGAAAAACATTGATTTTGTGAAGGTAGAGGAGGTCAAAAAGGGTAGGGGTTTTCAGTGCTCACAAACTAAACATAGACTGTCCCTCAAGGGTCTATACAAGACTGAGTAGAGGGGTAGGTCTTTTAGATTTCTAGAGTAGGTTAGATTCCATAGTCTAAAAATCATCTTGTTTATAGAGCTTTGACATCTGTCAAGTTTGTCATGGCACTCGGACTACAACTTGAGTGTTCCTAGATTAATTCATGGCCTAAGAACTGGAGGAGCTGACTGTGGGAGAGGGTCTATATTAGCTCATCCACTGCTAATATGCGAAAACACACAAAGTCAACTGTCCAGAACAGCGATTTTTTTTTCCCAGGGAAAAAAATTGCTGGGCCATTGTCAGGACTTTGCCGTTTCCTCCACTGTGGTGTGATCTCGGAGTTGGGATATTTACGTAGGGGAGCCTCCCACTTTGTTTTGTTTGTGGATTTTTTTTTTCTTTGTTTTTTGTTTGGAGCAGTGATTTTTTTTTTCCCCTGGGAAAAAAAATCGCTGTTCCATATGTTTGACTTTCTGTGTTTTCGAATATTAGTAGTTAGTGAAAGAGGGTTCACTCTTTTGACACTTTGACTAGCTAATACAGACTTGTAGGAGAGACCACAGTGATGACACAGTGCATCCCCACTATTTTCAGGTGGAAGGCGTTAGCTCTGCCTCTCTTCAAGAATCTGCAACAGACACCAGAGTTTTCAGAATGCTATTTTGCTTCTTACAAGAGTAGAAGGGTCTTTGAGGGTTACATCATTCTATCAAGTAGTTGACCTCTGTTGCAATGCTCCATTGCATATCCTGCCTTGGATGTCAATGGGCATATGGACAAGGGAATTGTAGGATAATGAGGAGAACTACCCTGATTGCTACTGGGATATCAGCCACCCAGCAGCTCTGCTCCTACTTCATAAATTGTAGCGAATATGGGGATACTGGTCATTGTGGTGGGCTCATAGTTGTCAGACAGAGAAAAGAAAAATATCCCTCCAAATTTTGTGGAACACAGGTGATGAAGAAACAGTAAGCCATAGCATTCTATTATTACAAAAATAAATTAAAAGCAGATAACAGATAGGGACAAAACTGAGTCATACTCATTTTAAGAAATGTAATTGTTAACATTTAACATATTCATTTCAGAGAACAAAATACTGCTAATGTACCACAAACAGTCACCAGTGCATGAATGGCAAGAATGCAGTTGCATGTAACTTTGAACCTTACTGTTTTGCATATAAGATAGGTAAAGTAATTATATTTGCTAATCCTCTAAGGCAGTTAGGTATTCTGTAAAATCATTTGTGAAGAAGAATGTATTATTGATGATTCTGAGGTGGGAAGGGAGTGAACTTTAGACAGGTGGGGTGTTTTTCAGAAGGCACATTCACAGGCAACAAGGGCAAAATAGGGCTAAATAAAAATAACGGTACCTTGATTTTGAAATCTTAATGAGTATTCTGCAGTACTTATTCCAAACCTGTTGGCAAGAGGTGAGCAGTAATAGAGATGAAGAAAGTAAAAAAACAAGTGAAAATAGGAGCAAGGAACCATTTGTGAGATAAATAGCATGTTAGCTTTATTTTTCTGAGAGTAAAGCATGTTGCAGAGAGAGAGAGGAGAGAGGAATAAAGAGATAAACTGGCATATGGTATATTGGAGAAGATTTACTAGAACTGTGTTATGAGATTAATTTAACACCACACTGGGACAAGGATATTCTAACTTGTTGATTAATATCATTTTAACACTTCTTCAGGTGTGAGAAGTTGTTTATTGCTTCTTTTAAGATGAGGCATATGCCATGCTATGAGTCATGTTATGAAATTAATTTAGTACAACCTTGGTATGAAAATATTCTAATCTGAGGATTAATACCCTTTTGGTATCACCTGCTTCAGATACGAAAACGCAAGTTGGTTTATAGCTTGTTTTAAGCTGGGCCAGAACCTCATGTATGATAATATCTGTATAGCAATTAAAGGAGCAAGAAATGTCCAAGCTAACCCCCTACACAGGTGAAATTTTGTAGATATACAGTTTTGTAAATCGATGGGTCAGGGAGCTTTTCATATGAGTATTTAGTAAGGAGCTGAGTACTTCCAAAATACATTAAGTGGATTTTGTTTTGATGTCAAAACATTCCCAGATCTTGTTAAAGTCAATTTTTATAGATTTTGTGTTCATCACAAACCCTATTGAGATCAGTTTGTGAGAATTTTTGTATTAAGGTCTGTGTCTACCCTAGAAAGTAGTAGATCACCTGCAGATAGTGATCACTGGAGACTCTCAGTATCAATAATTAGGTCATTAATTAATAAACAATAGATATATTGTTACACATGGGGCAATAAACTATAAATAAAGGAGGATGTGAAGGATGTACTAGAGAAAGCAAACTGAATTTGGCATCCTTGATTAGGACACGGGCTTTAAACCAGCAAGTCTCAGATGTTTTTGTTGTTTTGTACATGCTTGTTATATACTTGTTAAATTAGTTTTATTTTAGTTGTTTTATACATGCTTACTATGTATGTGTTAAATGAAATAGATTACTTGAGGATAAAAACAAATTATTTGAAAGAACCTTCTTATTTCAAGGAGGTAAAGGAACTCATATGGAGTTCAGACAGCTTCATATGAGGACACAGAGGTGAATATTGCATTGCCATAATAAGTGTATATAAGAAAATCCCCAAATAATCTAAAATAAGCATAGAAAATAAAAGAAAGTATGATTCCATGCAAGTTGATGAGTGTGTGAGTAGATCTCTATAGATCTTCTGCAGCTATAAGAATAGAGAGGAAAGAGCAGAAATATCAAATAAAAATTAGTCCAGTTTTATAATTTCTTTATTTAAGTGAATATTCTTCACAATTTGAAGACCATGACTTACTAGATAATATAAACATTCCTTTAACTATTATACTTGGATCAGAATTAAGATGAACTCTTCTAAATTTCTCAAAAAGAAATGTCTATGAGAAAACACATGTAAGAAGTAATGACTACAATAGAAAGAGTGCCCTTGAAAATAAAATCTATATAATGAAACTTCAACAAATATAAATGTCTAAGGAAGCAGTATAGAAATGAGGAATCCATATAAGAATTAGCAAAACATCATTATTTGTCATTGATGTGAGATCAAAAGAGGATGCCCTATAGACTGAATCTGTATTAAATAGCATGCCTGGATTATAAATGAAGTGGAGGATCCTGATAATAGAATGAGTGAGCAAGGGAGAGAAAGAAAGAGAGAGACAGAGAAGAAGAAGAAATAACTTGCAGATACACGTTTTTCCAGAAAAACAAATTAAGATGAACATGATTAACTTTTTAACAACATGGTTATCAAAAGTCATAAACCTGCAAGAAGGTTTCTCTTATGGAATAGAAAGGGCTCACACTGACGGATCCACATCAGGCACATTCCCGTTTACCACAACAGAATGTACCATTAAACATGAATAACCATAAAACATCAACAAAAAGGTGCATCTCCAGTTTGGTGCTAAGCTTGATCTCATTCTCTTTAGGGTCTTAATACTGGGAAGTCTAGTTTTGGTACCTAGGTGCACAACCTGTTAATACAGATATTTTGGGCAATGAAACAGTTTTCTCAGAGTTATCTTGTTTTATTATGAAGTTACTCTGGGAATTGTGCAATATTAAAATCCTGTATTAGTATTCCCAAACATGATTATCTAGATGAGATCGCATAATTCCCTTTTTTATTTCTCCAAATGTTTTGGGTTTGTATTGTTGTGTTGGGAAAGAACCCCATTCCTGTGTTGGGGTATGATTAGAGTTCATGAGATTAGTATTGCTTTAGTCTTTAATGTTGCCAGGAGTACTCTATTCAACACCCCGATGTACCTAGAATTGTCTCCCACAGCAGCTCACACGGGGTTACATGCACTAGTAGCATATTTAATTACAAGTGCAAGTGCAAGTTCAGTTTTATTGGACTTGCTGCTCCTAGTAATAACGAAATTCCCAGAATGGTATAATATATATTGTTACAGGGATTCAGAGCAATTTAAAACAGAAAAGGGGGTGAGGGGACTGAGTCTATGGGTGGAACAGTTGCAGGGGAACCAGCTGCAGCATTTGAATGGACTTAAAATATTTTTGATCTTCTTCCATCAGCACATTCACACATCCTTATGGTAGAATAGTAGAAGTAGGGATGGCTGTATGAAGCAAATCTGTAGGGCAGCTGAAATATAGCTGACATGTGAAGGGAAAACGGTGTAGTTGCTGAAAACAAGAAAGTGTTTCAGGAGTTTGTGAAGACTCAGGGAATATAGAAGCTCATTTAATTAGTATGTATGTAGTGTAACTGACATCGATTTTTGAATGTTTGTTATTACAAATGCAAATGCCTGCACACACACACACACACACACACACACACACACACCCCTCTCGATATATACGCCTCAGAACATAAATGTTTGCCCATTTTTTTGTGCATCATTGTACATCATACTTTTCAACCTCTTAATACAAGAATTCTGGACAAAGACAAAATTAATGTGGGGAGGGGGGCAACAAAGGCCCCAAATGAAGAACATCTTTAAACATTGCTCTTACAAACTTAGACAGTGGTTAGAATAACAGGTTTTGCATTAGTGCACATTCTCAGAAGAATATGAACTGTGAAACTCAATTGCCTGTCCTTATTTAGTGACTTAAATCTTTAATGATTTGCCAGAAAACCACAAATGTTGTGAGGAGCAGAGTAGCAGACCAAAAATATAAGGCAAAAGTCTAGACATTCTGCAAAATTCTGGACAGTTGAGCAGTATGAAGTGCATTACTGTTATATCTGTATGTATCAGTATGTGGTAACTACTGTGTTTTGGCTGAGGAACATGGGCTTGATTCTGCTTGTAAAAACACTATGTCTGGGTAGAGTGACATGGGAATGTGTGTTTCTTGTGCAAGCATTGTGGTTTTGGGGGGACATGGGAATGTGTGCTACTTTGGCAAATTGTGGTTGGAATTCATAATCACATAGCATATGAGATATGAGTGCTTGTTGTGCAAGCATACTGTTTTTTACGAACTTGAAAGTGTATGCTGCTTCTGCAAACTGTGGCTGGATTTCATAAGTATCTAGTACATTGTGGAATGCTACTTAGTGATTATGTGATGGATGAGGGGATTCAGAGACAATACATAATATGTTATCTGTCTTTTTTAATTTCTCCAAATCTTTTGGGTTTCTGATGTCATGACAGGAATGCACCCCATTTCTAAGTCAAAGTACGATTAACATCTGCTAGATAAAGCAAACTATGGAATATTAGAGCAAATAGCTCATTTATAAATCTCATCCTCTGTATTTGATCTAAGGGATATGGAAATGTTTGGTACTTGTGAATAAATGTGTTTTACTTGAGAGACATGAGGATATGTTCATAGGTTCATAGGTAGGTACTAGGCTGTTAGCCCTAGGGCCTATATAAGCCTAGCCAAAAAGGTACCCTGGCTTTCGCCACCCAAGAAAATTATTTTCCTGTGCCCCTGTCGAGCAGAGCCACAGAAGTGATCCCTGGGGTGAATTTCCTATTTTCCATCCAATCATCAAGATTTTTCTTGAAGAGTGCTAATGAGGAGCTCTGTTTGACATAGATAGGTAGTCTGTTCCAGAGTATGGGAAGTCTCTGGGACAGGAATTTATCCCTCCAGCATGTTCTGTTTATTGTGGTGACAAGGTTTAGGTCCCTAGAGCGTGTAGCTTGGAGGGCTTGGGATTTCTTTAAGTGGAGCATATCCAACAGCTCTGGGTTTGATATAGCTTTGTATGTTAGGCAGAGATCGCCTCTGAGTAGGCGACATGCGACTGAGTAAAGCTGGAGTTTTTTGAGACGGTCTGCGTAGGGCATCTATTTGAGGCCAGTAATCCTCTTTGTGAGGTATTTCTGTGGCCTTTCCAGTTGTTGTAGATGTCTTGTGAGGTACATACCAAAAGGGGTGTTGTACTGTATAATCGGTCTAATGAGTGATGATTAGAGGGGAACAATGACCTCTTTTTTTCTGGATGAGAAACCTTTTGTGATGAGGTGAGCCATGTAGAAGGATTTCCTGACCACTGTGGCAATGTGATTATCAAAGGAGAGATTACTGTCCACCTGTGTCCCAAGGTCTCTTATCACACTTTTGGCATTAAGTAGACTACCACTTATGTGGTAGTTCATGGGTACAGAGTTTTTACCAAAGGGGATGACAATACACTTTTTGGCATTGAGCTTCAGGCCATGGCTTTGACACCAGGCATCTGTCTCAGTGAGGCCCTTTTGTAGTATGTCCACATCGTTAGGAGTTTTGATTATGGCTCCTAGTTTGCAGTCATCTGCAAACTTTGTTAGCCAAAGACCTTCTGTGTTAGCCTGTACTTCAGAGAAGTAGTTACCAAACAGGAGAGGACCCAGGACTGAACCCTGTGGTACTCCACTTGTCACTGGTCTGAAGTCGGATTTGGAGTCTGCTACGTTCACAGTATGGGTTCTGTCCATGAGCCAGTTGGCAACCCATCTTGTGACACAGGGATTTATACCTAGTTTAGTGAGCTTATCTATAATTCCAGAGTGGGGGATGGTGTCGAAAGCCTTGGCGAGATATAGATAAGCTGCGTGAACCACCTTACCCTCATCTATGGCTGTGGTGACTGCTTCAAAGAAGTCAATCAGGTTTAGGAGACATGATCTGCTTTTTACAAGCCCAAACTGGGTAGGGTCTAGAGATTGGAGATTATCAATGTCTTTGTTTATGAGTTCTATGATGATACGTTCCATGGCCTTGCAGACCAGGCTCATCAGGCTAATGGGGAGGTAGTTCCCAAGGTCCGTCGTGGCTCCCCCTTTGTGGAGAGGGATAACCGTCATGGTGAGCCATTCAGTGGGCACAAAGCCTGAGGTGAGGCTATGATTGAACATGATACTTAGGTAGGGTGCCAGTTCATTCTGTAGTTCATGTAGAACGCAGCCTGGGATATTGTCAGGTCCCATGGATGCTGTGTTCTTGGCTTTGGAGAGTTTGTTTTTTACCTGTGGAGCCATGATTACATGAGCTTTGCATTCTTCCAGTATAGAGATGGACCCTCTAGGGGGTGAGAGGGGGGTTATGTTAGCACTGAACCTATCTGCCAGGATGTTGGCAATAACAGTTGGTTCTGCATATTTAGTGCCATTGTGCTGTAGCTTAGAGCAGAGATAAGTGCTGCCATTGAGATTCTTGATATAGCTATAGAATGCTTTGTGGTTGTCTTTAGAGTCAGTGGCAATTTTGTTTTCATAACTAGCTTTGGAGGATTTTATGAGGGATCTCAGCTTCTTACTGAGATTGACCAGGGAGTTCCTCCAGTCATGGGATTTTACTCTTTTTTGCAACAGTTTCTTTCTTCTATTGTAGAGTTTGTTTATGGCAGAGGACCACCAGATTGGCTTTCTTTTTTTGGAGGATAGCATCTTGGTTCCATTAGGGATAGCATGATCCATGCACTTGTGTAAGTGCTTATAACGTGCATTTGTGTAGGATTCAGCAGCCGTACCTCTATTGTCCATCTGCATGGGTGTCATGAAGTTTGCCACTTCTGTCTTAAGAAGTCTGAAGTTGGCTTTGGAGAAGTTTTTTTTATGGTGGTTTCCCTAATTGGGGGTGGGGGCAGGATGTGGATGTCTAGGGTGATTAGCTATTGGGCGGATCTGACCAGTGAGGAATTGACCTCTGGTGTGGAACACCAGTTGCCCATGTTGGTAATGACCAGGTCTAGGATATTGCTGCCCCTGGTGGGGGTGTGAATAAGTTGAGCCAAGGCATTGGAATTTATGAATTCCAGAAAACGTTGAGCAAAAGAGTTGGTTCATGAGTAGTTTTCCCAGTTAATGGTGGGGTAGTTGAAATCGCCCAGTATTAGGGTATTGGGTTGTACCCTAATACTTTTCAGGTATCAAGAAATGAGGAGTGGGAATCCTGGGGCATGGTGGGTGGTCTGTAGCAAGCTACAATTTGGATTGTAGTCTTGCCCAGAGTTAGTTGCACTTGGAAAATCTCAGATGCATTATGCTGTGCAACTAGCCTGGAGGTGTGGATATCCTTAATGAATATGGACACGCTTCCACCTTTAATGCTTCGTTCCGGGTTAAGTGGCTGAAAGGTGTGGTATGAATTATAGCCTGGTAACGCAGGGGTGCTCTCTGGAGCTTTGAACCAGGTCTCTGTCACTGCACAGATGTCAATGTTCTCCATTTTAAGGAGTGCCTCGAGTGAGTGCATTTTGAAGTTTAGACTTCTAGCATTGAGTAGCATTACCCTCGGATTTTGCTTGCTTGTACCTGTTATGGTGGTGAATGTTCAATAAGCTGGTATTCTGTTTCCTTAATAAAGCTCTTTAAAGGAAAATGGTTTGCCTATTACAATCTAGAAAACACACCTGAACACTTTTTATCAACCACACTTCCACTATATGAATGCTGGAAATAATGCTGTGCTGTTGAAAAAAAATTGGGAAGGGGGTTCCTAAACATTATCCCTCTTTCCCCTGATGGTCCTGCTCAGCAACAATCCTTGCATGTATTTCAGAATTCTCCAGATGTTCATATTGCTTTCATATGCAGATTTCCCATATTAAAAATTCATACAATTACCATAATATTTTTTTACCCTGTTTGTTTAAAAAAATAAATCCTAATCTCTGGTGACGTATGCTCTACTTGAATGTTTTACTTCCTACCATACCATTCAGCCTCTTAGTGCTAGAAATGGGGACAAAGTCCCAAAATCAGGGACAAATTTTAAATTTTATTCTTCTAAATGTAGAGAGTTGCGAGATTAGTAAGCTAATAATAATTGGTATGCATTTTCTAAAAGGTATAAATTCTGAAAGTCACATATCTGTCATCATTTAGTGACTGCATTTCTCAAAGATTTGCCAAAAAAACATCAGTTTTATGAAGACTATACTAAAAATATAATTAAAACATCTGGACATTCTGCAAAATTCTGGAGGTATAGCTCTATCCAGTACAGTAATCCATTGGAAATACAACCTGTGAACGGTTCTACTATTTCTGCCCTTAGCTGTCAATTATGCACTCTAAACAGCAGAATCTTTTACTGGATCCATTGCTCTATGCAATGGCTAGAATCCCAGCCCCAAATTCTGACATTTTCTCACTCATCTTACATTGCTGGATCAAAAGCAAAACAATTGTCTCATATCCAATTATTAGCTTAAGTTAAGAAAGCAATTTCTAATTAATCATCCTGTAAAAAAAGATTGTGTTCCACTTTGGCTCTGTAACAGTAATAAGTCATCTCTAGTTAAATTCCTTAGGTTAACAGATGATGTTTGCATAACCTCCTTGCATTAATTGCATGATTTTATCTCCTAGACTAGATTTACACACCAAAGTCTGTGTTGACCACTGCACTATTAAATGCTTGGTCTGTCGTAGTAAAGCAATTTAAAATCAGTCCCAAGGATGACATATCAAATATTCTGTCCCATTGATTGGGTGTCTGGGTGACAACCAAAGCCAGACTGTTTTATCTTAAAAGAAAACAACCTGATGAGATTAACGCCACACTCCAGCAAACTAAAATCAAGGTGTGTAGGATTCTGCACTGAATGGGAAAGCAGGCATTTTGCCTTTACATCATTATAAAATTTGATTACTTTTACACTGAGGCTGTACTTGAAGAAATGACATTGTACAATACTTGGATAGTTTGCTACTGAGAAGATAATAACTAATATTGCTCATGTAACCATGGTGACAGCTATGAGCTCTTTGATCTAGAAAGTATCTGATGATGTTGGCTGGGTACCCAGGTCTAGTGTAGCTGCATACAATGGCTTTTAATCTGTTGCTGAATTTAGAACAAGGCATGGATGCTGACCCTTCCCTCCTGACATAATATTTTAAAACTTTGTAGGTTAAGAGACTTACTGCTACACTTGTTGACTTGCACCCTTCACAGAGGTGATCTTGTAATAAGTGTAAAGAAGCAACAGAAGTCTTGGTGCATGTGGAACCTGTAGACAGGAACAAAAGTGGGATTGCTGAAACAATTCTTTCAAGGTAGTGGCAGCACACCTGACTGCACTGAAAGTGATTGTAGTAAAGCTTTTAACTTTAGGTCTCCAGGTTTTTTTACCTTTGGGGTCAATGAGGTAATGGGTCCAGTCATGTATTTATAGTTCTAAAGACAGGAGAGGATGGGCATAGGCCCAGCTTAAACTTAAGTGGGTCAAACATGTCTGTAGAAGGGTTCTGTGTGCTAAGTCTTATCTTATGTCATTTTACTCTTCTGTCTCAATAATTTTGGACCTATAAGATGAGTGTTACAGAAGGTTCTCCTGCTGAGATAATAGGTCATATCATGTGATTTAGCACCCATGGTCTTTGTTAAATGCATGACCACAGCTGTGAGATGTTAAGGAGCAGAGAATTCAGTTTTCCTCAGTTCTGGCAATTGGCTGCTAGTACTGACAGATGAAAGTTTGTAACAGTTTCCCAGTGTCTATTCCCTGAGAATTGTTGTACATTACCAAATCAAAGCACCTTCCATCTGCTAACTTAACGATGCTTGATAGGCATTTTTCCCACCAGAAAGAGAGTGGAATTTCTGTCTCCTAATGGTCATCTGCTGCAGCAGTGGTGGTGTGCCTGAAGGCACTAGTTCTCATGATGGCTGCTTCTCAGTTGGTGTCATTCGATACTGTACAAACATACTAAACTAGTTTCAGTGTTGTAGGCATGCTTTGATCGCTCCAGTCAAGATTGGCATGAAAGGCTCATGTCTGCGGTTGGCTACATTGGTAAGGAAGCCTTTAATCAACTTTGTGCTACGGAATGAGTAGCTCCCACCCTGTTTGTGGTCCACCCCTTCTGAAGTTTACTCTTGTCTAGCTCATTCGGCACATTTACAAGGCCATCACAAAGCAGCTAATATCAAATTGCCTAAGGAACATCACTCACCTGCATAGCTCTACTTACCTGAAACTTGCTCAGATTTTTAGCCCTTGCACATGCGCATTGCTTAATTTATTTATTTGTGCTCTTCCATCTGGTCACTAGCTTAGATGAGTGTAATTAAACTGCTTCTGCACTGCTTCAAAACTTAAAACATGAAGAACATCCCCAGGTTCCTTATGCCGGCTTCCGTGCAACATACATAAAGTAAAGTTATAATAATTCTAGCAGAACCATTTTGTCTATGCAAACAGCATCTTCCTTTCTTTGCTTGGTTTCCACAAAAGGATATTCCTATTGATGTCTTGGCAATGACGTCTTCGAGCACTTAAAAACTCAGAAATTTCAGTAGCGATTTTCCAATTTAGTAAAAATGAATGTTTTCCACGTAGAATTAGGCTTCAGTTATACAGCATGGGTGCAAAGTGTGCTAGGGAAATTTGCAGTAGTGCTAAACTGGAAAGATTTTTCAAACTTCTGTTTTAGTGGTTTCTCTTGAAGTATAAACTTGAAGTACATAAACATTTATATGGTTACCACAGGTTCTGCTACCATAGTTTGTACTGATTTAAATTACCTCAGAGTGACCTGCAAGCTAGAGTCTGCAGACCTTGAGATGAGATGTCAGGACAGCCTACAAAGACAGTTTATCTTGTCTAACTTAATATGTATCTAATATGTATCTAATATGTATCTAATATGAGATCCTTATTCCTGCAGCATTGGAACTCCTACTTAAAGCATGTAACCTAGTAGCATCAAGTACACTGATTACTTATTTGATTCCTGTACAGCTATTTTGTCCTGTACTAGAATACATTAACTTGCAGAAATCTTCACTGCTTGCAGTCCCTCTATTGAAATGCTAACTCTGTGATCACTGCTTCTGATTTCTGTAAATTACAAGGTCCATTTGCAGCATCAACAAAATACTAAATACAGCTGCTTGTCTTCTTGAAATGTTGCTAACATTAACTATATTTTCAGTTAGGCAGTCTAAATCATGTATCTCCTCAGGACAGTATATACTTTGTTCAAGTTTTGCATATGGTTTACAGCTAGACATCTGCTTTTATCAGATCTCTATAAATCAGCTCCTCTTCTCTATGTAAGAGGAAGGTTCATAGGCATGGTCTGCTGGACATATAGGGGTTAATACTCTGGTGATTGCACAGAAAAAGCCCAAATGAGATTCACAGCCTACTGTTTGACTGGCAAGGATCTCACCTTTGTCAGAGTGGACATGTTCTAGCTCTGCTCAAGCAGAAGGCATGCACATGATTAGTAGCACCTGAATAGACTGCTATTTAAAAACAGCTTCAAAGACACCCAAAGCTGCCCCAGTATAGTTCTACAGCCCAGCTACAGCTATCAGACAGTGGACATTATGTCCCCCAGCCAGGACACAAGAAGGGTACAGCATTTTCCATTACCAATACAAAGTGAATTTAATCACAAAGCAATTTTCAAAAGCATATAGCCCAACATAGTCAGGCACACTGATGTCCCACTCACCAGGCTGAACAAGGAGAAAATTACAGTCAGCTGCCTGTCGGGTGCCAGGATCCGCCACATAACGCATGCACTCAAGTCACTCCACAACAAGTAGAAATACGACTCTGTCATTGTCCATGTTGGAGTGAATGACTTGAGACGTACCTCCCTGGACTACATGAAAAGTGGCATGGAAGAGCTCTTCTTGGATCTTGTGGCTCATACAGGTATGATCCTAGCCCTGAGTAGCATCCTGTCTTCACCCAGAATGATACCACAGTATAAGGACAAAATTATTGACTTCAACAATTGTCTAAGCTTCTGGTGTCGTTCATAGGGCATCCAGTATCTGTCTGCCTGGGATGACATGATCGACAGACCACGATGCTTTGCCAGAGATGGTCTGCACCTGTCGCCCCTAGGATTCAGGTTACTGGCTAAGGCTCTTGCCACCCCTATAGTGCCTTTATTAGGCAAAGTTCAAAGGATAAAACCACCACTGTAACAGGTACAAGCATGCAAATTCTGAAGGTAATGCTACTCAATGCTAGAAGTCTAAACCTAAAAATGCACTCTCTTGAGGCACTCCTAAAAATGGAGAACATCAATATCTGTGCAGTAACTGAGACCTGGTTCAAGCACCCCTACAATACCAGGCTACAACTCTTACCACACATTAAAGCCACCAAACCAGGACCGAAACACTAAAGGTGGAGAAGTGTCCATATTCACCAAGGATATTCACACCACCAGGCTAATTGCCCAACACAATGCACCTGAAATTCTCCAGGTGCAACTAACACTAGGTAAAACTTCAATCTAAATTGTAGCTTGCTACAGATCCCACACCATGCCCCAAGATTCTCACTACACCTTTCTAAACATACTGGAAATGTTAAGATACAACCAAACACCCTAATACTGGGTGATTTCAACTACCCTGCCATTAACTGGGAAAACTACTTGTGTACCAACACCTTTGCCCAACGGTTCTTGGAATTCATAAATTCCAACGCCCTGGATCAACTAATCCATAGTCCCACCAGGGGCTCCAATATCCTAGACCTGGTCATTACCAACATGGGAAATAGATGCTCCACACCTATGGTCACCCCCTCTTTGGTCAAGTCTGACCATAAGCTAATCACCCTTGACACCCACATCACAGGAAACCTCCATAAAAAAACTTCTCCAAAGCCAACTTCATGCTACTCAAGTCAGAAGTGACAAACTTCATGACACCCATGCAGATGGGAACTTAAAGTTTGAATGCTGAATCCTACACTAAGGCACTGTATGACCACATCCACTCATGCATGAATCGTGCCATCCCAAATAGAACCAAGATACTTTCCTCCAAAAAAAGGAAGCCAATCTGGTGGTCCCCTACCAAAAGCAAACTTTGTAACAAAAGGAAGAAACTGTTGTAGAAAAGAGGAAAATCCCAGGATGCAAAAAGCTCCCTTATCAGCCTCAGTAAGAAGCTGAGATCCCTCTTAAAAACCTCCAAAGCTAGTTCAAAAATAAAATCGCCAAAGATTCTAAAGACAACCACAAGACATTCTATAACTATGTCAAGAATCTAAATGGCAATGCTCAGATCTGCTCTGAGCTACAACAGAATGGCATTAAATATACTGATCCCAAGGATATTGCCAATGTCCTGGCAGATCAATTCAGTGCCAACTTCACCCCCCTCTCATTCCCTAAATGGCCCATCTCAATACCGGAAGATTGCCAAATTCTGGTAATAACAGCCACACAGGTGAAAAACACACTCTCCAAAGCTAAGAATACAGCATCCATAGGTTCATAGGTTCATAGGTTCATACTAGGCTATCTGCCCTAGGGCATTTATAAGCCTAGCCAGAATGTGTTTGGCTATCGCCACCCATTTTAAATTTATTTTGCTATGCTCTTTTTTGAGGTTAGTATACTGTGCCTCTGTCTAACAGTGACACAGAAGTGATACCCGGGGTAAACCTATGATCTCCCATCCACTCATCAAGATTCCTCTTGAAGAGAGTCAATGAGGGACTCTGCCTAACCTGGACTGGGATTTTATTCCAGAGTGAAGGGAGCCTCTGGGTTATGGATCTGTCCCTCCAGCATGTCCTATTTATTTCAGTGCTGAGGTTCAAGTCTCTCAAGCACGTAGCTTGATGGGATTTGGATTTTCTGAGGTGCAGCATGTCCATTAATTCCAGGTTGGACATGGCTTTATATGTCAGGCACAGATCGCCTCTGAACAGGGGGTATGCCACTGAATAGAGCTGGAGTTTCTTTAACGGGGCAGCATATGGCATCTGTTTGAGCCCTTTGATCCTCTTGGTGAGGTAATTTTGGGGTCTTTCCAGTTGCTGCAGGTGTCTGGTAAGGTACATCCCAAAAGGGGCATTGTACTCAATTAAGTTTGTCAAATGTTTGTCAAAGTTGTCAAATGAGAGATTGCTATCAACTTGGGTCCCCAGGTCCCTAATAACTTCTTCTGTACTTAATGGATTACCACCTATGTGGTAATTTGTGGGCACTTTGTTTTTGCCAAAGGGGATGACTATACACTTTTTGGCATTTAGCTTGAGGCCATGGCTCTAGCACCAGTTGTCTGTTTCTATGAGGCCCTTTTGGAGGATGCTTGTGTTGGCTGGAGAGTCGATTATGGCACCCAGTTTTCAGTCATCTGCGAACTTGGACAGCCACAGTCCTTCCGTGTTGGCCTGTACCTCCGAGAAATATATACCGAACAAGAGAGGTCTCAGGACTGAGCCTTATGGGACACCACTTGTAACTGGTTTGGAGTCTGATATGGCTCCAGCAATTCTAACCATGTGGGTTCTGTCCTTGAGCCAGTTTGCAATCCATCTAGTGACATAGGGGTTTATATTTAAGCTGGTGAACTTATCTATAATGCCCGAGTGGGGTATTGTATCGAAGGCTTTTGCGAGGTCCAGGTAGGCTGTGTGGACCACCTTCCCCTCGTCAATGGCCTTGGTGACTGTTTCAAAGAAATCAACCAGGTTTGAGAGGCAGGATCTGCCCTTAACAAAGCCGAACTGGGTAGGATCCAGTGTCTGTAGGTCCCCAATATCTTTATTTATGAGGTCCATGATGATCCTTTCCATAGCTTTGCAGACCAAGCTAGTCAGGCTTATGGGGCGATAGTTTCCAGGATCCTTTGAGGCATCACCTTTATGGAGAGGGACCACTGTTGCTGTACACCACTCTTTGGGCACATATCCTGTAGTAAGGCTGAGACTGAACAGTAGTTTTATGTTTGGGTTTAGCTCTTCTTGGAGTTCATGTAGGATGCAGCCCGAGGACCAGATGACATCCCAGGCTGTGTATTACATGAACTACAAAATGAACTGGCACCTCAGTGTTGTAACACCTGCACTTAACCGTGCTTAGAAGTGCACCACAACCACCATGTGCTTCTCTGTTTCAAACTTCCCTATGGTCACATTTCCAAAATGCTCAAACCAATGCTTATATTATAAACTTCTTCTCAAACCTAGAGTTTCAAAAGTGCTTCCCAGTGATTAGAAAATAAAATAAAAGAGCATGGAAATATGTCATGGTGCACAGGCTACCATCCTATGAGCTGCTGATCTGCATTGAACTCTGCACTCTGAACATTGTAGGAATGTACATTGTACAGTCATATTATGCATACTCCATACTCTGCACATTCTTCAGTCTCAGCCATGAGCTTCACACATGTTTTTTCACTCATTATACTCATGATAAGACAATGCAACAGACATGGTATGCCATATATCTCTTACACACAAAAGACAGTGTCCAAAATCCACTTGTCCTGAAATTTGAAGTTTTTAACTTTGAAGAAATATGGTTATTACATCATTAGCTGTTATCTGTTTTTTTTATCTTTAAGTGTATTTGTCAACTTTGTAGTTGTGTCACGGAATCTACTGGAGTATCTGCCTTGATGCATTTGTACCTATCTCCTCTGTCATTTATTTGAGTCATTTTTTAATAAAAAGCTAGGTAAACTTTTTATTAAACTATAGCCCAAATACATTTAGTAAAATCATTGATCACATCACTGTAGGGATACAGAGCAGTGCGTCTGTTGACTTAATTGGTGCATTTCTATTAATGAGTGGTGGTGTGCCCATTTAAGACTATGGACACACCTCACATTTTCTCCTTGGTGAGGTCACTGGGGTTAAAGTATTTATTTTATCCCAGTAGCATGTACATAGGTAAAGAGAGTTTTAAAAGTTTTATTTCCCCACAACTGATGCCTGTAGCATTCACTGATGTACAGAAAATGTGGATTGGCATTTAAGGCATTATGTACTGTGGGGGAAGATAAGAGAAAAATGGGGCTAATACACTTTAATCTTGTTGCATTACAATGTCTTACTGTCATTCTTAGAGAGGGTTAAGGCTGTGAGCTGGAGATCCTGGGGTACATGCTTTGATTTCTTCAGCCCTCATTTGCCTAATGTGTGATCTTGAGCAAGTCCCTTAACCAGACATTGTTCCTGTGTCACCCCTGAAAAGTGACTGTGTGACCAGAGTGCTTACCTGTATAACAAATGGGGATCAGTTTCTATGTTGTTCACTGTTTTTGCATACATTAAAGAATATGTATTTAATGTTTTAAAAATGGTGTTATTTCTTCATAGTGATCATTTTTTCCTCTAGTCCAGGTCAAGGGAAAAAGGTCTTTGCTTGGATCATTGTAGCTGTCTGATAATCAGATGTTTAATGCATACAAGAATACTTATGGATGTGAGAGCCCATTGTTGGTACTGTTTGCATGTGCTCTGAGATCTCTAAATGTTTACCGTTCAACTGCATCTTCAGTCTTGGAGTTTAGTGAATGCACTGGCCTCTGAGATGTCACCTTCTTTTATCTTCTTGACCCATCATGGAGGCATACTGAAAAAAATTACCTCTTGCTTGTCAGTGCTTGTAGCTTATTTTATTGCACATACTGCAGTGGTATATTAGTGGTTACTTTATAATGTTATATAGGCATGCAAGTGCATTTCTGGCATTATTGCATAAAGCACACAGCAGGACTTTACTGTAAATGGAAAGGTGTGCAGTAATAGAAAGAGGATGTTTTATATGAGTGGGAAAAAGGTGTTAAGACCTTGATTAAACATAAGGGGGGCTGATTATCATAGCTTTGCTACATTTATTCAAATGAAATAACAGTTTCAGAAACATTATTAAATGATGAATTTGCAATTACAAATGATGTGTCTGCACATGGTATAGCAGTTGAATGGTAATATTATTGGTTCTCTTGTACATTAGAGTACAAACAACTGAAATATTATTCTTGTAGAAGTTGTGCTGGATCCCATTAAACATGGCAAACACTGATATGGAAACTATTATCAGGTGTTTATCTGCATTAATTCTGGAGGTAGAATGAGAGAATAGTGATAAACCTGTAAATATGCCTTAATTTCCAAATGTGACAGAAGGTTTAGGGCTGTAGGGGATGTCATGTTGCACTTTAAATGCGATGTTCAATACTGAAGTGCCAATGTCAAACATGCCCAAATAACCCTTCAGTGACTTATCAGTAAACTGGAGAAAAATCACATAGGCATAATGTTAGTGAGAAAACCTCACTCTAAAAGTTGATCTTCCTTAATACCT
Source organism: Protopterus annectens (assembly GCF_019279795.1). Classification (NCBI taxonomy): domain Eukaryota; kingdom Metazoa; phylum Chordata; order Ceratodontiformes; family Protopteridae; genus Protopterus; species Protopterus annectens. The sequence goes on along the minus strand of NC_056740.1, from coordinate 47,873,546 downwards.
ATCCATCAGTAGCATTGCTGGAATTTAATTAATTCTCAAGTCTTGGTGAGTACCTTCATGAGGTGGACGCTGTTTTTCACAAAATGTCACCAAAACAACACTGATATATAGACTGTATATTATATAGCATATATCATGGACAGAAATAGGTTAAGAAATGACAGTGTACAATCCTCAAAACATGGAAACATTCTTACAATGCGACTAGGCCATTCTCAGGGGAGGATGGACCCCTGCTGTAGAAGGAAGTAGTCTACAAAAATCACAAAATCTGAAGGCCAAAAAAGAGCCATAAAGATGATACCGTGGACTATTGAGGATAAGAAAGAAATTATGTATTGTCACTATTATGCAAGAAGCCCAGACTTTCCAGACAGAAGATGTACAAAAAGATTAAGAGGAAAATTATAGGGAAGAAAATACTTGCACAAGAAAAACTGTCAAAAGCTTCAAATGCAAAATTGTGTTCATTTATATAACATATTTATAAAAAACATAATATAGACCAAGAAACCTTGGGCTGTTTGTGAAAAGAAGTGACTGAGGAAGTGTGAAAATATAAAGAACAAAACTCAAGATTTTTAAAAGGTAGAAAAAAGAAATAAGGACATAGGAAAGAATGAGAGATTTGATATAGTGCATTATTTGTGCAAAGGAGAAAGTCAAATTAATCAGTACAAAAAAGAAGCCCCAAAGATATTCAAAGAGAAATACATGCAAAGGCATCCAGGTATGGAAACTTTCACAGTACAAGAATAAGATTACAAAGTGGGAACATAGAACAAAAGATTAGCAAAGTAGAAGTTAAAAAAAATAGAAGCTGAAGTTATGGAATACCTGCAAAGTGAAGGATTTAATGTAGAAGGTCTAACATGGGTTATATCACAGCATTTTGGAACAACAAGTCCCCCAAGTAGGTAGAAACAGGAGGAGCAGGAGACATCTGGACGTGGGAAAGAAAAGGAGATTTAATGTGGTGCAATAATTATGGAAAGGAGAAAGCAAAACTAAAAAAATACAAAAAAGCAGCACCAAAGATATTTGAAGAGAAAAGCAGGCAAAGGCATCCAGATTTGGAACATTTTGCAATACAAAAAATAAGAAAACAAAGGGGGAAAGTAGAAAAGAGGATTAGTAATAGATAAGTTATAGGAACATAAACTGAAGTTATTGATTACCTGCGAAGTGAAGGATTTAGTTTAGAAAATCTAACTCTAATAACACCACAGCTTGATAGAACAATGGATCCCCAAATTAAGGAGAAACCAGTAGAGCAGGAGACATCTGATCAGTGGCCATATGATGATACTTTGGAGCCATCCATAGGAAACCAGTACAAAAGTTCGTTTGGAGTCGCATAGCAAGGGAAGAAACAGGAAACTATTGCAACTCTGATGCAGTCAATGTTGTGGAGTGATAGGCCAGTGAGTTGCCATATGAAAGAGCAAAGTTTGACACAGGATGAAACTGAAGAGAATGTGACACAGGAAGATCCTCTGAAACTTTCTTTAGAATGTCTACAGGAAATGGAGAGCAAAGAATCTATCCTCAGTTTAGAAGAAAATGATCTAAAGGAAGATTTGCTTGATTTAATAGAGATGGATAGACATATTAAGATCAATGAAAGAAATACACTACAAAAAGTCAATAAAACCCCAAAAGTTAGAAGTTTTGTAAAACAAATGAACACAATAATTAGGACTGTTCATAGAAATATATTTATTTTATTTATTTTACATTTATTTTACATTTGTTGACCGGGCTAGTCCAACTGGATATATGTCCATTTTCAGTGGAAGCCCGGGGAGAGAAGCTCCAAGAAACAAAATAAACACACTATCATATATAATATAAGACATTTAGAAATACAGGTGAAGGTGCAGATAATCATCCTATACATTGCATTTTGTTAGATTTCTGTAGACAGAACCATGATACATTTCAGCTATGGTTAGCCATGCAAATATTTTGCTAACAATGTAGTATAAGAGAATACTATTGTTTTATTTGACTTAAAAAGTAACTAAGTTATACACTCTCTTAGAAGTTAACAGACAAGTAACTAGTTTGTACAATAAAGGCAATAATACCTTGAGAAATTAGGGGTAGTTAGTCTGGGTTAGAACAAGGACATAACCATTGTGATTTAAGGTATGGCTTCAATTTGGTTTTAAATAATGCTATAGAGGTAATGGTGGACAGGTCTTTTGGGAGGGAGTTCCAGATTTTTCCAACTGTGTTGGCAAACAAGGAGTCACCTGCCAAGTTGTTAGCTTGGCCTATTTGTACAAGTGGTTTATTTGCTATGCGTTGGGTCTTGAGGTTGTTATAGGGGGTGATTAAGTTAGTAAGTATAGGTGTGTTAGTAGGTTGGTACAGGATCTTGTGAGCAACTGTTAATTGATTAAATAGTATTATATTTGGCAGTTCTAGCCATCCTAGCTGTTTAAGATTATCACAATGGTGGGCTTTATAGGCAGATCCAGTTGCAAATCCAGCAATGTTATTATAGGATATCGCAAGTTTGTTGATGTTGTTTTTACATAGTTTTGTATATATAGGTGAGGCATAGAGGAGGGTAGAGATTAAGTGGATATGGGCAATGGTGGTCCTGGCTAGTGTTGACAAAAAGGATTTAATCCTATATAGGGATCCTAGTTTTTTGTTGACTGTTTGTGATATAACAGAAGTAAATAGGATATATTACTATGCAGTTAAATTAATAACTGATAAAGTCTTACCGCAAAAACATAGGGCAGTAAGGGAAAGGAAGGGGGAAAAATCAAATGCTATCATGGAAATAGTGCATGCATAGAGAAAACTATAAAGCAATTCAAAAGAATGCGATGATAAATGCATCATTTTAAACTGTGTTGTTTGTGTTATGACTCATAGTTGTGGACTAGATGACACCTCTTTTGCTAGTGCTGTAATGTACTGTACCCATGTCCACCTTGCATGTGGCATTACTGCTGCCTGTTCATTCCCTTCTCTGCTGTGGTAAATGTTTCTACAGTGCCATATTATGCAACATGACACACACCTCAAAACTTTAGCTGCAGAACTCCGGCGTACATTGCAGAACTCATACCATGTTGCTAAGGCATCCATCTCATTGTCGAAATATGTGGTTCATGGCATTACATGTTTCTGCATGAGCTGCATTGAATTCCTCTTTGCCATGGTCTGAGCTTTGCAGATATGGGTCATGATCTATGGTTCCATATATCCAGCATCACCAGCAATACACATAGCACGTCATACCATTATATGTAGCCTGCTCCATGCTCGCATGTTTTATGGCTATACTACCCTGTGTCACACACCTGTGTGTGCAGTTATGAGGTAGATAACTCAGTGTGATGTCACCCACACTGGAATCATTGGTATAAGTCAGAGTTGTGCCATGTGTATAAATCATAGGAACTGCCAGTGTGGCACTTAGCAATAATCCATGACTGGGTGTGCATAATGCAAGATTTACCCATGATTGGCATTATTTAATCATGAGGGTAAAGCCTGAACTATTAAACAAAGCCAGTCATGGGTAAATCCTGCATTACCTATATGCAGGAGTGGATTATTGCTACTATACTCAACTGGCTAGAGCTTCCCAACCTATTATTACTAAAGCAACTTTCAGTTGCCCATAAAATCATATTCAACCCTACTGACTGTCCAGCTCAATCAAACTTAGTCGAGCCAAACACAAACTGTAGACTCCTCAGGTCATCCAACAAACAAATGCTAAAAGTAACCCAGTCTCACAACTATCATGGAAACTCTATCTTCTTTCAGCTTTTTCCCTGTTAGGGGTCTCCACAGCAGATCATCTGTCTGCTCATGATTGGCAGTGGAGTTTTACAGTGTCGAGTTGCCATCCCGGCACCCAACCTTCCACAGAAGGCACACACGCATACACACACTCACGCCTTGGGCCAATGTTAGAGTATCCAATCCACCTATTGTATGTCTTTGGGATGTGGGAGAAAACCAGAGCACCCAGAGAAAACCCACGCGACCACAGGGAGGACATGCAGACTCTGCACAGGAGGCACCCCAGCTGAGAATCGAATCAGAAAACCTCTGCTGTGAGGCAACAATGCTAGCCACTGCACCACTGCAGCTGCCCATCATGGAGACTCCATCTACTACCATAACATAGTCAAAGATTGGAACACCCCTCCTCAACAGATAACTAAAAACCCCAACCTGTCCACATTTAAAACTACCCTGAAAGACTATTTAAATGATAATTGGCTATGACTCTGTATTGCTCCCAACTAATATTCTTCCTATTTTTTCCCACTCATCTTACATATGATAGCCCAAATAGTGCTCATCCCAGATAGGGCTATCCCACTATCTGTCTTTTCTTTATTAATCTTTGTTCCTTCAGATGACCTAACTTGTAAAACTACATGACCAATTTTGGTCTTTCCGAAGTGACTCACCTTGTAAAGCTACATGACTTATGTACCTCATATATATTGTAAAAAAAAAAAAAAAAAAAAAGTATTCGTGTATGTCTGAAACATCACATGCATGTTTATATTGTATTTCTGTTGTTATATGTTGCTATAATATTTTTGTTACGCTCATTTACATATTGTAAGTAATGTACTACTGAAACTAAGTTTACTGCTTGTACATTAATAATGTTTTTTTGTTATGGAGCTTTTCTCCCCGTGTCTTCGCTGAAAACGGGTTTTTTTCAACCAAGTCGGACACTACCCAGTTAACAAATTTAAATAAATAAATAAAATAAATACATAATACTATGAGATTATTTAAGAAAAAACCTTCCTTTTCTAAATAATGCCATTGTATAAATAGTATTTAGTCCACTTACACTGGCTTCTGATAGTCTGGGGCATGCAACAGATATGTTGTGCATGCTCTGCATGTATATAGCAACAGCTGCACAGACGGTTGTATATTCTGCCCCCCCCCCCCCAACCAAGTTTAGCGTTTTTGCAGAATGTCCAATTATTTCTTATTTTTGGACTGCTGTTTATACAAAAGTTGCTTTTCTGGCTAATCATTGAGGACTGATTTCAGTAAATGAGGAGAGATAATGTATTCTGGGTTGCAATGGAACTGATTGTCTAAATGTTTCCAGCATGGAAAGCTGTGATGCTTTTTTTCTTTTTCTGTACATATTGTTGTAAACTGCTCCATAGAGCAGACTACTAGATTTTTTTTAAAGACAGTTTGAATTCTGCTCATAGTGGTGCGGAGAAAGTAAGTTAAAGTGCTTCTTCCTGCAAGGAAGAAGAAGCATGTAAGTTTATCTTTTGAATGGCTTTGTGGTGCATATTCTAAAAGAAAGACTGGACTTCTTTCTATTGGTATATACTTGATTACAATATGCACGCTGGTTGGGCTATCCAATTAGTGTGCTCATTTTTCAGTAGTAATGATCCTTCATTGTATAATTATGTATAATGCCCTGGTCATTACATGCCACATGACAGTTGAGGGAGTGAAAGTTCTGTAGACCAGGAGGGGCCCTGATGGCAATGTGTGTGTGTGTGTGTGTGTGTGTGTGTGTGTGTGTGTGTGTGTGTGTGTGTGTGTGTGTGTGTGCGTGTGTGTTTGAGTGTATGTGTTTGTGTATATGCAGGGGTGTGTGTGTGTGTGTGTGTGTGTGTGTGTGTGTGTGTGTGTGTGTGTGTGTGTGTGTGTGTGTGTGTGCATGTGTGTGTACGCACACATGTCTGTGTGTGTAGGTGTGCCTGTGTGTATGGGTGTGCGTGAGTGTGTTTGTTTGTGTGTATGCTTGTGTGTGTGTGTGTGTGTGTGTGTGTGTGTGTGTGTGTGTGTGTGTGTGTGTGTGTGTCCATGTTTATCTGTGTGTCCATTTGTGCAATCTGTGGTGCCCAGGACTTCAGGGGAATGGGTTTTGCTGTAAAATGCCCACATAATGCTGGTTCTGTTTTCTGCAGTTTTGGGGCATCAGATATGCTGCTTCATGTACTGCAGCTGGACGTTGGGAAAATTATATATGGTACTTGAGGCCGATGCCTTCCATAGTTATAATGTGTCTTTTGCAGGTCACTGGTTAATACTAACACTACTCATACATTTCTGCCCACTGGGATGAGCAATCCTTCTAACACTCTTGTGGGTGACACAGTTCAGCTGGCTTGAGTATAGTCTCCCTATCCACATGATAATGATTCATTGTGTGATTTTCTATTAGGAGATGTTATATAATGTACTGATGGTAACTTCTGTGGTGGCATGGTTGACTGAGAGAGGGAACATTGCACATACTGGCTCTGACAGTGGTCACTAACACATGCTGTTCTGAAACAGTTGCTGCTAGTCCCAGCATATTCATTTCCCTGTACACCAAAACTTTCCAGTTTTAAAAGTACGTTTGCACTATGATGCAGAGTACCTGCTTTATACATTTCTGAATCACTCCACCACATTTGATGTCATCATTTGCACAATCTGTGTGCCTCATTTGTATGGGATACCTCAATACATATTATTATACAGTTGTTTGCATGCATTGCATACCAAGCTATATTTGCCCAATGTGCTATCTGTTTCTTTGAATTTCCCACACCCTGCATGTTGTTAATGCCTTTACTAGTTTGCACTGCACATTGTGTTAAATGCATATTAATCCCATTATACATGTTTTCTATAACATCCTAAGAAAATATTGTGTATTGTATATTGCTTTAAAAGCTGTCAATATTTTTAATGCAAGTCTCCTGTGCATAGCATGTCACTGTGCTGTTATACGTTTGACCCACCTTACTGAAAGGAGTATTTGGATCAATTCATTTACCCAGTTAACAAAAGTAAAATAAGTAAAAATTGTAATGAGTGTCAGCCATTTGGCATCATGATCTGAAATGTTATAGGCCTGTGCATGTAAATGACAGGCATTTAGTAGCTGACTTGTGATGTCAAGATGGGCTGTTGATAGTCTCTTGTTCCAGATGGCACTACATTGAGTAGCTTTTGTTTATTCATGTTTAATATTGTAATTGTCAGTAAAAATGGGTTGTGAAGTGAGAAACAGGAAAAAACTGAAAGAGCATTATTGCTTATAAAGTAACTATTGTAAGGGAACAAGAAAGAAATGAAGATTTTTTTACACGTCCATTATGTGCTACAGAGGAACCTGGCTTTCACCAATCAGATGCTCATTGGGAAGGGACCAGGAAAATGCATGTAAAAGGTTTCCGGCCTGTTCTAAAGGCTCTGAAGCTTATGATTGGAACCAGAGCCACTGAAGGCCGTATGTGAATTTGCTTTTACCGTCTAAATAGACAAAGTTCATTTTAACTAGTGAGTGTTACATTTTAAACATTCCATTGTCATTGTTTTATTTATTTTTTATTTGCATTTGTTAACTAGAGTAGAGCACTGATCTCCTTTCATACTTGGCCCAGGAACACTGTCTAATTAAGTGGCCTGTACAGAGTCATACCATTAGGAAAAAGAAGCTGAGGTAATCAAACACTGGAACGCTGGAAACACCTCCTTACTCCTCTGTGCCAGTGACTAGTGAAACATTATTTATGTCAATGTAATTTTTATTGCAGTTTATTTATTTATTGCAAAACAAAACAGTGTGCATTTTAACTTTAAAAAGCAAGAATACAGATTTGGGAGTGTTATTTTTATTTGTATAATTTCTTGGTATATTAAAGTTGTAGTGAATGTAAAACTTGGCCTTTGATGGAAGACATTTGTGTATTGCAAACTGAACTGAGCTGTTCCAGCATTGTGCTCTAAACAATCAATCCAGTGATTCATTAAAATAACAAAACATCAACATTTGTTTTGCTGTTGACAGTTTTTATTTACTTTATTTTTCTTAACTTGGTACTACAAGAAATGGGTCTATTATCCCTTTCAGTAGAAGTCTTTGTAGTAGAAACTGTACTTTTGAAGGTCAGGCAACAGAGATGTGTTTTATTAGCTAAGTAGCTAACAACATCTAGTCAGGTGGTTAGCATGAGTGCTAAGGCTATGAGCTGATTCTTGTGGATTTTTTCTGCATCCATTTGCCTACTGTGTGACACTTAACAAGTCACTTACCCAGACAGTACTCTTTGGTCATCCCTGAAAAGGATTACTTTGCCAAGTGGGCTTAGCCAGTAAGAAAACAGATAAACATCTGCCTAAAAGTTTGATGAAGTGGACATTTGAGGGAGGATTAAAATTCAAGGTTACATTGACCTCTTCCTCTAGAGGTTTACACAGTCTTATTATACAATATACATATGTGCATGTTGCACAGTGTCAAATGTCAGCCTTAATGAAAACTGTACAGTGTCAGTACTTGAAGAACCTCCATTATCTCTTGGAACTGTTTCTTGCATCAAACCTCTTTTGCCTTTCCTTAGTGTGGTAGGTTTTACTGCACAACTTGGAATATGGCTTATTTCTACTCTTCCCCAAAAACAGTCAGGGAGCCCAAATGGGATCTGTTTTGCTGCATAATCCTTCTGGATGTGATTGTAATGTTGCTAGCACTGTTTGCACTTTCTAATGCCAGAACCTCTGGAGTTAAGGTAAAACAATTAGTGGTGTGGAATGTTTGTCTGTGTATATGTGTGTATGTATGTGTGTGTGTGTCCGTTTGTGTACACATGTGCATGCATGAAAGGGGGACTAATTCCTAATCTACCTTCAAAGAAACGGTCTTTATCGACAGGCACACTATCTAGCATTACATCTTCCATTTAGTCATCCATGCAGCAGGGGGAGCTGGATGTTCTGGCAGACAGCATGATCCAAAGCTTCAGCCTGTTGCTGGTGGACTGTTTGCTTTCAGAGAACATTCAGAAGAAAAGAAATTACAGAATTAGGACAATCCTGATGTTAGTATGTTTGCCATCACAGAAAATGCAGTCCTGTCCAAGTTCTGATTCTGCTAGTAGATCAGTAGGGTGGGGTTGGATTTTATATTTTCTTAATAGACTGTGTGTAAGGGTTTGCTTTGTTTAAACACATCCCCATTTCTTGACTTTTTATTTGTTGGTGGAATTTCAGTATGAAGGCCAAGGTTCATTCTATGCCTCCTTGTGATCTCAAAAGGTCTCATTTCTACCTCTCCAAACACTAGCCTTTCTGAAAATAATCCTAATTTGTGGAATGCAGGATGTGGCACTGTAAGAAGAAGACCGCATTCACCAGTGGGCTTGAATTCTAGTAGTGATCTGGCCAACATCCTTTGTGGATGTCATTTTGAAACTCCTTAAGGCTTTCATGATGTTCTTCATGAAACCCACTTGTAAGGAAACATGCATAAAGCCTATGTTTGTGTTACAGATTTCCTCCTGCCATCCCATTAGTCCTTATATCTTTCTGTCCTAGTCAGACATTTCTTTGCCCTGGACTTTGTTTTTCTACCTTAAAGGCTTCTTGTTTTGGGTTTGTTGCCCCTTGATTTACCAACGAGGGAAAAAAAACTGCAACAGAGAGGTTTAGTATTCATGGGTGATTCTTCACCTCATCCCCCTTGTGAACAATTTATCTCCACCATGAGATCAGAACTTTGTGACTGATAGTCTACCTAATCTATCTTTTCAGATGACATGTTCAGTGGAATTGAGTGTTGTGTCCTGGACACCTTTTTTCTTCTGGGCATTACTTCTACCCACCAGTTCACTGAGTTGGAGGCACTTCTACTAGAGACAATCATAAGGCCTTCTTCACATATGTCTGCAGTCTCAAAGGAAGCACCTAGATCTGTTCAGAACTGGTGGTCAAGGACACCACATACACAAATTGGTGTAAATATAGCCAACCTACTGGCTGACAGATTCAGCAAAAACTTTGCTCCTCTGCTCCCCCCATCAGTAAATCAGGACATCCCCAGTACCTGCCCCTCTCCACTTATCCCTAGGGAACAGGCTATCACTGCCCTCTCAAAGGCAAAATATACAGCCTACATGGGACCCAATAACATCCCAGGCTGCATCCTACATGAACTCAGGCATGTGCTTGCAGCACCATTAGGCACCCTATTCAACCAAAGTCTGAGTACTGTCTTTGTCCCAACCGAGTGGAGGACAGCCACTGTCATCCCTTTACACAAAGGTGGATCATCCACCAATCCGGGAAATTATAGACCCATCAGTCTAACTAGCCTGATCTGCCAACCCATGGAGCAGATTAGCATGGACCTCATTAATAGGGACATTGGCAACCTCCAAACGCTTGACCCAACACAGTTTGGTTTTGTCAAGGGGGGGTCATGCTGTTCAGACTGGATGAGGGGAAGATGGTACACACTGCCTACCTTGACCTGGCTAAAGCCTTCAATACTATTGCCCACTCGGGCATAACAGATAAACTCTCAACTAGGAATCCATCCATATGTTACCAAATGGATAGCAAACTGGCTCCCTGATAGAACCCGCCTAATCAAAATAGGGGAAGCCACCTCAAGTAGTAGACCCATAACGAGCGACATACCCCAGGGATTGGTCTTAGGGCCTCTGTTATTTGGAATATACTTCTCTGAGGTGCAGGCCAAAACCAGGGGTCTATGGCTGACCAAGTTTGCAGATGACTGCAAGCTGTGCACAGTCATCAATTTCCCAAGTGATGTGGATGTCTTCCAAGAGGGTCTTACCCAAACAAATGACTGGTGCAAGAAACATGGCCTCAAACTGAATGCCAAAAAATCATCCCTTTTGGGGAGAATGACATCCCCACAAATTATCACATTGATAATAAGGCACTAAGCACGCAATCAGTCTTGAGGGACTTGTGAACCCAGGTTGATAGCAAACCAACTTTTGAGCACCATATTGCCTCCATTGTATGGAAAGCTTTCTACATGGCCCACCTCATTACTAAGGGTATCTCATCCAGGGACAAGGTGGTCACAATATCCCTGTATTCTTCCATTATAAGACTGATTATTGAATACAGTGCCCCTTTCAGCATGTAACTCATAATTCACATGCAGCAGCTGGAGAGACTACAGAGATTCCTCACCCAGAGAATCCAGGGCCTCAAACATTTACCCTGCACAGATAAGCTAAAAGCCCTGTCCCTCTACTCACTCTCCTACAGACCCACAGAGGTGACTTCTGTCTGGCATACAAAGCAACCTCAGACCCCCGCCCTGATGGGACTGCTGCATATCTGCAAGTCAAGCACCACTCAAGTAACCCACACACAATACCTCAACCTGGTCTGTGACATCAATAGGACTTGTTAACAGGGCAAATTTGTGTCCCAGAGGTACACCCTTTTGTGGAATAGACTCCCTCTCCATGTAAAGCAGATTACCTCATTAAACCTTTTTAAGCGCAACCTGGATAACTGGATGGAGAACAAAAAATACACCTCTGGGATTCCACCTATGTCCCTGCTGGACAGTGGCATAGGGTGCTGACTTGTTGGAACATGGGCTAAATTCTTGGCTAGGCTTGTAAGGGCCTCAGGGCCAATAGCCTAGTAACGTCCTATGATCCTATGATACCTGTTTGTGATGGGGAATGCTTTTTCATGCCTACATTTGGCTGTCTTCCACTTTGCAGTTGCAGATGAGTTAGTTTTGGTAGTGCACCAGTTATAAATGACAGAGAAAATATTTCATGGCCCTGTCAACATATGAGAGAAGCACATGAAGCAGCCTGTGTACGACATATTTGTGTTTTGTAATTGAAAGTAGGATCATAGTGAAAAGCATTCGGCTTTCAGTTGCTAGCAGTCTTTCGTTATGCTTAACTATTACATTTGCAAAGCAGGCAGAAAGGCTGGATTAAGATTCTAGGTATGGAATACATTTCAATCCTCTAATGTCAACCATGGCTTATGTTCTAGGTGGTATATGATGTCTGTAGCTGTCTGTGTGTGCAGTTTTTTCATGTCAATGTTTGACAGACACCTAGCAAAATAACTTTCCAGAAGGACAGACTGTGTGCTCTGGAAAATAATATTTGCTCCTACAGAGTGACACTGAACATAATGCATAAAATTAGACAGCAGTCATGAGTTCTTTGGAGACTAGTACATTCCTCATGTTCCTAGTAGAGGAAACAGGTCTGGCTAAAAGGATGAAAATTCTGTACCCAGTCCAGTCACTTGCAGTATTGTTACTGACCCAAATGCAACACAGCAGTGCATAAACATAGCAGCATACTGCAGCAGGATACAGACTGCATTAAATTATGTATGAATATCATCTCCTTCCAGCTTTCTTTTCTAAGTGTTTAAAAAATAAAATGTCAACAGTATTTTAAATGTTAAAACAGATCGCAACTCCAACCCATTATAAAAGTTTCAGACCAATTCAAAAGGGAGACTCTGTCTCTGTAGTTATTTTGCAGCAACCTGTCACTCAACTCTGTTGTTTATGAATAAAGACTTAATCAGTGTTACAGCCACATTCCAGCCAAACACTTATTTCAGCCAAAATGTGAAACCAGGGGGGCATCATAGGTGGAAACATAAATAAATCTTTCACCAAGTGTATTGTTTTCTTGCAATATGTCTAAAATAAAATGTTAATATTTTGAAAAAAATGTACCTTTTAATAAGCGACACTGTCATCTTTCTCAGCCATTCATTAGATGAACGCTCAAAGCCTCTAAGAATTATCATGAATCTTCCAGGCATGACAAAATGCTAGGAACTCAGAGAAAATACTATGACAAATGTCCCTGCTAAAAATAACCCTTTTGTTAATAGCTGATTTGGTGATATCTAGCAAATTATGTGCTGTGTCTATAAAAGAATGTTCTGTCTGAAAATGGTTCATGGAAATATACATGTTTTAACCATTAGAATTATATTGTACACATTATTCCTATGTTTTACTTTTAATATGTCCATTGTAAGAACAGCACAATTCAAATGCAGAAATTATTTCTGTATGTAAACATCACCTTGTCTGCCATGTCTGTTTATATATATATATATATATATATATATATATATATATATATATGTGTGTGTGTGTGTGTGTGTGTGTGTGTGTGTGTATATATATATATATATATATATATATATATATATATATATAGTTCACAACAACAAAAAATACACTGAACCCACAGATATTGCTAACATTCTGGCTGACAGGTTCAGTGCAAATTTCTCGCCTCCTTCACCCCCAAAAGAAGAAATACTTATCCCAGCTGAATGTAATCTCCCTGTCATCTCAGATGTCCAAGTGAGAACCGCCCTAAACAGAGCAAAAAACACAGCATCAATGGGACCTGACGGTATCCCTGGGTGTGTGTTACGTGAACTCCAAGAGGAGCTAAACCCACACATAAAAAAGGCTATTTAACCTTAGCCTTACTTCGGGATATGTACCTGAACACTGGCGTACAGCAACAGTGGTCCCACTCCACAAGGGGGTTGCCTCTACAGACCCTGGAAACTACCGCCCCATAAGCTTGACTAGCCTGGTCTGCAAAGCTATGGAAAGAATCATTATGGAACTCATAAACGGAGACATATGGGACCTACAGACGCTTGACCCCACCCAGTTCGGCTTTGTAAAGGGCAGATCCTGGCTTTTAAACCTGGTTGACTTTTTCGAAACAGTCACTAGAGCCATTGATGAGGGCAAAGCAGTCCATACAGCATACCTGGACTTGGCTAAGGCCTTCGACACAATACCCCACTCAGGCATCATAGATAAGCTAAACAGCTTAAAAATAAACTCTTATGTCACTAGATGGGTTGCAAACTGGCTAAAGGACAGAACCCATAAAGTTAAAATCGCTGGAGCAATGTCAGACTCAAAGCCAGTCACAAGTGGTGTCCCACAGGGATCTGTCCTGGGACCCCTCTTGTTCGGCATTTATTTCTCAGATGTTAAAGCAAACATGGGAGGGCTGTGGCTGACAAAGTTCGCAGATGACTGCAAACTAGGCGCCATAGTCGATACACCAGCAGATACACACATCCTACAAAAAGGCCTCACTGAAATGGACAACTGGTGCCATAGTCACGGCCTTAAACTAAATGCCAAAAAATGTATAGTCATCCCGTTTGGAAAAAACAAAGTACCCACAAATTATCACATAGACAGCAACCCACTGAGTACGGAAAAAGTAATCAGAGACCTAGGGACCCAAGTAGACAGTGACCTCTCATTTGACACCCACGTTGCCAAAGTGGTTAGAAAAACATTCTACCTTGCACACCTCATCATGAAGGGTTTCACATCCAGATCCAAGGATGTCATTGTACCCCTATATTCCTCCCTCATCAGACCCATGATTGAGTACAATGCCCCATTTGGTATGTACCTCACCCGGCACTTGCAACAGCTGGAGAGACCACAAAAGTACCTCACCAAAAGGATCAAGGGTCTCCAACATATGTCTTATTCTGCCAGACTAAAGAAACTTCAGCTCTATTCAGTAGCATACCGCCTGCTCAGAGGTGATCTCTGCCTGACGTACAAGGCCATGTCCAATCAGGATCTGATGGACATGCTCCACCTCAAAAATCCAAATCCATCAGGACCACGAGAGCTAAAGACTTAAACCTCGGCACAAGTATGAATAGGACATGCTGGAGGGATAGATTCATAACCCAGAGGCTTCCCATGCTTTGGAACAGGATCCCAGTTCGTATTAGGCAGAGCCCCTCACTGACACTCTTCAAGAGAAATCTTGATGAGTGGATGGGAGATCATAAGTTTACCCCAGGGGTCACATCTGTGTCACTGCTAGACAGGGGCACAGTAAACTAATTCTATTATATAAGGGGACCTTCACTGTGTCACTACTAGACAGAGGCACAGTATTCTAGATTTATTCTGTACATTTTTGTACCATTTCATGGGGTGGCAAAAGCCACATCACTATGGCTAGGCTTACAAATGCCCCAGGGCAGATAGCCTAGTACTATACTATGAAACACACACACACACACACACACACACACACACACACACACACACACACACACACACACACACACACACACACATAAAACTAAATATGTAAAGATGTCCCTATTTTGCTCTTTTATTATGCATTGCTTATAATCATAACTGCTTTTCCATGTTTTCTGTCACATTTTCATGTTTTTTGAATAATTTTCATTGTTATATACAAAATATTAGTTGTGTTATTTTTATTGGAGATTTTGTCCTATGATTCTCACTGAAAACTAGCTTTGCTCTACCCCACAGGGCTATCATGATGCATGACAGTAAATGAACAAATAAACAAATGAACGAATGAATGAATGAACAAACAAATTATCAAATGAATAAAATAAATTAATAACATCATACAAAGCATGCTATCTACACAGAGGCCCCAAATTAAACAGGCTGATGAATAAAATGCATGCAGAAAACTTTGATTAGTGTTCAAAAGTGAAACAGTGAACATAAATTAATCCTACTTAAAATTGTTCACTATTAACATGTTTCAGCAACCACTGGCCTATGCACAATTTGCTTCAAAGTCTGAAAAACAGCAGCATAGTGGCACAGCAGTAGTGTTGCTGCCCCATAGCAAGAGGTTCTCTGGTTTAATTCTTGGCTGGGGTGCCTTCTGTGTGGAATCTGTACGTCCTCCTTGCATTTGTTTGGGTTTTCTGTAGGTGCTCGGTTTCCTCCCATATACTAAAGACATGCAGTAGGTGGATTGGGCTCTTTAAGTTGACCATAGGTGGGAGTATATCTGTGTGTGTGTTTGTGTGTGTGTGTGTGTGTGTATGTGTGTGTGTGTGTGTGTGTGTGTGTGTGTGTGTGTGTGTGTGTGTGTGTGTGTGTGTGTGTGTGTGTGTACCATGATGGGGCTAGCCACCCGGCAGTGTGAGAACATTGGGTCTAGATGATTGTTGCTATTAATGTAACACTCAACCCTATGTGTAAAACTAAGCAAAATGGGTTGTGGATGGATAGATCAAAAGAAAAACCATGTGATTCTTCAAGTTCCTTCCTTATTAGATTTGCTGTTTTCTCCTTTAAAAGGTCAGCAGTACTATAAGTGTGATAAACAGACCCATACTTTGAGAAGACTTCAAGAATCAAATTAGCAGTTTATTTTTCTCTGTCAGATGATTCTTGTTTTACATGATTTTTTGGTTGCTGCTATGAACAGCATTTGTTTTGACTGTGATTTGCTTGGTTTTAATATTTGTTTAATTTGTCTTATTTTGCTCAATATTGTTTGCAGTCGTTTTAATGTTTACAGTGCTTAATGAGTAAGTACTTAAATTTCAGTTGCACTGCTTACTTTTGCCACGTAATACTGTAATGGCACATTCCCTGTTCCACAGTCATGTGGCATGTCTTTATTCTCACATGCTGGCAGACATAATGCTGTCCTTACATTCACTGAAGCAGTGTTCTTATATGGAATTCCCTGCCATGAAAGCCCGATGTCCGGTCAGTCAACCAAAACCTACTGTTGCTTTAAGGTACGCCTAACGTTACCTAACTGCGACTCACTTAGCATAGGGCATAAAGGTCACATTCAGGCATATCATCCTCAGAACTTCTTTGCTGCCAGTCTGAACACTTTTTCTAACCATCGGTCTGTTTGCCTACATCCGTTTTCTGCCAGTTTGGTGAATGCCTACATTTACTTGCTGAAATCCAAGTTGTTGCAGATAAGTTCCCCATTGGGGTTTTGTTTTTCCTTGGCTTTTTTATTCTGTTTAGGGCTAATGTCATCCAGGAAGGGTAAATGCCAGTGTGGGAGACAGATTACCCATAAAGACCACCACAATAAGTGTCTTTTTGTCTAGAAGCTTCTCATGATCATACTTCTTGTGCTATTTATCAGGTGTTCATTCCAAAAACCCTTCGCAGTAAACTTTCTTCCTTTCCTTGCATCTTGAGAACCAGCATCTTAAGCTTCTCACTAAGGATACAATGGAAGGAACACACTTGTAATTAATAATTTATCTGATGAAGTCTTGGGGATAACCAGGATGAAAACGCTTATCTTTTAACATTCATTAATTTGGAGCTTTAGTATTTAATAAACGTTTAGAGTGGTCAATACTTCTTGCCTCCATGCCTTCCATTCAGAACTTCTGCCTCTCAAGATATTCACAGACAATACCACAATGATTTGGTATATCAACAAACAGGGGGAGCAAGATTTTACCTTCTCTGCTGGTTGGCAGTCCTGGTGTGGGATCTTTCTGTCAAGTATCAAGTGACTCTTCAGTTCAGGCAGTTTATATCTTTAAGATCAGAACATTGTGGCAGACAGTCTGAGCAGGCCCTTTACTCAATCCCATGAATGGATGCCTCACAAGGATGTGTTTCTGGACATTGTCCACCAGTGTGGCACTCCTCAAGTAGATCTGTTTGCCTCCCATTGGAATAGACAACTTCTTCTGATTTGTGTAGGAGTCCCGGGTCCTCTGGTGTGGAAGGAGGATGCCCTCTCATGTTTCTTTATGCATTCTCTCCCCTTCCTCTCATTCTGAAAGTCCTGTTCAAGATTCAACAGGATGCTCCCAAAATCTTGTTGGTGACTCCTTTTTGGCCTCAACAGCACTGGTACCCTCTGCTTCTGCATCTAGGCAAGCGCAATCATCACAAGTTACCTCACAGGGTGGATCTACTCACACAAGACAAGGGATCTCTTATCCATCCCCACCTGTCCATGCTTCAGCTGGCACTGTGAGTGATAGTGTTTTGATTACTCATAGACACCTTTTTCTGAGGACATGCTGCAGGTCCTGCAGGAGGCCAGGAAACCTACTACTAGGAAATCCTGCATATGTCCTGCAGGAGGCCAGGAAACTTACTACTAGGAAATCCTACATATCCAAATGGTAGAGGTTTTCTATTTGGTGTCTCTCTCATAACCTGGACGCAGTTACTGTGGATGTTCTTTTGTTAACTCTTATTTGTGTGAGTTGCTTAATGCTGGTGTAGCTTGTTTTTCCATTAAGGCCCACTTATCAACTCTTTCTGCTTCTCTGCCTTTAACTTCTCCTTTAGCGTCCAGATTTGAGGCTAAACAATTTCTTAAAGGTTTCCTTAATAATAGACCTCCCAAGAAGCCTGTTCCTCCTCCCTGGGATCTTAATTTTGTTTTGGAGAAATTGACTCAGGCTCCTTTTGAGAATGCTGTTTCAGCTTCCTAGCAACATTGTTGAAGACTTTTCTTTTGTTAGCTCTTACTTCTACTAGATGGGTGTCTGAGTTGCAAGCTCTTATAACTTGCCCCTTTTTGACACTCCATGAGGACAGGATGTCCTTGTGTACTAATCCTTCTTTTATGCCTAAGGTGGTTAATAAGTTGTCAAGTAATCAGTCTATTAATTTACCCTTTCCACAATCTGACAGTGAGTGGGTGCTGCATACTTTGGACATGAATAGCCAACTCAGATTTTATTTGGAAAAGACTAAAGCTGTTTGAAAATCTAATCAGTCATTTGTTTCCTTTCATCCTAGTCTTTGGATTAGCTGTATCCAAGCAAACTATTTCTACTTGGATTTCAAATGCTATTTCTTTTTGTTACACTCTTCATGGCAAGAGCCTTTCTTCTTCTGTAAAAGCTCATTCTACTACAGCTGTAGCTTATTCTTGTGCATTTTTCAAGGGCTTAGACAATAAATCTATTCTTGAAGCAGTTGCCTGGACTTCTGTGCGTACTTTTACCAAACATTACACGCTGGATGATATCTCCAGAGGTAGAGCTGGTTTTGCTATGGCCATTTTTCTTGTCTTCTTAAACTGTCTACTGCTCCTTCCTCCTCCAGAGTTTCTTCTTGAGCTTTGGCACTTTCCCATATGTTAAGAATACTGCAGCGGTGAATGTAAGGACATACACGGTTGTGTAAAATCATAGCATAACAGCAGATGTCCTTGCCTTCACTGCTGCAGTATTCACTCCTACTTCCATCCCTCTAGTTCTTTTATTTCCAGGATGTACAGGTTATCCCTTGGGTTTCCTTGTACTGATGTTCCTACTGGGGCAATCAGTTCTGAGGATGGTATGCCTGAATGTCACCTTTATGCATTATGTAACACAAGGAGCGTTTGGGTGATGTTCGGTTTATCTTAAAGCAATAGTGGGCTTTGATAGATTGTCCGAACATCAGGCTTCCTCGGCAGGAAATCCCATATGTTAAGAATACTGCAGCAGTGAAGGCAAGGACATCTACTGCTATGTTAAGATTTTATATAACCATACTTTCTTTCCTGACCGGTAAAAGCCATAAAGTTATAGTTTAGCAAGCATTTGGGATGCATTATAGAATTTGTTTTTTAGTTTCTTATCTTCACTGTTTCATACTTTCTCATTTTGTTGACAAATCATCTTTATAATTTGTTTCTGAAGCTCAGCACTAGTGCTAGTCAGCATTCAGGAAATCTTACATGCATGTTCCCTTATGTGGTTAGGACGACATCAGATCACCATCCCCAACCAAAAATGCAGCCTAATGATCTGTAATATTTCATGTGTACCAGTTGCAAAAGACTCAGACATGATGTTATGTTATTTAATTTACAATCTTGAAATAATTAGGGAGGGCAGAATTTTGCTGGTGAGTGCAACCTTGGCATCTTATATATGGAGTGAAGCAGATTATTTGAGATGCCTGAACAGTATATTAGGACATATTTGGGGTGTACAACTTACATATCCAAAAAAAAAAAATAAATAAAAAAAATGGAAAAGATCCAAGGATCTCACCAACTACAATAACAAGGAAAACACCTTCCCCCAACAAGACACCCTACCTACCAACACAGAGAACCTCCCCAGCAAGGCATAATATAAGTGAAATCACATGGCTTCGGACAGCCAGCTCCCCAATCCTCATATACATAGAGCCTCAGTGAGGATACCATAGAGTATTTTCAAATGGATGCAAGACCAACAGGACTGGAAAATCTCCAACCACAGGAAGCTTCACACCTGAAAGCAAGAGGATCACCTGACACAACAGAGGGACCACTTGTGTGGACATCAGAGTGGTTAACCCACACCAGTGACCAAATGCTCAACAGATCAAAAGGAAATCTCACCAATGCCATCAACCAGACACCAAACCTTACATCAAGGCACAATTCATCCCCATACATCCCTCAATCACAGGACAGGAACTGTCATGGTAAGAGGGATATAAAGATCTCCCAGACCTACTACAAGAGAAATCACCCAAAATCCTGATTAAGATCTGGAACCACTCAACAAAACCAATCACCAAGATGGAACTGAATGTTTTGAAAAAGGATGTGACTTTCGTTCCATACAGCAGGAACAATCTTGTACAATAGTGGATTTAAAGCTATGTGTATGCAAACTCAACTTAAAAGGGTTTTTCCATGACAAAAATCAAAAAGGACAATGACAGAAATGTCACCAGTTATGCCCCAGCCAAAAATGGAGAGACCAAGTGATCTATTCCCTTCAGTGCACCTGGCTCTTGGAGCCTTTGAAGCCAAAATCTTGACAATTAAAAAAGATAGTAGAAAATTCTGTAAAATTAAAAAAACGAGATAGAAGCTCTGTTGAATTTAGGCATTGATAAAGACAGAAGAGTAATGAAGACTGATAAGGGAGGAGGAAACTTGTGGTAGACACAACTGCTTACAGTAGGAAATTAGGGAATATGGTAAGTAATGTCAACTATTATTGCAAACCTCTCTTGTCAACAGAGAGAAATACCTATAGTGTCATTTATGCAACTCTAGAAATACTTCCAAGACAGAAAACTCATGGACAATAATTTACATGAGATTTTGCTAGCAACCCACCCAAAAGTACCTTTTTTTTTTGGAATCCCTAAGCCACACAAATGCCTCGAGGGTCCACCTTACAGACTAGTGGTGGCAAGTATTGGCTGTATCGTGGAACCTATCTCTGTCTGCCTAGAAGGTCTGATAAAATCCCTGACAGCTATCACCTAGTCCTTTATGTTTGATACACTAGACCTTTTATGTAAAATCAAGAACATCAGAACATATCAGGACACCTGGCTTATTACCATCAATGTAGAGGCACTTTATATTGTGCTACCTCACTTATATTGCATCAAGGCTGAGTTGGAGGTAATTACAAGGGAAACAGGGGCACTATCGGGTGAACTCAAACAAAAAGCAAAACTAATGCAATTACTTCTGGACAACAACTACTTTTAATTTAACAAGCAATTCTCCAGACAAACTACAGGAATAGCCATGGGAACAGCAAAGGCCCCTAGCCTACTAGCCAAATGGGAATAAGAAACCATGTATAGGTATGAGTTCCAACAATATATTGCCTGCTATTACTGATTTATTGATAAGATGAAACTTAAAAACGTTTACAACTTTATTGGAAGCTTGACCAGCTTCCTAAAATTTACCACAAACCACAGCAAAGAAGATGCTGATTTCCTTGTTTAAACAGTCAAGAAAAATACAGTTGGCAGGTCTCTGTCTAACAGCTAGTATACCCATCAGAGTTAACCTATTAAATGCCCCCAGCATGCATCAAGAAATTCCAAAACAAAACATGATAAAAACACAAGAAATCAGGATAGCCAGGGTTTCTAAAGAGCTGAAAGATTTCCTAAAGAATCTTAAAAATTGGAAAGGGATTTTCTTGCAAGGGGTTATGACAGTAAGCTCCTTCACAACATACTGAATTCCATAAAAGACCTCAAAATAATAAGGGACACCTCCAGCCTCGAACCAGACAGGATGATCAGTGAGTTCAAAACACCATATATTGGCCCAGAAGGATGGTTATCACATTTGCGCTCAACCACAAAGAGATTAAAAAAAGAATAAATGATAATTGGGTCACAGTAGACATTAACACGCCAATAGCTTAAACTGTTGGAATCAAGTCTGCAATTTATTTTCAAAAGAGGCAAGGGTAATGGGGACTTTATGGAATCGAAAGTTATAAAACAAACTTGGTAGCAAAAGACACCTATGGATGTGAAACTCCCAAATGCAGCTTTTGTAGGTATCTCGCCACTTCACTTGCATTAACTCAGAGCAAAAATACTACAGTAAGGAAAAAAGCAACTGTAATAGTTAAATGGTTTTCTGTAGGGCTCAATATATGTTTTGCAGCTGCTTCTACACTGACTGTATTCAAGCACCTTTCAGACATGCAACTGAAAATGATAAAAAATGATCTAGCCAAGCACAGCATTGAAAAAGCAGGCCACAGTTCCTACACTTTCCATATACTCAACAAGGTTTGGCTTAAACCCCACCACCACCACCACCTGGATGAGATCAATAATACACCATTGGAGAAAAGGGAGTTGAAGTGGCAGATTCATCTGAATGTAAACCTGGATTCATCATTAGCTGTTCAATAAATAATTACTGGAATTGACAAAGCTTAGCCATAGCTGTTCTATTAGCTATGATTACAGATATTCCATGCTAATTGATGTCACAAGAATGCAGTATTACTCTGCCCCTCTGATTATAACTGCAATCTCAATGCCAAACCATTTTCTGCCAGATAAACAAGGGCTTCATTGCTGCTTTCCATCCACACACCCCATGGGCTATATGTGGGGTCACCAAAAGGACACATTCCTTTTTCACTGGCAGACAACCATGAAGAATGAATTACTATCAAGTGATTGATAGAGAATGAACTAAGCCCTTCACCCCATGTTAGTTTTAGCTCAGCCAAACATCTACAAGCTGACTTTAACATTTCAGTTGTGGATTGGACTAATGCAGCAACTAGGGCTACTCACTGAAATGCCAAAGCTAAAGTTGACTGTTTGTGTTTGCATTTACTTTGCTTATTCACTTGTTTATCTCATGTTGCACTGTTTGGCATGTACTTCTCAAAAGTCCAAGCCAACACAGAGGGACTCTGGCTGACCAAGTTTGCTGACGGTTGCAAGCTGGGAGCCATTATTAACTCTCCAAGTGATGTAGACGGCCTACAGAAAGGCCTCACTAAGATCAACGACTGGTGTCAAAACCATGGCCTTAAGCTTAATGTCAAAAAAATGTGTCTTCATTCCCTTTGGGAAAAACTCAGTTCCTACTAATTACCACATTGATGGTAGCCCACTGAACACTGAAGGCATTATAAGAGATCTGGAGACACAGGTTGACAGCAACCTCTCCTTCGACCACCACATTGCCACTATGGTCAGAAAGTCCTTCTATGTGGCCCATGTCATTACCAAGGGTTTTGCATCCATGAAGAAAGAGGTCATCATCTCTCTCTACTCTTCCCTCATTAGACCAATCATCGAGTATAATGCCCCATTTGGCATGTACCTCACTAAACACCTGCAACAGCTGGAAGGGCCACAAAAGTAACTCACGAAGGGGATCCTAGGCCTTAAACACATGCAGCACATGGACAGACTCAAAAAAACTCCAGATTTTCTCTGTCTCATATCGTCTATTAAGAGGTGATCTCTGCTTGACTTACAAAGCCATGTCTGACCCAGCCCTGTTAGAAATGTTACACCAAAAAAAAAATCCCAATCCCTCCACACCACATGCTCCAGGGACCTCAACCTCATTACCACAATCAACAGAACATGCTGGAGGGACAGGTTCATAACCCAGAGACTTCCCATGCTCTGGAATAGACTTCCCATACATGTCAGGCATAGTGCCTCACTGGCCCTTTTCAATAGAAATCTTGATGAGTGGATAGGAAATAAAAAGTTCACCCCGGGGATCACTCCAGTGGCTCTACTTGATAGAGGCACCAGGAACTAACGGTGGCATTTTGACAGGGCACTTCTATGGGCTAGACTTGTAAAGACTACAGGGCTGTTGGCCTAGTAAACACCTATGAACCTATGAATCAATAGCTTTCAGTGTTCAGAAAATTATAGTTCATGCTTTGTTTCCTCTGTTTAGATTTTTTTTCCAGATTGATTCCATTGTAATCTTTAAAATGTTTCTGTTATGCCTGTAAACTATTGTGTTTTCCTGACAGGTTTAATATACTAAGACCAGTTTATTTGTCTGTTGACCTATATGCGTTGATAGTTTTTTAACTTATGGTCAGTGACACAGGGAATGAGTAAGTGCTTCCACCATCAGTGGTAGGTTCCCTCCAGCTGTGATCTACATTTGGCTAAGAAGATCTGTTCACTCAGGGTTTCCAAGAAGGCTGCACACTAATCAACAGGTTAATGTCATGTCTCCCAGTGTGTAAAAAGAAACTGATAGATAAGTGCCAGTAATTCTGCCTGTTTTAGTAAAATTCAGTTACTGGCTGGTAAGTACACTGTCTGGATGCCACAAAGAAGAAGCTTAGAGAGCCTGAAATAAAATCATCTAGAAACGGTGAAGAAAAAACACTGCCAAAACATGTATTATTAAAGATGCAGTCATACCAACAGAAAGAGTTGATCCTGACAAAACTGTGACAGAAGGACAAAATATTAAAAGTTGGGTGCAGAAGAGTGTTTGTAGAAATGATTATTTAGTGTACACCGGGCAGAAGAAATGCAACTTTACCCCAGTAATCAGGGAATGTCAAAAGGCAGGTGTGAGATTCAAGCTGCTCTACCCAGCTGTCTTCAGAATATTTTTCCCAGAGGATCAAAGTCATTTTTTATGCAGAACAGGCTAAGGGGAAAATCAAAAGTTTGTCCAACGAGTGGTGAGCCATCAAACAAAAGAGGACTCTATTTCTCATTCTTCTGAGGGTAAGGCTTATAGAAAAACTTTGCCAGTGAAACCTTTTCCAATGTTCCAAAGGAAAATGTTTGACTGACAGAAAAAAAGCACAGGCATTGACTAGAAGGAGTGGGAGTACCTTGGATTTGCACTAGAGTCTGGGCTTGCGAGATGGAAATGAACAGGAAGATGACCACCAGTCCTGACCTATAAAGCATCAATCACATTTGTGAAATATGATATTACAAGAAAAAGTGACTGAGAAAGGTTTGATTTTAATGACTTTTTTAAACTTGAGGACTGACAGGTGCCCCACTTTATGTCATTAATGTTTGGAAGGACTCTAAAAGGAGAAAAAAGGTGGAGAAAAAGGGAAAAATTAACTGTAAGTAAAACTATTTTTGTTTGTAACAGTATTTGTATAAATTATGTTATTATATAAATTGCATGTTATACACTAAAATATTTTCATTGATTGTTGTATGAGATAAAAATACCAAAGTTAGCAGGTATTTATTCTCTCTTTTTTAATTTTAAGAAATGTAGGCATTATAATGTAAAAAGAGAAGAGAAGAAAGGCTGGACAAAAGCGCATTTAAGTCAAT
This sequence comes from Protopterus annectens, assembly GCF_019279795.1. Lineage (NCBI taxonomy): Eukaryota > Metazoa > Chordata > Ceratodontiformes > Protopteridae > Protopterus > Protopterus annectens. The sequence continues at coordinate 47,848,378 of NC_056740.1, read as the reverse complement.
AGGTTGTAATCTTGGGCTGTTGGTGTGTCAGATGGGGTGTAAAAGTACACTGATTATAATAACTGATTATAATAGATTAAGAATTGACCACAGTGTAATAAATATTTTTTTAAGCAAATAAATGCTCAATGCCAGTTGAGAAATCTGTAGCTGAGGGAAACTCTATATTTCGTTCTTACATTACCATGGAAACCAGCTGACTAAAGGTAAAGTGAATAAACTGAGAGATCTGGACATTGTTTACTGATGGAAAGCAATTTAGTAAAAAATAAAGTTTGACATTATTGGAAGTGAATCAAAGATAGCAGCTTTTTTGGTACCTAATCCTATAATGCATTTACCAGAACAATGTATAATTTTGTTTTACTTAAATACAGCCAGTGCACTTTCTATTAAGGCTAAAGTTAATGTTTTCTGAAAACAACAATTTGTTTTGCACATCTGAGAAGAGAATAAAAATAAGACAAGAACAGACAGCAGTTAGTGTAAGTAGGAGCACAGGCTTCAACATTCATCTTGGGATGAATAACCTTAATTATAGGTTAATTAATGCCTATGGGTACAGCTGTCACTATGAGACTACTGTTTCTATCAGCAGAGTTGCACTTCATTATTTGAAGATGTACATAGTTATGTGTATTGGTTTCCAGTTAATAGGTTATGGGGGTGTTCTGCAGGGGTGTCTTTTTTGTTTGAGGGTCTTCACTAAAAGAAGTCATAAAATGTTTCATAGGTTCACATCAGGATGACAAGAAACACTGCATAAAGGTTCAACCTGCCAAAGATTTGTGAATACATATAACACAACAGCTGGTAATAGACATTTAAAAAAGCTGTCATATATATTATAGGTGGGAATAATAAAGTATTATCATAATGGCTACAATAAACATATAATTTTGGAATGTGAATGGCCTCATAGGTATAGACAAAAATGCAAGAATAGTAAACTATATTAAGAAATGTAGAGTACAAATAGCAATGCTAAAGGGGACATATTTGGAAAGAAATGAACATGTGATTTTGATAAAGAAAGGATTTCAGGATGGATATTCAGTATAATATCAAGGACAAAGGAAAGGGGTGCACTTATACTAATTTTTAGATGAGCTGCTATACTGATAGAAGAGAAAAAGGATAGTAACTGTAGATGTGTGGTAGTAAGGGGCTACAGAGGCAAGGGATTAGGATTACACTGGCATGTATTTATATTCTAAGTCAGTCTGCTATCATAAAACCTAAGAAAAGTTTGGGAGAACTAATCAGCTTTCAGCAGGGAATATTACTTATAGGAAGGGATTGAAACTTGATTTGCAACAGTGAGCACATACATACACATGCATACACATGCATACACACACACACACACACACACACACACACACACACACACACACACATATATATATATATATATATATAAATATGTGTGTGTGTGTATGTATATGTGTGTATATATATATATATATATATATATATATATATACACATATATAGTGGATATAACCACAAAAAGTAGAAGAGATAATACTTACACTTTGTGAACTTTTAAATATAAAAAAATAATAATAAAGTGAAAAGCAGCTGTAACAACAGGTGGTAACCACCTATAAAGAACAAAAGCTTAAGTATCTGTACTTAGTCTGCATATTTATATATATATATATATATATATATATATATATATATATATATATAGCTGCAGTTTTATCAGTCAAATAAACATTTGGTTGACAGATGAATTTGTCTGCACAGCTGATTGACAGCTGCTTTGATCTGTAATGAGCAGGAATGGAATTTCACTTTTAACTGGTGGGCATGATTGCCCTTTTATGGCATTTATGTATAAGGGGATGTGGAGGGACTATCCACACAAATAACATTTATTTTTGGTGTTTTTATTATGCATTATTTGTGATCATAAATGCAAGTATATTTCACTTGTATTTCTGATCTCTAGTTTCTTTACAATGTGTGAAGTCAGCAGATTGCTTTGTTGGCATGTTTTTGCCAGCTATGTCAAGGCCTACAATGTGAGTTTTTGATCACTGAAAATGTACTTATGTATAGGTTTATGTCAAACCACTAATATATACTATCATTAAAATACAATTTGTTGACTGTTATTCATCGAACAGCAAATAAAGTGAACTTACATCTACCAAATGTACTAATATCAAAATGCATAGCAAATGCTTCATTGTATGATCATGTTAATGATATCCTACTGCCAAACCATTAATTTCTGCAACAAAGTTAAAACATTTGTAAAATCTTAAATTCTAGATAATTTCATAGCCCAGACTTTAGATATTCTACACAGCATTGTCTGTAGAGTATTTCTTCTAAAAGAACAGAAATAACTAATAGATGTAAGCAACACTTGGTTAAATAACATTTTCCATTATTTGCATCATCCTAGAAAACCCCCTAATCCTAACCCTTAAGCCCATTCTGATTCTGTTCACTAACTTCACGTTGCTTAATGAAATCCAGCCAAACACAGAAAACAGAACAAAAGGCACTACTCAAATGATTTCTGCAGAGAGGCAAGACCCCAGCCACCTGCACTCCCATTTCTAAATAAATATTTATTTCATAGAAATACATAGTAGTCCTGTAAAGTTAGCCCTTGAATTGAGCAAATAAGATGTTGACTGCCCCATATTTGGGCAGTCATAGAGTTAAGTTGGGGCGATGCATAAATGCCATTTGTAATATTTCTAAAATTGTAATAAAATGCAATTGCATTGACATTTTCCATGCTTGCCTGACCATTTGTAAAGATCCTGATTAGAGGACACTTCTTTATAATTAAGTAACATATCATTGGATGGTTTTATCTTACTCTGACATTTTATGATGTGGTAGGATCCGTTATTTATAATGGAAAAAAATGCAGATACTGACACTTCCCTGTATCATTATATTAAGCATACCTATTAAATATCCAGATTTTTCAAGCATGTCCAGATTTTTGCCTCATATTTTCTGTCTGTTCACCATAAAAATTGTATTTTTTTTGCATATCACTTAGGATTGAAGTCACTAAACAATGATTCACATTTCATATCCTTCAGAAAATGCATGTTAATACAGATAGTATTATTCTAGAAACTTTATAAGTTTAAAAGAGCAATATTGAAAATGTGTCCTTATTTTGGTCCTTTCTCCCTCATTATTTTAGTCTTTGTCCAGATTTCTTGCAGTAAGAGGTTAAGAGGTTAAGAGGTATGATACCAGGTTTGATAAATCTTTTCACAATGCTCGTAATTGTTACTAGGGTGTTATGTTTGGTAGTGTTATGCTGATAAAACAAATACCCAAATGTTGAGATAACTAACCTTAACATAAAAATTCTCAGAGACATAACTTAAGAGTGTGCAACTTCAAAACCATTGTTTTTGCTGGAAGCAGCTTCCTGCACTCTCCCGTACCAACCTCACATCCTTTTAACTGTATATTCCAATTCCAAGATCCAAAATACCACAGAGAGGGCATAGTTTCCAAGCCGGGTAATGTAGGGATCTCACACAAATGTTGATCATCTGTTTCATCAACCAAACTGTCATCATAACAGATGCCAGCAATACAGAAAGTCAACGTATTTAAGCTCTGCCTTATATGTATATATGTATATATATATATATATATATATATATATATATATGTATATATATATATATGTGTGTATATATATATATATATATATCTATATATATATATATATATATATCTATATATATATATATATATATATAGAGAGAGAGAGGGAGAGATAAAGTTTTATTAATATATATATATATATATATATATATATATGTATATATATATATATATATATATATATATATATATATATATATATATATGTAGATTTGTATCACTTCACTGAAAACCATTTCACTGACACCCATTTCACTGAGACCAAATCACCTAAATTAATTTCACCTAAAACTCATTTCACTGACAAGTATTACTCTAAGGCAAATCAAAGGTCTATGTCCTTTTCCCCACTGTAGTGCAATCCTGATGTTAGTATATATAGTTAGAGGGGGTGTGGAGGGCACAGCCTCCCACATTGGGGGATGTGGGGGTCATAGCCCCCCCCACCTAGTTGGGTTTTACCAAATAATGTAAAACAAAACCAGACAACATAAAACCAAATTAACCCAGTTTCCTAACATAACTAAAGAAAGCCTTGTGGTTATCCTTAGTGTCCTGTGCAATTTTTCTCTCGAAGCTGGCCTTAGACGATTTTATGAGTGCCCGTAGTTTTTTGCTAATACTGATCAGAGATGCCTTCCCTTTTTGGGATTTTGCTCTATCGTGTAGTAGCTTCCTCCTTCTATTGTATAGTTTGTTTATGGCTTTGGTCCACCAGACAGGATGTCTGCCTTTGGAGGATTGGGTCTTGGTTTTATTTGGGATTGCATGATCCATGCATTCCTGAAGGTGTTCATAGAATGCATTTATAAAGGATTCTGCAGTCTGGGCCGTATTTTCCACAGGCTCGGGGGCTTTGAAGGATTCCACCTCAGTTTTGAGGAGTGTGAAATTTGCTTTAGAGAAGTTTTTCCCTGTGGTTTTCTGGGCAGGGGGTGGGGTCGGGATGTGAATATCCAGTGAGATTAGTTTATGGTCTTATCTTACCAGTGAGGGATACACTTCTGGTCTGGAGCATAGAGTCCCCATGTTGGTGATGATCAGGTCCAGTATGTTTTCCCTTCTTGTGGGAGTGGTAACAAGTTGTTCCATAGCATTTGAGTTTATAAATTCTAGGAACCTTTGGGCTAGAGTGTTGGAGCTAGAGTAATGCTCCCAGTCTATGTTTGGGTAGTTGAAGTCGCCCAATATAATGGTGTTTGGAGAGACCTTCATATTTTCCAGTGTTCTCAGGAAGGCCGAGTGGGGTTCCTGGGTTTGGGAGGGTGGTCTGTAGCAGGCTATAAACTGGAAGGCAGTTTTACCCACTGTTAGTTGCACATGGATAGTCTCTGATGCTTCGTGCTGTGCCACCAACCTGGAGGTGTGGGTATCTTTGACGAATATGGATACTCCCCCTCCTTTTGTGGTTTGGTCCAAGTTTTGGGGCCAAAAAGCATGGTATGAGGTATAACCTGGTAGTGCTGGTGTGCTCTCGGGAGCCTTGAACCAGGTTTCTGTTACTGCACAGATATCGATGTTCTCCATGCTAAGGAGAGTTTCGAGTGCGTGCATCTTGAGGTTTAGACTTCTGGCGTTGAGTAGCATTACTCTTAGTTTCTTATCCCTTGTGATACCTATGGAGATGGGTTTGTCTTTTGAGCCTTGCCTAAAAAAGGCACTATGGGGGAAGCAAGTGCCTTTGCCAATATCCGAAAGCCCAGGGTGACAGGTGCAAGCCATCCCTAGCGAAGCATCGTGGCTTGTCGAGCATGTCATCCCAGGCTGACAGGCATTGGATCCCCTTTGAATTACACCAATACTTAAGCCAATTGTTGAAATTGATCATCTTGTCTTCATATTGTGGCATCATTCTTGGTGAGGGTAAGATGCTACTCAAGGTCAGGGTCATACCGGCCTGGGCTACATGCTCAGAGAGCTCCTCTATGTCTCTTTTCATGTAGTCCAGGGAGGTACGTCTCAGGTCATTCACATATATATGGGTCGACTTCACATGACTGAAAACTCAAAATACTGAATTTCATTTGACTGACACCACAATACCTAATTTTCAAAATAATGAAAACGCATTTGACTGAGTCTTATTACTGTAAGCTTAGAATGCTGAATTTCAAAATACTGAATTTTAAGCAATAGATATGATGTGAGTTTCCCTTCACATGTGACTTGCTTGTGATAAAAAAAAATGCTGTAACTTAAAGTGCTGAATACATATATATATATATATATATATATATATATATATATATATATATATATATATATATATATATATATCGCAAAAAATGGACCAAAGCCCAAAAAGATAATTATAACAAACCCAAGCAGCTAGGAGCTCAACCAGTTTAGGTAAAATGACAATCCAGTCAAGCATTACAGCCTTGCAAGGAACGAACTGAAACGAATGTAATAAAAATGAAGACTTTAATGCAAAACTTCAAAAAGGAAGAGATGTGAGCGCTTTCATGGAAAATCAATCCGCTTCTTCAGACATATTCAAAATGAACTGAAACATAGCAATATATACACACTCCCATCATCATGTGAGTATTACATTAATCAATTCATCTATATATCAATTAACTTGTTAATAGAACAATTAAAAGATGCACAATGCAACTAAAACCTAAAAACAAATATAAAAATAATACACAAAACCTCATGAACTAGCGTAACTTTCTATTTTTCAAATGAGGTTTAATAGAGACAGTCTCGTTTAGACCCCTGCCCCTATGTGCTCCCAGTCTAATAATTCAACGGAGCTCTGCTTGTTCTGTTTGATTAATTATGTCTCCTAAGCGTATAGTCTGTACTTGAGCATGCAAAACCTGATATAGAAAGGTGTGTTCAGAACCTTCTTGCAAAGTATGTTTTGCTAGGGCACTATAATCCTGGTCTCTAGTATAACAATAGGCATGATCCTGATACGTTCACGCAGTGACCTGTTAGTTTTACCTACATAAAAACAAAAACAGGTCACACAGTGTGCCACATAAACAACATTCCTGGTATTACAATTACTGTTATTTCTTAGTTCCCAAAGACGTCCACTATCCAGATGTTTAAAGTAGCAGGATTCATCTATGTGCACTGTGCACATCTGCCACATTTAGTAGTGGTCTCAAAGACTCTAGGAAAAGAATATAAGTTACTATTATTTAAATCCCTTTAACATAGAGATTGTTTGAGACTCTTCATATTACTGTACACGAATGTTGGATAGCTACCTACTATATCCTTAACCTTTTGATCTACCATGAATATATTCCAATTATATGCTACAGCATCCTTAACAATCTCGATATTGTTACTATAAGGAAGAACTAGAGATTGTTTCCTCAAACTACCATTATTCTCTGGCTTCTTGCATAAACACATTCCTTCCGAAAAGAAGGGTTTAGCTCTGGTGTTCCTCAAATCACTCACATTGTGATACACCCTAGAGATTTCTTGATGGCTATATCCTCTATTCAGCAATCCTAGCTCCAGATTTGCAAGCTCAATCCCATATTGTGTATCTTCACAGGATAGTCTGGAGAGTCTCATCGCTTGTCCCTTTATAATGTTCTCAAAGACTCTGGGATTGTGCATGCTAGTCCTATACAAAAACGCTGGCCTATAACAAGGCTTACGATGGACTTTGGTTAAGAGTGTAGCACCTACTCTATAGACTTCTACATCCAAATAATGAATTGCTGTTGAGGAGAAATTTATAGTAAATTTTAAAAATGATCCCGTACTATTCAGCCATTCAAAAAATGCCAATAGTGTCTCAGTAGTTCCCTTCCATAGGAAAAAAAGGTCATCTACAAAACTTCTGTAGAATATAACATTGGAATGGTTTATTAAACATTTGCTCTCCCATGCCACCATGACCAAGTTAGCATAGCTATTAGCACAGCTAATGCCCATAGCAACCCCTTTCCTTTGTTTGAAGCAAGTGTTCTGAAAAAGAACGATATCGCTCTCAAGCACCAATTCTAAAAGGTGACACAAAAATTCAATCCTATCTGAGTTCAGCTGCTTGGAATCTCTTAACAACATTCTAACATACTCCAAACCTTCAGTGTTGGGAATGCAAGTGAACAAGGAAACAACATCCATAGTTACTAACAAAACATTATCCAAACTATCTAACGTCCTGGCACATGAATACAGGTCTGTTAAAAACTGTTGTGTATTCTTCAATACATAAGAATAATTATTCAAAACTTTCCTAAGTTCATAATCCAAGTAAATGGACAAAGGCTCAGTGAGCCATCCAGAGCCAGAAACTATGGGCCTAAAAGTAGGTTTCTCCAAGCTTTTATGAACCTTCGGTAGGCCATGTAGTGTGGGTATCAATGGATGTTGTACCATGAAATAATTAAACAATTCTTCATTGATGATGTTCATACACTTACACTCCAAAAGAGTATTACGTATGTTATCTTGCAAATCATACACAATTGTAGTCTGAACAATCTCATATGCATCATCATTTAACATCTGTAACATAGTCCTGGAATAATAATCTGAGTCCAGAACAACTACAGGGCCACCTTTGTCTGCTGGGCGCACAGTAATGCTCAAATTATTCCTCAAACTGTAAAACGCTTGTTGTTCCTTTAAACTTGTGTGTGTGTGTGTGTGTGTGTGTGTGTGTGTGTGTGTGTGTGTGTGTGTATAATATATATTATGCAACGACCCCTCCCATTAATATTCCAAAATGTGCATGCTGATTGGTCAGCATGCACGTTGTAAATCAGACTTATGCTAATGGAAAAAGATACGGTTGCCCGGACTTTTTCTATTAGTATAAGTCTTTTTTTTTTTTTTTTGTTACAGCGTTGCTTTTTAGAAAGTGTCTCGCTATGTTAAAGGAGTTTAACATAGCGAGAGACAAAAAAAAAAAGCAAAAAGAAAGAAAGAATCCATTGCTTTCTTTTAAAGCTGTCTTGCTATGTTAAACTCCTTTAATATAGCGAGACACTTTCTAAAAAGCAACGGAGATCTTGCTTTCTTCATTGCTTCCACACACAGCTCTGATGTACGGCATAAGCATACGCATGTGCAGTACATCAGAACTGCCGCAGAATACCAGACCGCTGTGGAAGGGCAGCATGGAGGCATTATACAATGCCATTATTTAAGAATAGTAAGTATTTTTTTTCTTAAATAATATCCTTGTATAATAGCAATAACCCACTTATGGGTGTGAGTAATGCTGGATTTACCTATGGTTGTCTTTGTTTGGCCACTCGGGTTTCGCCCTCGTGACCAAAGCACACCAACCGTGGGTAAATCCAGCATTACTCACACCCAGGCGTGGGTTATTGCTTAAATATAACACATACACACACACACACACACACACACATATATATATATATATATATATATATATATATATATATATATATATATATATTTATGCGTCACCTACTTTTGGTTGAATTGCAGTATTGATAAAAATGTTGTGGGTTTTGCATGTTGGTACAGTAGCGAAGTTGTTGAGCAATAAAAGTATCAGAGGGAATTTTTTTATATATAGTAGTTATGATGTTAAATCACAGATGGTGTATTTGTTCTTTCCTCACTGTAGTGTGATCACAGAATTGGTATATGTAGGGGGGTGGGGGTCTGTGCGAAACACCATGGAAACTTCCTGATTTCATGAATGTCCCTGACTTTACCTCTTTTTTGGTCTGTTCCACATAAAGCTTTTAGTTGTCTGTCATACAGGTGAGGACTGCAGTCACAAAACAATGGCAGACATTTAAGATTCGACTTCATATTCATCAGAAAATACATGGTAGTTCCATACCTGTTATTGTAGCAACTTTCTACATATATATGAAGAATATTTAAAATCTGTCCCTGATTTTGGGCTTTTATTTCTCATTATGTTTTGGCTTTGCCCCTGATTCTTGCACTAAGAGGTTGATAGTTATGCACAACAGTAAAGAGGCTATGCTTTAAATTTTAGTCATAGATAAGATCAAAAGGGGACCACAGCTACAGTTAAATGATGGGTATATCAGGCTGACCCGCAAGATATTGGCAGTCTGTGGCATTAATAGAGAGAATACTATATTAGGAAAATGTCTAAGGTAATTCTAATTAATTTATGGATCTCAAGCCAAGCTAAAGGGAACCTCAACTCATGTCTTGTGTTTCAGGTGTGGAAAACATGGTCACTTTGCTAAGTATTGCAATGAATGTAGACAAGAAACCCCTCTTCAGGCAAGTCCAGATATAGAGGGCAAAGTGATGCCATGCAGTGTGACTGAACCAGTACAAGGCTTATAGAAACTGCCTTCTTTCATTATGCCAAGAACAAACTGAAGAAATACGCATTAAAAATAGTCATGCAGAAACTGCAGGGGCTCCTAGATTCCAGCAGCATGATCACATTGGTCAAGACCCAATATCTCTGTAAGATAAAGGTACGCACACACACCAAAATCCACAGAAGTCATCTGTATACTAGGGCAAAGAATCACTTGTGTGGAAATACAAATTTGCTTTGGGAAACTTCAGAATTCAGTGGGCACAGTGACTTATCACATCCATGTTACAGTTATAGTATGGAGGGGGGGCAATTACAAGGAATCTAGGACTGTCACTGCTGTCCTAACACAAACAGATAGCTCCTTAAGCTGTAATAAATCTTCCACCACCCCAGACAGGGGCCATAACATGGAAGATACAGCCCACAATCACAGTAGATGGTCCTGAGAAAACCACAATATGGATAAATATATTTAAAGAGATGGAGATCTAATAAGGATAGGGTGAGAAAAGTAGAAAAAGAAAGAGCCAAACTCTCAGAAACATGGAACAGAGAAGGAGGTATTGGAAGATTCAGAAAAGATGTGAAATCCAAAGTAGTTGAAGAGGGAATAAAGTTGAGGAAATCCAGACAAAGAGATATTTCCTTTAATTGTGATACAACTTCCTCTGTAGTACAAAGTAAGGAAGGATCAGGAGATCACTGGAGTGAGCTACCTTTCTCTGTAAAGGAGTTGGAAAGGGAGATCCTCTCCCTGAGCCTGCTTTATTAGGAGAGGTAGGTGACCCATCTACCGTCTACAGCAGTCACGAGGGAGGATCTGGTCAGTCTAAGGTTTTGAGGAGTCAAATAAATCCGAAAGAGCTCAGTGGAAAGATGAGACCCGAAGCTTGGCTCAACAAAATATCTCCAGAGTAGTGGAGGTAGACTCCATTGTACGGCCCCCTCTGACTTACTTATATCTTAAAGTAAAGAATTATCTGCTCTATAGGGAAACAGAAGAAAAGGTAAAAAACATAAACCAGTTGCTGGTACCCAGACCCATTATTCATTTATTTATTTCACATTTGTTAACAGGGTTAGCCCAACTGAGTTTGCAAACAAACCCATATTCAGTGAAGACCCGAGGGGAAAAGCCCCAGCAAATATATGCAAAGATAAAGTGACAATATACAAATATTAAATAACAATCGCAATGCAAAATAATTGTAAAACAGAAAAGGTTATTAACTATTTACATTTCATTAATAGTAAGCAACCCATTTTCAGTGGAAATGAAGGGGAAAGAGCCCCAGCAAACATAAGCAAAGATAAATGTACAGGACAAAAAACTATTAAAAATAACAATGCAAATAAGAAATTAATTATAAAGAGAAAAAGAAAAGAAAAAAATTATGACCATTAAGGGTTGCACTGATAGCAGTGGTCTAAAATTTACTACATATGACAGTAAGAATAAAAACAATAATCATTGTTCAAACGAAGGTCAATGTATAAACATTGATAGGAAGTGGGGGGGATAAATAGTGTGGAGAATGGGAGGGGGGAGAGAAAGGAGGGGACTACAGTCAGGCTATAGTAGTAGAGCTGAGGGTTTAGGAGGTTAGTTTAAGCAGAAATTTACAGAGAAAGAAAGTTAAGAGATGCAACAGGTTATACAGTAGGACAGACAAGAGTAGGTGTGTTCAAGGCGATGGCATAATTTTAGGTTTAGTAGGTGGGATTTAAGCTCCTTTTTAAAACAGCAAAAGGAAAGGTTGGATCTAATATGGAGAGGGAGTTTGTTCCAATTTAGTGAGACAGAGTGTTTTTAAAGTAGTTTGCCAATATTCCTTTTGGGTTTATAAACTGAGAGAAGATGCTGATCAGCACTCTGGAGAGGCTGGGGGGGGGGGGTGGAATTGAGAGTAACAAGACAGGCGATAGCAGGGCAGGTAAAGGGGTTGTTGGGTATGGAAAAATGTAGTGTGGAGTTGTGATTGTAGGAGAAGGTGTGGAAATTCCAGCCACAAAAGTTTGTTTAGTGATAGGCAGTGATGGGAAGAGAGTGGTTGGTTTAGAATAAATCTGGCAATTTTGTTGTATGTTTGTTCCAGTTTCTGCACTGAGGTAGTTTGGATATTGGTAAGGATGGAGGAAGCATATAGAAGACTAGGTAAGAGAAATGTCTGCACAAGAGTGCATTTAGTGGCAGTAGTGAAGGATTTCTTTGTTCCTATAAAGTAGTCCAAGTTTTTGGTGATTTTTTTTTAATGGCCTGTTGTATGTGCAAGTCATATTTTAGTCAGTCATCAATTATTACCCCAAGGAGTTTGGTGTGTGAGGCAGGGGTGATAGTGGTGCTATCTAGGGTGGAAAGAGAAACATTGGATTTAAGGTGAGAGAGTGTCTGAGGTAGAAAGAGAAGGAGTTGAGTCTTCTTAGGGTTAAGGACTAGTTGATTGTTTCTGAGCCATTTTTCAAATACTTGTTCAGATAAAGGAATTCTGTGTAAGTGTGTGTAGTTCAGAGATAGTATTGGAGACAGATAACAGAGTAGAGTTGTCTGCATATTGTACTGCAGATGAGAGACTGCAGGATGAAAGTAGGTTGTTGGTAAAAGTGTTGAAAAGGAACAGTCCAAGTATGGATCCTTGGGGTACTCCTGTTTGAACAGCAAGGAAGGGTGAGAAAGCTTGTTGCCATCTAACAGCTTGTTTTCTGCCAGTAAGGTAGGACTGGAACCACCAAAGAGTAGAAGGAGAGAGGTTTAGGTCTGAGAGTTTGTTAAGAAGGATTGGATGAGACACAGTGTTGCAAGCTTTAGCGAGATCAAGGAATAGACAGGAGACGAGGAGGTTGTTGTCCGTAGCTTCTGCAACCTTTTGAGTAAAGGATAATAAGGCAGTCAAGGTACTGTGTTTAGGGCAGAAACCATGTTGCGAGGGGGTGAGGATATTTTCATGCATGAGATAGAACAGTGGTTGAGTATGTATACATTTTTCAAGGATCTTAGAGAGTGGTGAGAGAATAGCGATTGGTCTATAGTTAGAGGATGCAACAGAGTTGCCGCCTTTGTGCAGAGGAGTGGTATAGAAATATTTCCATATTTCCGGTACAGTAGATTCCTGAATGGAGTGGTTGATTAAGATAGATGCAGGATATGCAATAGAGTCAGCAGCAATTTTCAGAAATTGGGGGGGGGGGTTTATCAGTGGAGGGAGAGCATGGTTTTAGTTTAAGAAGTAGGGATTTGATATATTTAGTAGAAACAGGTGGCAAGGTAAAAGGCTGAGAAGCAGAGGAGCATAGAGGTTTAGGGGGAGATAAATGATTTATATATATATATATATATATATATATATATATATATATATATATATATATATATATATATATATCAAATATTAGATATTACAACAGCAATAAAGATGCTCCACAACCATATCTTAAGGAGCATATGGACAAGAACAAAACACAAGCTTGAGTGTTAGTTTAGTTTTACTGGTCTGGTATAATGAAGGATGTCGAAAGGACTGTACCAAATATGGGCTTTAAGCATCGCTCAGTACCAATTCCCATAGCAAACCTTCCTTTCAGAAGAAAAACGATAGAATTTGTGTGGCCATTAATCAAATCTGTTAATGGATGCCAATACACTTCATCTGTATTAGATTATGCCATTGGTTTCCTGAGGCTTTTCTCCTTTTGAAAGCTAATTCCAAGCTCATAGCCAGTGAGCAAGTGCCATTATTTTTGACAGAATAGGGTACGCCATTTATGCCAAAAATTATGAAGCGTGTCTGCAAAAGTTTTTAGGTTAACCAACTCAAAACTTCTGTTTACCAACCCCTAACAGATGAGTTAGTGGAAAGGTTCAGAAGAACCTTGAACTCCAGTCTGAAGAAAGTAGTGAAAGCCAAAATTATAACTGGGACAGCTGCTACCCAGTGTAATTTTTTCGTGAGGGGTGTTCTTCAAGTATCGACAAGCTTTAGTTCCTTTTAGCTGCTGTATGATCAGTGCCCAAGGGGTGTTCTGGACATAGTTAAAGAAACATGAGTAGAGGAAGCAATCTCTTTCAGAACTGTGGTAAAACATTATTAAATGACAGTTTACAAGAAAGAATGTCACTAAGCTTGGCTTTTGTTTTGGAGTATCTAGAGAAGGCCCAAGTGAATCCACAGGTGTAGTTAGAGTAGGGCGAAGGTGTCATGGTGAGCAATCAGAAGATAATAACCAGAATGTAGTGCATTACTGGCATTCAGAAATGAACACTAATACTGCATTTGCAGTCTGGGATTTCATTGATCTTACCTTGGTAGCGGTAGTACCGGCATTCATTTATGAAAACTGGTATTGAAATGTTGTCGACCTGCATCTTCCATTTATTTCCACTATATCAGCTGTAGTAGGCCACCTTTGCATTTGTAGCAACTGACATACAACAGCTTAACTGCCCCCTTTTTTGCTCTTGAAATTTGAGCTGAGGGCGGGGTGCCATATTGAGGAACTGCACTGGGTGACAGAAAAGCTGTCTACAGCTGAGTGAATCAACAAGGTATATATAACTGGAACACCCAACATAGAAAATTCCAAGAGGAATGAGTCCTAGTCTTAGACACTATCAGTGAGAACAAGCTCATAGACAAATAGCAAGACCCTCATGAAATCCATGAAAAGTTGAATAAGGTGAGTTATAAAGTAAAAAATAAAATGTATGGAAAGACAGACCAAACAAATATACCACACACATTTGCTAAAACCCTGGAAGCAGAAACAAGTCAATGTGGTTGAAACAGGATCAGATGTGATTAGGCAAGAGCACAAAAGGTGACTATTTATTCCCCCCAGTAGTAGTGGTGGACAACACACTCTACAAGACCCAAAACTAGAAGTCCAAGATTTCCTTTAAAGGAAGAGGAATATTTGTTCTAATTGATCCTTGCAAACATCCCTGACTGCTGTCAAATAGAAAACCATACCAGAAAAAAAGTGAGTCTAAAGCCATATAGAATACCAGAAGCAAGAAACAATCCATACAGGAGGAAATTCAGAAAATGCTGAAATGGAAGGTAATAGAGGACTCAACCAGTGAGTGGAATAGCCCTATTTGTATTAATGTCAAAAGTAGATGGTACTGTCTGGTTCTGTGAAGGCTTTTGGATATATATATATATTGATATAGCAAAGTTGCTAAATTTGCAGCAAATACCCCTTTCAAAACCCACCATGGTATAGCACTGAAAAGCCTAAATTGGTTAGAACTGCCACATCAACTAACATATACACAGCTTCTTACTACCTATAAAAGTATCCAGCATCCATCTGCCTGTTCAGCACTAAAAAACATTCTACATAACTATGTTCCCAGTCAGTTATTACGATCCAGTGACCAAAAACTCCTGTTTACAAACCTAGCAAATCTGCTGGGCATTGTCTGTACTCATACAAGGTTGCTAAGGCCTGGAACTACTTGCCCGTATCCATCAGGTCTATACCCTCCCTCTCATCTTTCAAATCCAGTCTGAAGGACTTCCTAGCTAAAATCTAGCTCTGTTCTTGCTCAAAACCAGGATGAACTGTACTCCTAACTGTGAGCAAGTACCTTTTCATTCCTTATACCTCAGCAAAATGAAACCAGAAAATACAAGACAAAGTCCACGGCAGCAGATGGAGGACAGCAACCAAATCTTTTAACTCAAGGATCACTTTATTTGCAGAAAAATAATAAAATAAGTTGAATAGCAGCAATAAATCAAGCACTTTTGTCTCTGTTCATTCAGAGACTTTTTCAAGATTAAGCACACAGTCAACAGTCCCTTTTTAAAATAATAAAAGACAACCCCCTAATTACTCTCCACCAATAAGTTACATTCATCAATTAGAATCTCCTCAATTAATTACATTCCTTATACCTCCTTACTCTCCCTTATTCATTTACTTCCTTACTGCTGTCATATTATCTTCCCTGACTTTCTCTCTAAATAAACCATAAGCCAAATTTCCCTCACTTCATATTGCAATTCCTATTTCTGTTAGACTTACTCACCTTTAATTTCTTTACAAACTGTCTAATTTTTTTCTAAATATTACTTTGTATAGATTTGCAACTAATGTTTTTATATTATGTCTAATTTGTTATAATTACTTAAACTGCAGCTGCTTTTGTTTTATGTTTGAAGATTATAAAATTAATGTTTTTAAAATGTTTTGCAATAATTTGGAGCTTTTCTCCCTGGGTCTCCACTGAAAATGGGCTTCTATCCAGTTGGACTTTTCCGGTAATCAAATGTTAATGAATAAATAAACAATGTATTAGCATTTGAGAATTAACATGGCTAGACGAATTAGTGGAATAGCTAGGCTAGTCCTTTTCCCTCAATATCCTGAATCTGGTCAAAGGATACTGGCAAAATCCACTCTCCAAGGAAACCAAAGAAAAAAATTGCTTTCTCCACAGCAGATGGTCTCTTCTAGTATATTGTTTTACCCTTTGGTATCTATGGTATGTAGACACTTTCAAGAAATGGATGTATAGAGTCTTAAGGCCTCATAAACCATACACTACATCTTATTTCAACAATTTTGTCACCCACTCAACAGATTGAGTCTCTCCCCCTCCCAAAGGTACAGGTAGTTTTAGACAGGTTTACTCTTAATGCTCCCAAGAATAAAATGGATATGTCTGAGTTCACTATTTTGGATACATTATTGGATAGAGGTTAATTAAACCCTAGAGAGAAATGTTGTAAGCTGTAGAAAAGTAGCCTATACTTTAAATAAAAAAGCAACTCCATGCCTTTTTAGGGCTTGTCAGATAATATGGAAAATTCATTCCAAACTTTGCTACATTAACCTGTGTCCTAACTAAACTCATAAAAGGCAGGATGCAGAAAACTAATATCCCTGGGATTCAATAATACCTACTCTAAGTGCACACCATTCTGACTGAACTGACAGTACAGGTAAACTCAAACTTCTTCCTCCTAATTTTAGTTTTCTTACTGATATTCTTGCAGCTTTAAATATTGACAGGGATTCATAAAGGTTACCAGAAAGTTTAGAC
Organism: Protopterus annectens; assembly: GCF_019279795.1. Classification (NCBI taxonomy): domain Eukaryota; kingdom Metazoa; phylum Chordata; order Ceratodontiformes; family Protopteridae; genus Protopterus; species Protopterus annectens. Next base: position 47,831,390 of record NC_056740.1, on the reverse strand, counting down.
TGCATGTACACGTAGTGTAATATTTCTGACTGACTAGAAAGCACAAAAGATGTGGTAGGGATGTTCCTGAATACATATTGTAATGCTTAGTGTACACTTAGTGTGAACTTTATTGAATCTGGCAACTTTTAAGAGACTACAACAGACTCTCTCTGCAGAGCCTATTCTGCTGTACCCTAACTTCAACAAGCCTTGTACTGTTTTCATGGATGCCACTCAGGTTGGTTGGATTAGGGGCAGTCCTCACCCAAATGTTTAGCAATGACGAACACTCACTTTGCTACCTGAGTCAAAAAATTGAACAAGGCAAGAAAGTCAGTATTTCCAAAGGGAGTGCTTAGCTATAAAATGGGTCCCTTCATACCGCTTGCTATGTAGAAATTTGCACTAGTCAAAGAGTGTATCCCTCCAGTAGATTCACCAGCAAAAAGAGCACAATATTAAGTTTGCTAGTGGGTATTAGCCTGCACACAATCTGCTTTCAGATTCAGCACCAACTTGGTGTGCATCACCATAATTTAGATGGTCTCTCTTGGGCTCACAGACCTTCCTATTGGCCCAAAGCCAGAGGCATCAAGTGGAAGGGGAATCCTCTGTAAGACAGTATGATGGCAACCCTGGGAGACCCTAACAGGTGGCACTGGTAAATGTAGTCAAGTCTAGACATACATTGTTCCGACAATATTTTTGGAGTTAGGTAAGTAATAGTGGGTGTTAGGGTATCACAGAGTGTTCTGGATAGCTGGCCCTTTAAGATAACACAGGCAGTTAACTGATTCTAGATTCTACTTTACATTGGACCACGATCAAACAGAGTTTTTTAAACAAGTGGATGGATTTTGGAGTATTGGATAAACTCTGGGATCCTTTCAGACTCATTGAGAAAGGAATTAGTGGTAAAACACCCAAAGTCTTAATATTTTTATGTCCTGCCTTCAACTTCATAAAAGCAGACAAAATCTCCCATGTAGATGTTGAACACTGGTTGCCTGTATCCACCAGGCATTGATGAAACCTACAGTTTGTATAAAAAAGAGAAAAATAGATGGGCATATTATCCTAAATGAACAAGAACTTGCCTGCTCTTAGATGTTAAACAGGGTTGAGCTTGGTTAGCATTTAGAGGGAGACCGCTTGGTAATACTTGTTTTCATGCCATAAATCTTGGGTCAGAGATGGGCCACACGAAAGGACAAAGTCAAGACAAACAAGAAAAAAATGCGTAAACTGCATGTGCAAATACACACACATGCACACACGCACACACACACACACACACACACACACACACACACACACACACACACTAACTTCCTGTAGTGGAAGCCCATGGAACATCTGCAGATAGCCCCTTAAGGACATACCTCTGTTTTAGCTATGTGACTTCTGAATGCCATGCATCTATAAAGTTTATTTCTTTTTTATTTTTAATTGAAAAAAACAGTATTAAATTCAAACCTAGTACAATATCGTGAAAGGGAATGAGAAGAAAACCACTGTACAAGAATCAATACAATTCAAACAACTACAATAGCATAACATTATGGAAAAGATAAGGCCATCCAACAAAGAATATATGAGATCCAAAATTTGTTCTTTTGTCACTTTTCCCTATAGAGTGTTTATGAATAAAAGAAAGCATTTCCTTCTCCAGACTGGTGTGAATGACTTCCAGTATTTAGAAATATCTAAGGTAGACCTATGTAGGATTAGAGAGGTGGTAGCTACAACTTTATCCTTAGATATTCTCATAGATTGATCAATAAAGCTAAACAACCAAAACTAAAAAAAAAAAAAAAACAATCTGACAAAGTGGACATTTTGCTGCTTACAGCATATCCTGTTGCATGATGTACATTAAACTGCAATTTTCTTACCACTGGACATTCACAAACCATGTGAAATAATTTGCATTCAAGGCAGCACATCTCCAACATGAAAAGGAGTCCATCCGGCCCCCACATCTTAGACTAGGCCATTGAAAAGATGAGATGATCAGTTAAACTCTTATTTTATCAAGTTCCCAGAAATTATGTTCCCACGACATCCTGACCATTTGACCATATCTTCCTTATAGATCCCTAAAATAACATTCATCTCTCCCTTATATAGCATCCTTAGTGCAGGGTTACTCTCAAATTGTTCTTTAAATGTGGAAATAACAGGAAGAAGAGAGAGTGCATCCTTGTGCCATAACACTGGGAGAATGATGCAAAAGTTTAAACCTAGCAATAAATTCATAGGAAACCTCATACCTGGCCAATGCATCCCACATAAAATCTCACTCCACAGAATTAAAGGCATTCCAGAAATTGAGTGATAAGGCCACCCTGTGTTCATCTGCATTCTCATAAACCTGTTGGATATTGAGCCAAAACCGCACTAAGTCCAGGCCTCCCATATGGCCTATAATAAGCCCCTGTGCATTTTGGTAATTAAATATGGTGCATTTTTCTCCAATCTATTAGACAATGTTTTTGCATATATATTATAATCAAGGTTTAAAAGACAAATGGGACTGTTGGAACAGGAATCTGTTGCACTCTTAGCTTTTTTATGTAAAAGAGTAATTATTGTGAAGTAAGCTCTCCTTATACAATTCAAGCAAATGAGGGGCGATATGATTTTTACATGATTTGAAACAGTCTGAGGTGAGAACATCTACAGCCTGGTCTTTCCCATAGGGAAGTGAACAAAATAATAGCAGCTCATGAAAGGAAATAAGTTTCCTTAAACTAACTCTGTCATTTTTAGTTACTGTGGGCAAATATCTAAGAATCAGCAAGAACAATAAAAAACACTCGTATGCAGGTCCTTGTGTCCACAGCAAAACTACAGTAAAGTATCCAAAAACAACAGGAGGACACAAGATAGGCTCCAGGTTATAAAGCTTTAATCAGGCACAAGCGCTTTCACATCTACTTCTTCAGGTGCATAAAAACAAACTGAAACTAGTCATACTTTTAAACATTGCTGAATGCATCACATGACAACAAAACATCACATGTCTATATACACTCCATTACTATAAAATATTAAAGCTATATGGTAACCGCAAAATAACAAAATATTCAAAGAAAATTATAAAAATATAATCATAAAATATTTCTTATATACTTTGAGCACTATAAAAAACATTGTTGAAATACATATTCTTGAAAACAACTACTTTACCTATGTAGAGGTCTGGCCTTTAACTTTAGTCTCAGTGGTATTTGCTCATTGAGACCATGTCCCATGTCACGTCTGAATAAGACTATCCATCTAGCTTCCAGTTCCTCAGTTTTATTACATATGACCCCCCCTTTACTCACAAAACTCCTAGCAATGGTCATAAACTTAAATTTATGTTCATTGTTAAGTTCCCTATTATATGATTGAAGGCACATTCTTTCGAAAATGTCTTGATCGAACTTGAAAGCACGAAACGACAAAATACCAAATGGCATATAAGTGAATTCTATCCCTGGGAAAGAAATTGCTTGGCCGTTCTCATTATTTTGCCATTTAAATGGGGGAGGGGGGGCAAAGCCCTACACTTTATGTAATGTTTTAAAGTTTTTTTTTTTGTTTGGGAACAGTGATTTTTTTTTGGAAAATAAATCACTGTTCTCAGTGTTTGGTATTGTAAGCTTTCGCTTACATGGGATTGATAAATTATCATTCGCTTTATTAAGTGTTCACTGATTTAATATAGACCCGGGTTGGCCAGGGCATTACTTCTACTATGTTTGCCTATGTGATAAATGTGTTCTCTAACCCTCTCCTTGAGTGTATGGTCTGTTTTCCCAATATAAAATTTCTTGCATACTACAGAGTTCTGTCTCAAGATGAGTTTAATTTGTTACAAAAAGGATTGTCTTTCATACCCACTGGTAGGTCTGACTTTGCAGATGTTATATTTGATATAAAGATGTTTACATGTAATCTGATGTTAAAAATGCAGTTTAATGGCACAGAGACTAGACATAGGCAAGGTAGTCATGTTGTGAAAAACCTAGCGCATTTATACCTGCAGTTAACCCATTAGTTAATGCTTTTGAAAAAATACCCCTGAATCTAGCCTTACCCTGGGCCAGGCACTCCTCCTCCCCTCCCTCTTATACGCCGCCCCAGTTCTTACCAATATCCAGGCCTCCACTCTAAACAAACTCCAAAAGACTTATCATAAAATAGCCAGATTCATTACTAACTCCCCATACAACTCACACCACTGCATTTCTTTAAACTCTCTTCAATGGCTTGAACTTCCCCAATTTCTGCTATCTTATCAATTTCCTATGCTACACTTTATTCTTTATAAACCCTCCTTCTGTCCATCTCTATCTTCCTTAGTCTCCATCTACATCCTATCCAGGACCCTCCGTACTTCTAACCAACAATTACTTGATATCTACCACCCAAAAACGTCAGTAGGCAAACTGCTCTACAAACACTCCCTTGCCCATGTTTGGAACAAACTTCCCCTTGACTTACATTCAATCTCCTACACCTCACACTTTAAAAATGAACTAAAAGCTTATTTTCTCTATTCCAGAACCTGCTCTTGCCATGACCCCACCTAGTCTTCCTTCCCTTTATGTACCCTCAGAAGGACCATACTTAGTACCTCATTACACCTCTCTCTCCAATGTGTCTACTATGCATTTACATAATTTTATACAAACAAAATTGTTTTATTGTTGATCTATTGAACTATATCAATGTAAAATTGTTACTTAGCTTCTTTTTAATGCAACATTAACTTTATGCATGTAACCCAACATATGTGAATCTTTTGCTATAACTGCTATTATATCAATATTGTTTAAAATTGTACTTGTTTAAAATGTACTGCTGGAGCTTTTATCCTCGGATCTCCACTAAAAATGGGTCACAAGCTCAGTTGGACAAACCCGGTTAACAAATGTCAATAAATAAAATAAAATAAATAAATAATATGCATAGAGGATGTACATAAATTAAATGACTTTAATAGGCATAAACATTACAAGGGGCAAAATTCTTATAATTTAACAAAATCAGGGCATGAAGCTTTACTGAATTTACAGAAGAATGACACAATAGTAATCAGACCTGCTGATAAGGGAAGGCCTATAGTCATCATGGATAAAAATAAATATGATTCCATTATGTCTCACATGCTGAAGGAAAACGTTCTTTATGAGAAACTGCCCCCTGTTAGGGTTAAGCTGTTTATAGAAAAAGTGCATAAGCAATTAAAAGATATGTTTTTGAATGGCATGATAGATAACAGTCTGTTATATTATTTTATGGTTACCTCACCTACTATACCCATTATCCAAGGTTTGCCTGAACTATACAAGAACACTACTGGCCCACCCATGAGGCCTATATTGTCTGGTAGAAACTGATGTACTGAACCGGCATCCATTTTCATTTAAAAATGTCTGAGACCACTTTTAAATAGTAGAGAGCATGTGTTAGAGACACGGAACAGTTTTTGAGAGATGTATGCACTTTCAATAATTACAAGTCTATTGAAGTTATTCTCATTGTAACACTTGATGTGGTCTCTCTTTTTACTGTTATACCCAATGTGATTGGGTTGGAAAGTTTAATCAGGTTTATGGAAATGTATTCTGATTTCTCTGAAAGTAAATTATACTAGTGTGGAATTTACTGAGCATTGTCTTAGAAAATAATGTTTTTCTGTTTGGTGATGATTTATACTGGCAGCGTAATGGCATAGCTATGGGTAAATCCTGTGCGACTAGCTAAGCCAACGCTGTCATGTTTGTATGGGAACATGAGTTTTTATTGAGTGGCCCATATCAGAACAAAGTTTTGTTCTTTCATAGATTTGTAGATGACCTTTTTATTTTATGGGCATGTGCAGAAGAAGAGTTATTGGAATTTCTTATGTACTTGAATGCAGCCACCACCTTTCTAAGGTTTACATCTGTTGTCTCATATGAGAGAATAAACTTTTTGGATGTTCAAGTAAATATTGAAAAAGGGCACATATACACATGCTTGTACAGAAAGGAATGTTATGTTAACCATCTTTTAAGCAGAGGAAGTATGCACCCTACTTATGTGTTTGATAATGTCATTAGGAATCAGGTTTTTAGAGCGTCTAGGTTGAACATTAGGGATGCAGGTTTCCATCAAGAATTGAACAGTACAAGGAATGATTTACTGGCCAGAGACTGTGGGGAGAGAGATGTACAGAAGCAAATACAAGTAGTTAGTTTGCGACATACTAAGGCTAGACCTTATTATTCGGATAGATGGTCTAAGGAAAAAGAGACCAGTGGTGATAAGCCTAAGTTAAAGATGCCATTAAGCTTCTCTAGTGATGTCAGGTCTTATATGAACATTATACGTAAACACTGGGAGATATTGACCACTGACAAGGTGGTCACAAAATGGATAGAGAATGAACCAAAATTTTTGTTCAGAAATCAAAAGTCTTTGAAGAGACGCTTATGTGTACCCAAAGAAGAGTAAACACCTATGGGTGGTATGGGGAATAAGCCTTGCGGCAAATGTTCATACTGTGGGTATATAGATATAAGCAATGAATTTTTACATCCAGATCAGGACCGGCTATATAAATTTAAAGTACAAGCTACATGTGTTACACAGCATATAGTGTATCTCACTCACTGTGGAGTATGCAAGAAATTTTATATTGGGAAAACAGACCATACACTCGAGGAGAGGGATAGAGAACACATTTATCACTTAGGCAAACAAAGCAGAAGTAATGCCCTGGCCAAACATGTTGTGAATACTAACAACCAATATAAACTTAACTTTATGGCCATTGCTAGGAGTTTTGTGAGTAAAGGGGGTGGGGCATATGAAATAAAACAGAGGAACTGGAAGCTAGATGGATAGTCTTATTCAGAGCTGACATGGGACATGGTCTCAATGAAAAAATACCACTGAGACCAAAGTTAAAGGCCAAACTTCTACGTAGGTTAAGTAGTTGTTTTTAAGAATGTGTATTTTAACAATGTTTTTATAGTGCACAAAGTATATAAGAAATATTTTATGATTATATATTTTTATGATTTTCTTTGAATATTTTGTTATTTTGTGGTTACCATATAGGTTTAATATTTTATAGTAATGTATTGTATGTAGACATGTGACGTATTGTTGTCATGTGATGCATTCAGCAATGTTTGAAAGTATTACTAGTTTCAATTTGTTTTTATGCACCTGAAGAAGCAGATGTGAAAGTGCTTGTGCCTGATTAAAGCTTATATCCTGGAGCCTATCTTGTGTCCTCTTGTTGTTTTTGGATACTTTTTAAATATCTAAGAATGCCTTCCTATCCTCCATCTTACAACTTGATGATGAACTGTATAAATAAGTCTGGTTATCCTACCTAATTTGTAAAATTCCCTTTGGATTGTAGACTGAACTCGCTTGTTACCCCTTTAAAGTCACAATTTGGGAATCCCTCTTATGCGCTATTAACTTCCTTACAGGAAGCCTAGTGGATGTAAACCTTATAGCACAGTAACACAACTGAATTCTTTCCCATCTTTCTGATGAAAACACAGATTGTACAGATTTGCATTTCTGCTTCAGCTCTTTTAAAATTTCTGTATGTAGTGCATTTATAAATCTCACTCTCTTAAATTACCCTTTTCCTGTTCTATCTGTTATTCCGGGTTCAAAAACTCATCATTCATTTTGTTCCTAATATGTGCTGTTAATCTCATAAAATAATCTTGTAAATCTGACTTGATACAGTCCCATGCATTTTTCCAGCCTTTGCGAAATCTCTCACTCTGCCCCCAGTAGCCTCCAAGCCATAGGTGAAGTCCTGAATTGCAATGATATCCTTAAAAAACAGGGGTGCCACTTGATAAAAGAAAGCCGTCTCATTATTACATAGGCTAAGCATATCTAAATTATTTGGTCTGATAGCTGTTTCATTAAGTGTGGAACTTCAACTGTCTGGCCTATTAATCCCCTATTAATCAACCGTAAGTCTAATCTGGTAGTGACTCCACTCTGCTGTACATAGTAAGTGAAACTTTGCTCATAAAGGTAACTCACTCTGCAAATGTCAGTGAGGTCTAAATCCTGAAGAAAGTGTTTAAGATAGTAGCAAGATCTTGCAGAGCATAGTTTTCCATCTGGTAGCTTATCTAGCTCAGGGTCCATAACTAAGTTAAAGTCCCCTCCTACAATAACTGTAATTCTCTCCCTACTCATCTTAAGTATTGTCTCAAAACTTTCCCCTAGGTAAATTCCTGATCTTGATTATGGCCATGAAATTGAGCTAGAATGACTGTTAGTTCCATAGCGCTTACCTTGAGCACCACCCACATAGGTGACCACTGTTTGTCTTGCTGGTATAAGAGTTCAATTTAGCTGCTTATGTATCAATATCAGCAGTCCCTTTTGGAGGAATTGGAGCAGCTGGCTTTAACCCAGTCCTTCCAAATACCCAACAGTCTGTCAAATCTGCCTACTTTGAGTTTAATCTCCTGGATAAAAACAGGTTTGGCTCTAAGATGATATAATCTATTCAAAACAGCGTTCCTTTTGCAAGCAGTCTTTATGTCTCTTGCATTCAGTGTTACTAGTCCTAGTGAGTGCATTAATGCATTTCCAACCTTGCCTGCTCTTGTCTTCTACTGTGCCGTGTTCAAAGGCTATTTAGCCTGGGATATCATCTCCATACTCTACTTAACTATGACACAAGAAACTGAAGCAAAAACAACAAAGAGAGGAAGAAGAAACAGCCATAAAAGAACAAAATGACAGTCATTCCAATAATGAAATTCATCAGATTGGAGCAGGAAATCACACAGCAATTGTAATAATTTGCAATGCCTATAAATGTTGTTTAGTTTAGAATACAAAAGTAATGAAGCTTAAACCCTATAACTACTATGGGCCAGAAATACTAGCAGAATAAATAAAATGACTTTAATTCTGCTATGCAACAACATGCCCCCCCATGTAAGAAAAGTTTGAAACAAAGAGGTTCAGAGACACTACTATTCAAGAGGTCCTCAGTCTGATCAACATCACTACTGTTGACTTATCTAAACCAGCGTGTCTTAAACTTATTACACTGATGTAGTCTAATATATAGCATTACAATGTACATCACGCAAGTTATTTGCTGGAGTCCAGTATATCTATCAGATAATCAGTCCCCAAATAGTGCTAACATGGTGACTGCTTTTCTGCTACCCTAGTAGGTTTGCAGAACACAGAGAAAATAAAATGCCATACAAGAATATACTTATTGTAAGCTAAGACACTATCGGCCCATGTGTGCAGCAAATATTGAATTCAATTTAGAGGAGGAATCAGAATTTGTACATTTTTGCTCAGTTCTTGAAAGCTCCCATGGTGAAAGATCTGGAGTGGAGAAATCCAAGTCTCTTTCATTGTTTTCTTCAGTTAATGGCAGGAAGCAATTACAAATAGAAACTGGCACTTCTAATTGAGAATTGATCTTTTGGTTTTTGAAAACCTTGGATGGTGATTAAGAGACTGATTCCAACCCTTTTTGGATAATGGTGAGTTGGATGGCAATAACATTCGGGTCTCTCTCTCTTCCTTTGGTCTAACATTACAGCATCATTGTAAGATGCAAGGCTGGAAGAGGAATGTTTCATATTCGCTATCTTTGTTAAGTTTTCTGTCATAGCTTATACCTTAGATGGAAGATGGAATACATATTTATGCTATTGAATATCCATGTGCAACGCAGCAGGAAAGTGAAGTTGCACTGATCATTCCATGTCTCTGCATCTTCTAATCATAGGGACAAATGTTTTCCTTTTAAAACAGAGCTGTGCTATAATTTTGGGTGACTCTCACTTTAGTGTCTTTGATAACCAGAAATAAATTGCTTCTCTGACTTTCTTTAAAATATGCTCTTTCTAACAGCTTGATTATAAATTGCCATGGAAAGTTGTTGATCCTCACTCAGTCCTGGTGTTATTCTGTACACATGCTCAATGACTGTCATTTAAGCGTTACCCATTGTCTTTCTGAGTTCTTCTGTAATAACCCTTACTGACCCCCCCCACCTTCATGCCTTCAGGCAATCCAATCAATCTTAAATTATTTCTTCTTCTGGCTCAGTTTTCAGTATCAACTATTTTACTATCTAGCTGAGCTGAGAAAGTTTGAACATTCTGTATCTCCATCGAGTATGTAGACACAATATTCCTAAGTGAACTCATCTCCAACATTTTTGAGTGAACTTCTCTTCTACAACAGTCAGGGGCAGCTCATGCTATAGGACTGTGGGACTGCAGCCCTCCCACCTGTAAAATGGGTCCCCACCTGTAAAATGGATAAAATAAATTCCCCATTCCCCCCCACAGTAGAACATATTAAAATAAAAACTCTGACTCCACGCATGCGTGGTTAGTTCCTGACTGCTGTGTTAGGGAGACCAGAGCTCCAAGCATGCATGCACAGGCATTCCAAGCTCCAGACTGCTCTGTTAGGCAGTCCGGATAGGGAAGGCAGGAAACTCCGCCCTTCCAGCCCAGAGGTCTGTGCGGTGATGACTGCACAAACCTGAAGGTCACCGGAATGCATCTCCCACAGGCTGGACCAACAGTAGGAGGCTCCAGCCTCCTCACATTTTGCAGGAGACCCAACAGCATGCACAGACCATTATGGAGGACCGATCAGGCTGCAGGATCACTACAGAGGAGCTGGTCTGAGGACAGGTGATTGCTGCGGAGGACATAGCTGAGGGCAGAGACAGGTAGGGTGTTTATGGAGGACAGAGAATCTGGTGTGTGTGTGTGTGTGTGTGTGTGTGTGTGTGTGTGTGTGTGTGTGTGTGTGTGTGTGATGCCCTGGTTGCATCATGGTGGTGAGTAGAGAATAAGGCTTGAACCCTTTACCTTGGGCCCAAGTGACAAGAGCCTGAATTCCCTACTCACCACCGTTTGTAAAACATTTACAGATTTTTGCCTCATATTTGTTCTGTTCCTCAGAAAATCTGTGGTTTCTGTATTTTTGTTACTTAACACAGCCAGTGGTGCAGTGGTAGCAGTGTTGCCTGACAGCTACGGGTTGTCTGGTTTGATTCTTGGCTGGGGTGCATTCTGTGTGGAGTCCTCATGTCCTCCCTGTGCTTGTGTGGGTGTTCTCAGTGGGTATTTGTCCCAATTTTTTGGACTGTATTCCCCCATTATTGGCTTTGTCAAGGTTTTTTGTGACAAAGTTGAGAGCTATGGTAATAACTGAACTCACTGAATATGTTTGGGGGCTGTATTCCCCCATTATTGGCTTTGTTTAGTTGTGTTGTGCTAAGATGTTGACAGCTATGGGGAGAACTGAATTCACTAAATGGTAGCCATTTAAGTTTCGGTCTTCCTTTCTTTCATAAAAATAGCATAGTGTTATGTTGCTCTGGCTGTTTTGCACAGGGTCCTGGGTTCAATACTTGGTAGTGAAATGTATGGTGGTAACACAGCATTTTATTCTAGCAACTTTCCAACATTATACAAGCAATGTTTAAAATGTGTCCCTGGTTTTTGGGCTTTTGTCCCCACCCAAATAATTTTTGGCTTTTTCCAGATTTCTTGTGCTGCAAAGTTCAGAGATACAGCTGAGTATCGAGTAGATTTTACAAGGAGCTGAGAGCTGCAGGGGAATAAAAGTTTAGTGCTGCTTATGTCAAGTCTGCTTACATTGTAAATAGCACAACAGGTAGTATACTTGCTTTTGATGCAGAAGGCTGTGGGTTCTACTCCCACAGTAGATAGATCCATTGCTGATACTATACTCTGTTGTAAAGGGAATGGATGCTGCAGTCCTCTTTGGCGAAAATACCTAGTAACTATGAACCTGTTATCAGTTTGCCATCCATTACTTATTGTGATATTACTAGCATTATAATTTTTTAATGCAACATAGGCAATTTATTCCTCAAGGGCAACAGGCACTTTATTTGTAGATGAAACAATGACATATAAAGTTGTTTGCTAGCAGTGACCTCTTCATTAGTTAACAGATTTCTTTAATGTGGAATTATTTAGATGACTTTTACTTCTTCAGAGATTGTGCATATTTACTGATACTGGTGGACTGTAGAAGTTTGAGTAGACTTTTATGATGGAATTGTTCTGAATTGGGCAGTTTTGTCATTATCGGTGCATGCATTTTGTTTCATTGTTTACTGGAAAAATGTTCAAAACAATAAATTTAAAATGCCCTCTAACAACTTTACTGTATTGTACAAGGAATATAATTTAACACAGTCAGGAAGGTATATCAAAGAGCATGTGTACGTTTCATGTTCAAGGGGCCTATGATTTGAAAACAGCCCAAAATTAATCTTTATCTGCCACTGGCAAAATGTATTTTCTTTGAATGTGGGTTTCAATGCTGTTTCAATGAATGTGAGTTTCAAGGGCAGAGAAGTTTTAATGCTAAGTCTATTTTCATTGTGAGAATGCATTGCTTTGTTTAGCAGATATCTATTAGGGTTTATGCTGTAAAATATAAAATAAAACTTTCAAATGAAATCCATATCATCGCAGAAATAAAGCAGTATGCACATTACAGTGTTTATGGCAAATGGGGCGAAATAACCAAGGAATGAGACATTGGAATGGCTGCAGTGGGGATGCTCCATTCAACCATGATTTTGTAAGGGGGAGAAGGGCAGCAAACTCAGACAGCCGAGGCTGAACTATACCTCTCAACTGTCCAGAATTTTGCAGAATGAATAGATTTTTGCTTTTTATTTTTGGTTTGTTCCTCATAAAATTTGTGGTTTTCTGCCAAATCATTTAGAAATTAAGTCACTAAATAATGACAGAGATTGAGTTTCAGACGTCATAACCTTCACTTCAGAAAAATGCATGCTAAAGCAAGACCTGTTATTCTATCAACTGTCTTTTTAGTACTGTTTGTAAGTTCCCCCAATATATTTGGCCTTATCCAGATTTTCTGCATTAAGAGGTTGAGAGGTACGTGCAAATAAATTGCTTCATAGAATTAGGAATATCCAAACCTCTCAACTGTCTCCAATTTTGGCTCAAAATGTTGCTCTCTCCCTAATAATCCCTCTGCAAAATGGCAATTTTGGAAGAAAACGTGGAGGGTTTACAATTATATATAACTGTAATGATCAATGTTATAGATTACTTTTATTTCAGAAATGCATGTAGATGCTCTTATTTTGTCAGCTGCTCAAGTTAACAGTACTAATTTTAAAAATGTGTCCCTTCTTTGACAGGTTCCCAGCTGTATTGTGTGGCAATTTTATATTTTTGCATAACATATTTGGCCTGTTTTTCATAAAATTGTGGTTTTATGGCAAATTAGTAGCAAATCATTAAAGATTGAAGTTAGAAAATAATGGCAGACATTTGAGTTTCAGATTTCATACCCTTCAAAAATTCATACTAATGCAAGACCTACTACTATTCTATTATCTTTCTAAGTTTATAAGATAAATATTTAAAAATTGTCTTTATTTTTGGGCCTGTGTCCCAGTTCTATGTATGGCTTTGTCCAGATTTCTTGCTCTGAGGTTGAGAGGTATGAGTGTCTGAGCCATCACCGTCAGCCAGAGACATTTGAAACTGTGACCTACTTGTTGCACTCCACTCCCCATTGTAGTGGCTCTGCATGTGTCCAAGCAAGGCAAGGAGCAGTTATGCAGTGTAAGTGTGTAGAGTATTCCCCCATCCAAGGTAGACCACAAGTATGACCATGGCTTTTCATCTGTCCTTGATTTTGCAGAATGTTCTGGTTTCCTGTCATATTATGTTTATACTGTTGATGTATGCTTCTTATTATTCAAAAAATGCATGCTGTTGCAGTGCCCTGTTGCTCTGTATTAAAGTATCAATGCTTTAATGACCATCAGGTAAGCTTGTCGAAGATTGTAAGATGAAAGTAAGCTTTAATATGCACACTGTTAAAGAATTACCAACATTGAAAGCCTTTTCATTGTTGCCATGCAGAGAATATTTACAAAACTAGATAACGTATAAGCCTTAGGTATTGAAATGCATATGACAGTATTTGTAATAAAGGACAGGATTACAGTATTTTTAGAAGCTCATTACATTTGTTGGAGACTTGCAGTTATCTTTGCAGGCTTTACCCGTAAACCAAACAGAATGCCAGTCTATCATGTGTGGTCCATAACTTGTGCAGTAATCCTTTAAGCAATTTATCTTGAGCTTGTTTCTTGTTTGCTGTTCATTTTTTATTTTGATCATGTGTTCTCCATGAAACAAGTATATAGTTGTTGTCAGGCAGCAGGTCTTTTTTGGATAAGAAACATTTTTACAAGTAGGGGTATCACAGAGATTGCTACTTTCAGCATGTTACTTGGTAATTTTATAAAGCTGAATATAAATTATAATTAGAACTGCAGTGCAAGGAGAAGTGGTTTGAGCTGAGTACTGGTTGTTTTTTTATACTTGATTCGGACTGGCATTCCAGTAATGTATTTAAAAAGCAATTTATTTTTTCATGCCTCACAACCTTTGTGTTTCCATCTAGATATTAAGTAAGTTGTCATGTAGCCAATGCATTGAAATATTTTTTTCTTCTACACTTCATTTTGTCTTGTTTGGACTCTCATAGTGACGGTTTGACACCCAGGGCAGCAAATTTAATTAAAGTTCCAGTTGTTGTGGTTTTGAGTACAGCTCCACCCCTTTCTAGTTGGCCACACCCCTTCCCATTGGCCCCACCCATTCAGCTGTCTCCTGCAGCCCCCCCTTTAATTTGAAGTCACCAGCCGCCACTGACGACAGCTATCTTTTGTGTTTGGCTGTTGGCTTCGGTTTTGATTTGTTGAATAGCCTATGTTACTGTTTGTATCATGGCTGTTAAGGTACCCAGTTGCTTCACATCCTCTGTTGCAATTACTGAAATTTTGGCCATCTTCAGACTCACACTGTTTAGTAGTGGCCTGATCCACACAAAATCCAGTCTTCCATGTAACAGCCACCCAAGCAGAGTCAGATCTTGCAGTCACTAAAATAGCAGCTCGAGATAGTGTATATGCTTATTAATCTAATGGTTGTCATAAACCTAGTGTAGACATTGTAAAAATCTGTACATTAACACTAGGGAGGAGCAGAACAAAATTATTTAGATGTGCATGTTTGCACATTCCTGAGCACAACCTCCCCTCCCAATGTCACTAAAGTTTAGCCAAACAATACACTTATCCTGTGAGGGTTGCATTTATTGGCCAGAATGTACAATGTACCCAGAAAGACAAGGAAAGTTAAAGTAAAAAGTCATGGGCATTCAGAAGCCATGTAACTAAAACTAAATTATGTCCTTAAGGGGGCGTTTGCATATATTCCATGGACATCAGTTACAGGAAGTTTAAGGTATCACACAGTGAAGATCCCAGCTTGGATGGGTCTTTCTTCCAGCTTTCATGCATAGATCTTGATATAAGTATGTCTATAGGTATATATATATATATATATATATATATATATATATATATATATATTTATATAATATATAGATATAGATTAGATATAGGTATCTTAATGACATATTTAGACAGTGTAAATGAAAACAATGTAAGAGCAACAGCTTGGAACATGGAGTGTTGCTAAATCAATAATGAAGTAAAAATACAGAGTAAGCTGTTATGTCTGCATTGTTAGCAGACTTCTTCATGCCTCAGTCAATGCCCTGTGTGTCTTTAGTACTTTTTCTTGATTCTTGCACCAGAGACAGATTGCAAAAAACATAAAACAGATTACAGTTCCCTCTCTGTTTCTGAGGTCTTGCATTAGTGAGCAGCTGTTGCAAAGTAAAATAGGTAGTATTCCCCTCTTTCTTTACTGTATTTTCTCATAACTCCTCCTAACTATCATACCCCTCCATCTAGGCACCCATGTTACATGGGGACACAAATGAGTTGTGTTATGTGTATAGGCTTATAAAGGCCCTGGTGGTCTTTAGACTAATATATAGCCATGATCCAGTGAACCAATGAATCAATAAATGGTAGAAACTTCAGCATAATGAAAACAAAATAAAGTCTCTTTTATTAGGTCTCCTATACATTTTATGTGTAGGGGCATGTTTAGCCAGGATACAACTCAAAACACGGTCATTCACCAAATCTCCACCATACATGCCTTGTAAATTTTCACTTTGGAACCTAAATGGAGTTAGCCACCACTCTTATCATAGAGACCAAAACTGTAGCAAACTTGAGATATCATTTTCTTAGGCACTGAAGACTCATTAATAAATAAAAGTCTCTTGCCACTGGCTTGACTGAAAAAGAAGGTATTTTATATCAACCAATCACAATTCAGCTGAAAGCTTCAGATAAAAACAACTATTACACAATATCTCCTCAAAAGAGCTAAATACACCTCTCTAGTTCACCACATCTAATAAGACATGTGGCTTCCAAACATCAACACTCTTGAAGTGCAGATGCTGCAATGACTGTTGTACCATTCTCTCTGTCTTTCTGCATAGATCCCTCTAGACTCTTGCAGAGCTAATTTCATGAGAGCACTTGACTCCACAAGTTTGAACTGTCTGTGGCCTCAACTTCTATAAGTAGATACCTCTATTTATGATTTTTTATCAATCCAGTTTTGAGCAAATATCTGCCTGATTACTGTAAAATCAGGTACATGAAAGCCAGGAATATTGGGCAGTGTCTATCTGGTAATAAACGTGGTAAAAAATCAGACCGACCTTTGTTACAGCAAAATAGATCTAGTCCCTATGGACATAAACACACTTTGAGAGTCAATCATTTTCTACATGCAGTACAAAGTAGACATTTTATATCAGACAGCATATAATATGTGAAATAAAATCTGTTGCTTATCCTGTACAATGTACATGTGGTGCTTTTTATGTTGGGCAAACCAATGGAATGTTTAAAGAATGTGTGAGCACCCATTTAAGTGACATTAATTGTTCTATGGACAGAAGAACACTCAGTAAACATAAGGTGGTTCACCCTAAAGCTAAGTTTGTATTGATAGGAATAGATTAAATAAAATTTTATAGTGCAGGTAGAGATGCCGTAAAAACATTTTTAAATTCTAAAGAGAGATTTTGGATACTTAACTCTGGTGCATTGTATCCACCTGGTTCCAATGAACACCTATAATTTGTGTAAAGAACAGTAAAAATGATTGGTCATCTTAACCTGAGTGAATATGAACTTGGCTGATTTTGGAAATTAAAGAGAGTTGGGTTTGATTAGCATATGAATGGGAAACCACCTGATAATATTTGTTTTCATGCCTGGGAATTTTTTTTAAAAAAGCTAGCTTGAATGCTACTGGTGTTTCTTTATCACACAAGTTGTGGCGTCCTATATAAGGAATTGATTGTTTCATTTGTTTAAATACTAGTCTCAATGATCATTAGTAATATGCATAAAGAATGGAAAAGTGAATGTTCAAATTATGTTGAATGAGCTTGATCTGAGGGCTAAGCAGAGTCTTCCTTGGTTAGTATCTAGATGGAAGACTGCCTGGTAATACTTATTTCATACCATACTCCCTGTGGGTTTTTTAAAAAATGGTTTGTGTGCTACTCGTGTTTATTTATCAAATGATTTGTGATGTCATATAAATGGATGTGATTGTTTCATTTCTTTATATTCTGATGAAACAAGTGTAAGTCAAACCAGTTTAACTTATTTTTTCAGCTGCACAAGGGAATAAAAACTTGTTTTTTATCACAGCAGAGTACCGATTTTGTGATTTTAAAGCGAAATGTGTTTTTCCCATGCACCTGGGATGTAATAATAGGGTTCCTATTAAATGATTGAAGACGCATTCTTTCAAATGCATCTTGATCAATCTTGAAAGCATGAAAAGGCAAAATAGCGAAATGGCATATAAGCTAATTCTTTCCCTGGGAAAGAAATCGCTTGGCCGCTTCCATTACTTTGCCATTTTCCTGATAGTAGTGCAATCTTGGAGTTGGTATATTTGAGTAGGGGGTGTGGAGGACACAGTCCCCCACATCAGGGTGGTGTGGGGGGTGAAGCCTCCCACTTTATGTAATGTTTTGCATTTTTATTTTTTTTGTGGAACAGTGATTTTTTTTTTCCCTTGGGAAAAAAATTGCTCTTTTAAGCGTTTGAGATTGTAAGCTTTTGCTTACATGGGTTTGATAAATCATTTGATTTTTTAAGCATTCATTGATTTAACATAGACCCTAATAATATACTATTCCATGCAATATTGTGGATAGATGTGTGCATGTATGTGCGTGTGTGTGTGCATGTGTGCATGTGTGTGTGTGTGTGTGTGTGTGTGTGTGTGTGCTACCATTAATCAAGCACTCTCAAAATCAAACCTAAATTGATCAATCTTGCAAAGGCTCCAGGACCATTTGCCTAGTACACAAAGATTGAAAGTCTGTGGGAGAATGCTCACCCACACCCTGTGCTACTTATATATACCAACTACAAAATAGTCTCTCTCTGTCTGTATACACACACACACACACACACACACACACACACACACACACACGTACACACATACACACACACACACACACACACACACACACACATATTATAGATGGATAACTAACATTTGTTTGTTCTGTTAGCACTACATCAAACAGTGGTTTATCAAAACACTGCAAATGACACGGTTTTGTGGAACTGACAAAAACCTTAAAATAAAATAAAAACTCACAAAATAGTGTTTTTTTCAGCAAGGCAAGCCTCCCTATAGCCCCCAATACCCCCTCCTACCGGTATATACAACTCTGATCTCACACAGTAGTGGAGAAAATGGAATTCTCCCTTTATCGACTGAATGCCAATCTCAGCAGAAGCACAATATATATGTAAATAAGTGAATGGAGCATTTTCATTCACATACACAAAAAATACATCACCCACAAATAACTGAGCAGTTTGCAGCATTCAATATTGTTTGGTTGAATGCTGCAAAGTAAAATTCAGCTTAAGTGTCATTATCAAATTGATCAAAGTAGCTTTCATGTAGATACTAGGTCATTGACAGAAAACATGATAACTGTGGCAGTGCAAGATCACTGTTATAGCGAGGAGGAGAATATCCTCTTTCTCCATTATTGTGCAATCTTGGGGTTGGTATATATAATTAGAAGGAGGTGAGGGAGCACAGTGGGGCTTCTCTCCCTATAAACAAATAAAATGCTATTTTTTTTTGGTTTGCATGATCCAGGGTTATGTCTTGGAGCAGGCATATTTTAGTATTGTTGTTTTCAGTTCACATTTTTGCGTACCTGTAGATAGCGCAAATTGGAATTATTTCCAGGAACTAACATGTATAGAAGAAATTTCACTCCAGAAAGCTGATTTAACTTAACAGCACTGTGTTTAGAAATGCTTTATCTATGATAACATTCTATTACAAAATGTATAGAAACAGTTACCATCTCTTCTAATACTTAAAAGAATAGAAGTAACCAAGCAATGTCATTAATGATTATCATTTAAGAAAATGATCTTATGATATAAGTGACCTTCATTTTCTGATAATCTTTATAATCCAGAGTAAAAGTTGTTTGTGCCATTTACAGAAGACAGTTACTACTATCAAATGGAGTAGTGGCTAATTATGATATCATATCTGGCTAATTTGCAATTCACTATAGAAATACTAAACTCAGCTCTTGCTTTTTTTTACTAACTGCAACCAAAATGTACATGCTTTGCTAGATTACAGTATGAGTTATCTGCTTTAAATTGTCCCTCTCTCATGTTGTGCACTTGATTCAGTTATGTGGAATATTTATAATCAGTACTGTGACAGCTCATCCCTTTGTAATATCATAAGATCTGTACGCTTTCATACATCGCACAGTACCTACATGTGCTTCAGCGACTGTGGGCCTGCACCTGGTAGATGGTTATTAGAATTAATGCAATGCTGTAATTATAAAATATGTATTATTCTACCAGAATTGACTTATTGATATGGACAATTGTTGAAGAATGTAGGAGGATGGGATATTCATAATCACTATGTGGATGCATCTATTAATTTACCTGGGTTTCATGCTGCTGTATCCCAGGTTGTATGTAAATATCCCCAGTACTTTCCAAACAAATACCAGATTTTATGATGGTTATGATTACTAGTGTCCCATTTACCAGCTCTTTCACTAAGTACATGAAAATATGTAAAAGACCTCAAACTAGCTGCTGAGTGTTGGAGCATAAGACCTTTAACCCATATCCAGTTGTAATATTCACTCTTTTAATTCTGAAAAATAGGTAATTGAAGTTGTAAATAAATGCACTTGTGCAAGGAGTCTTAAATCAGAGTAAAATACCTGTTTCATATCCCTTCCTCCTTTCCTTCCTTCCCATATTTCCAGTACCCTTTTTATTACTTTATCCCTTTCATGATTGCAGGGATAGAGGAGCTTGTCCCAGAAACAGTGCATGCAAGGCATTAAACCAGTTCTGGAAGTGACACCAGTCTTTTGCAGCATGCATGTGTTTGCACAATCAGTAGCATATGTCTGAACTACAAATACCAAATACAATAACCAGAGAACAATGCTTTATATGTGTAAGTAGAAAACTCAGAGCCACAATAATGTAAAAGGGTTTGAAGCCTCTCCATACCATTACATGTAGTCTGTTCAAAAGCTGTGCAAAGTTTTCCTGAAGCTTGCATTTCCAGATACAAAGTATTCGTTTTAGAGACAAAAGCACCCTACAAAAGCAACAGAGCTTTAAAAAAAGAAATGATACACTAGCATAACTCAGCAGACATAATTGCAACTATCTTTGCATCTCTTGAAATCTTGGTCTTGTATCCCATTCAAAAGCTGTTATGAATCTCTATTATGAATTATTTTCAGCTTCAGGGCAATAATGTATAAGATAGCTAGAGAAACAAGGTCTGTCATGAGCTACTAAGTTCATTACTTTAGTTTACATTATGCATGATAGCACTGCATTTTCATGTGTAAAACAGAACCACAGTTAATATACTAGTTTTGAATCTAGGATCCTGCACTTATCTATCACTGTAGCATACAAAGGATTTATCCAGAAAAGCAACATTAATAGCATGGAAGAAACTTGCACCTTAATTTGTATCTTTAACTGAACTAATTAATAGGACTATTTATCAGAAGACTGTTTCATGACTCCTGTCATAGAGCCAAAGATACTCTATAATAGTGAATAGACTTCCACTCAGCCAGAACAAATATACCTTAATGTAGAAAGGACGTCAAAGACTAATAGTTACCAAGCATTAATATGTGAGAGGAAGATATAGTTCTTCAACTTTGGCTGTAGCACTTAAATAATAATGCTGTAGCAGTCATTTCATTAAGCGAATTTACAATAAACTACTATTACAAGTGCATAATTACATCTGTCATATCAACACTGCAAGAAGCTCAGGTTGTTGAAGTGGCAATTTAGAAAGTATGAACAGATTAAATAGCAGCAACTGGAAACAATGTAAAACTTAATGTACATTATTCTTGATACAGCAATAATTTCTGAAACCATTCAAACAGGTTAATATGATTTATATTATGACTACAACATGAGCTAATACATTTTGGTTGCTTTGCAGGTATTAAGGTGAAAATAATGGCTATACATAGCAGAGTAGTGCTCTGTCATTATGGATTATTGTTTGTTTATGTTGTGATTACCTGCCTTGGTGTATTTAAGGTCACAGAGAGCTAGAGTATGGCCTTGCAATAAAATAGTTATAATGTATAGAACTGATCCTAGGTAGGATGCCAGTTCATCACAAGACACACACACACAGGCATATGCCTGTGGGCAAGCTGAAGGATTACAAATTAACTAATCAATATTTCTTTATGATATGGAAGGAAAACTGTGCTCATATCAGAAAACCCTGGACCCATAAGAAGGAGACACTGACTCTTTCTCAGCTAGGAATCAAACCTGAGAATCATATACTATAAAACAGTGATGCTAACTGTTATATAACATTATCTTACCCACAGCTGTATGTATGATGTAGAAGACAGTGAAACCCTGTTTCTGTCATGGTGACCACTTAAATAAATTTGGGATGTGCTTAAAATAAGATTAAGCTTATAATATCATAATCACATTTAATAAACACCTTAAAATCAGATTAAACTTGTAACATGATAATTATTTCTGTTTTTATGGCTGCATAAAATGTTCACATTTTTAAATGTATGCTTATGTAGTCATAATAAGACCCATCTACTGGCTATGTGTAAGATATGGGTAATACTTTATATGACATTACATATTTTTTCAGTTCAAACTAACAATGAGATTGCCATGCTAATGCAGTATTTAAGTATGGGAAAGTGTCACCTAAAGGGTTAAACATTGAACTGTTTTGGAAATATTTAATTGGCTGTTTGTGCTCCCCATATACCTTCCCCACTCCCATGACTCCTCATCAATCCTATCCTTAGTGTTTTCATTTTTATTGGCTGCATCATCTACTAATTGCCTGTTTTCTATATTTTTTTATTTCTGTTAGAAAACTTCTTTCCAGTGGTATAAGTGTTTTCCACTAAAGTGGGTGTTTTTCTCTTGTTTATTTAAATTAGTTGTTTTTGACTTGTCCTATTAACACTTTGGATACATCCACTGTTGGTATAGTATTTAAGTACAAGCATATTATACTTTCCCACATGAAGTTTATTCACATGGAGTTATTTATCTGAAATCCTCTTATTTCCATATGAGTGCTCAAAACATTCCTTAGTCATACCTCATAACTCCCGAGGAGACAAATACATTGCTATGTCTGCTGTATGCATGCCCTGGCTTGCAGAAATACTGTCAGGATATTCAAAATATAATACAAACAGTCTGGTCAGATAGCACATGGATTTCTAAACAATTTTATTTAATGTACCAGTGCCAACTACTATTCCGTGTTTATAGGAGGGACTGCTTCTAGCCATGTTGGAAATAGATAAATGTGTCACATATTCTTGGGAAAGTACTTAACTTCTAGCAGTGGTAGAATAGATTAAGGCCATAATCCAGATTCACCAAATGCAATTTTCTACAGAAACCCTTTGAACTGAATATATAACTCTTCTGAATAGTGTTTGGCTGAAACATAGTGCGTTGGAATGGCAACATTTTAATGCAAAATATCAAGATGGAAAGCTGTACTTAGAAAAGAATGGCCAGTCTTATGGGCTTGACTCTACCAGTTGTTCCAGAAGGTACTCTGTGTTGCCATGGCTGTTGCCATGGCAGACAACCAATTGTTGGCAGCTCAACAGTAATTAGCCTCAACAACTGATGATGGAAGACAACCGTACACTCCTTCTGGTCACCTTCAGAACAGAATTCATCCCCCCCGAGAGGCTGACCTAGTGGTCACTGACAACCATGGAACATTACCAGTATCTCTCAGACACTAAGGTAACCACCGTTTCTCCTCCTCCTTGTCCACAACTGTTTGGAAAAATGTAAACCAGCTACTAAAACCCACCCAAAAGGCTACCCCCAAACCAACCACCCCTGACACTAAAGTTCCCATCGAAACACAATTCAACTCCCACTTTGTGAACTCAGTTCTATCCTTAGTATCACAGGACAGTTCCTACCTCACTATCCCCCCCAACACAAATCACACTAATACAAGCTTTACCCTCAAAACAGTTTCCACCACTTCAATCAAAAGCATGCTCTCCAAACTAAAAACCTCATCAACAGCAGTCGACCTACTCCCCAGCTATTTCTTGAAAATCTCAGCAGGTTCTATCGCTATCCCAATCTCCACTGTCATAAACAGATCAATTGTTGAAAACTATGTGCCCAAACTCTGGAAAATATCCTATGTTACACCCATACATAAAGGCGGGACCTCCACTAAACTTAATAACTACAGACCCATTGCTTTACTCTCCCCCGGCCAAAATCCTAAAAAAGTGCATCCATACCCAGGTGCTAAAATATCTCCTAGACAGCAACAATCTGTCACCTACTCAGCATGGTTTCAGACCTGGCCATAGTACCACTACAGCCATTGTCTGCTTCACAGACACAGTAAACCATCTCAAAAACGAAGGCCTGCAGGTGTCAACGCTTTTTTTGGATATGTCCAAAGCATTTGACACAGTCTCACACCAAATCCTGCTAAACAAACTAAACCAATATCACCTATGAAATTACACTCTTACCTGGTTCTAAAGCTACTTAACTGACAAGTACCAAGCTGTGAAATGGGAAAATTCAATCTCTCTCCTCTGCTGCCCATAACTATAGGAGTCCCACAGGGTTCTATGTTAGGACCACTACTATTCACAATCTCCACAAATGATCTCCATACCTCCACATAGCGTGCATCTATCATTCAGTATGCAGATGATACTACCTTAATCTGTGCTGCACAAAACATTACCACCCAAATGCAAACAACTCAACTAGCATTCTCTGAAGTTGAAAACTACCTTACCAAAGCCCAACTTATCCTCAATCCAAAGAAAACTCAGCTTGTGATTATAACCAGTTCAAACAGAAACACTGATAGCAGTCAATTCACTATCTCCTCCACAAATGCTACTCCAATCGCTCCAGTGACACAGGCTAAGCTATTGGGAATAACCATAGACTCCCACCTAAATTTTGATAGTCATCTCAACTTAACTATTAAAAAAGTACATGCCAAACTGGGATCACTCTACCGTATCAAACCATTTCTTATCAACAACCCAAGATCAGCCATTGCTCACTCCCAACTTCTAGCCACCCTACTCTATGCATCTCCCTTTATGACTAAGCTCAACAAAACTGAACTAAGCAAAATGGAAGCCTGCTATAACAGAATTGCCCACTTTGCTGCAAATTTCTCATATAGAACTCATCGCTGTACTGCTTTGAGACAGTTCCACTGACTTGAACTGTCCAACCTCCTAACCTAGAATCATCTCTGCCTCTGTCAGTCTATCTATTACCTCCCCAATACGTGTCCTGCCCTCAAAACCCTAGTACAAAATCACTCAGCCAAAAGGCCTCTTAGATCATCAAGCAAATTACTACTAGAAGTCACCAACAGCTACAATAGCTGTGGAGACACACTATATAGTAGTTTAGTGGCTAAAAAATGGAGCTCTCTCCCCACTAGCATACAAAACATATCCAAAGCCTCCTTTAAAAACCTCATTAGGCAACATCTCAAGCAAAGTTGGCAGTGCCATGATTGCTCCCCAGGCTAGTGAAAGCAGATAAGGTACACATACAATAGTTTTCACTCTTACTCACAAACACTGGCTAATGCACAATGTACCTGTGTACTATGTATCTATTCTACCTATGTTCCAAATTTCAGCTGTACATCACAAATCTATTAATTACCTTTATTTTTAAATTCATATTTTCTTGTTTGTTCTTTCCACTGTAACTGTTGATGTGCTGCATACCACTGTAAAGACATGTCTTTTGTAATTTGTGTGTATACTGATCATGTCTAAATATCTTAATGTATCTGTAATTTTTCTGTGTGGAGCTTTTCTCCCCGGGCCTCTGCTGAAAAAGGGCCTTTTCGGCTCAGTCAGACACCCCCAATTAACAAATGTAAAATAAAATAAAATAAACTGGACTTGCAGAAAGATGACACAGTTGGTAAAACTTATCAGACACTCATATGCTATTAGCAAAGTTTACAGTTGCACAGTGGCTTGACACAGACATCATTCATATTGTGCTGCTGGGAGGGCCATTTTCACCTTCTACAACACCCAACCATGTGAAGTGGCATTCCTGTGCCACTGCAAAACAAAATGCATGTCGTTAAGCATACACATGCAACACTGCACATAGTACTAGACAATTGTAGCACCCAGAAATAAATAGTTATATTACACCCTGGTCACGTTATTTCACCTCTGCTTCCCATTGTCAGCGCTGGTTGGAGTGACACCACCTCATATCATAATAACAATGACAGCCTTGTCTTTTAGTATAGATGATGTCGGTGACATCACTAAATACCTGTTTTATTTAGTACAAAGCATTCATCTTCTTCAAAGGGTTTCATTATGGCCCAGCAAACTATACACAAGTAGAATAGAAAAATCTTGATCTGCCTGGCTGTCCACTTAAGGAGAAATATGGTATATCTCTGCTCATATACACGTTTATGGTTCACATGTCATTGAATATACTGTTGCACTATGGTGCTACATGTGTGGACATGACACATGCATGAGCATATATGACATATGCTTCCTGCTGTCTGTGATATGTATGGTTCCCACTAATATGTATGGTTTGTTTGAGTCTATATTAATTCACTGAAAACTAATTCCAGGGAACGGTCATTCACTGAACACTTCAGCAAATGTTTTTCTAAGGGAAGGGAATTATTTGTTCTCCACACCAACCATAACACAAACTATATTTTATATGAACCCCCCCCCCCTGTATATACCAACTCCGAGATTACTCTACAGTGGGGAAAAAGGTACATTTCCTAATGCTGGCCAACTAACTCCCTCCCCTTAGAAAAATGTTTGCTGAAGTGAATGATTAACTGCTGTTCTCTGGTTTGTGGTCAATGAATGGCTGTTTGCTGGAATTAGTTTTCAACAAATTAATATAGACCCAGTTTATTCATATCACACAAGTAGTGATTCACAGAGAGTGACACTATCTGGCTTTTTTATCTTAACTACTACACTAACCTCCCACACTGTATAACATATCACTGCCTTTTTGTGAAACACTGCTTACAACCTTATAACTACAAGATGGAGGAATTTGAGAAAAAAAAACTGTTTACAAACTTAGAGTCCTGCCTGGCAAAGTAACTCAACAACAGCTAACAACATTGTGGTGGATGTAGGGACAGTGAGGCAGATGTTGTGTATTTGTGTTTGGTATCGCATGACACTGACTTAACACAATACTGCCAGTTTGTTGGAGGAACTCAAACTGCAGGCATTGGAAACTGTGGGAATTACATGCTGCAAGGAGTATGATGTTACAAGGCTCTATAAAGTGGGGACCAGCTAAGTGCTGACCCAGCCAACAGTAGGTGACAGCAGGTATTAAAATGGTGTTCAGCTAGTAAAGCAGTAAGCTTGAATGTGATACAATATTTGTTTATTATCTATTGCTTTTGTCCAGAGTGTCTTTTGCAGGAGCTCATTTGTTAGTAATGCAATTAAAAAATTAAAACATCTGAAAGTCCACCACAGTTGTCTTTATTACATGACAAAGCTTTTGAGTAAAACTCTTCATCAGTATCTCCACTTATTAGTGCTGGTTAATAATGATTGGCTGCCATACTGTTGTGGCATAACTCATTGTTACCTTTTGCTTCCTGCTGTCATGCTATTTAGTTGTTATTGTCATTCAGTGGCTACTTTTTCTAGTAGGTTTTATTTTATTTTATTATTTAGTTATCTTTGTTGACATGGTTAGTACTATAATTTTCCTTGGTATTCTGAGCCAGTGTAGCAATTACCATGTAAAACTGACAATTCATTATTACTACTTGAGATAAAATCCATCTGTGAGAGATGCACTTGAATAAACAAACTGGAGGCAGATCACTCGGATCTTGCCAGTAAACATAAACCTACATATGGTGTGTTATTTAAAGGCCTTCCCAAGTTCTTCAAGACACATAACTGGATACCTACACCACACATAGCCTCAAACTCACATAAACCCACTACTCAGACATATACATGAACATCCTTGCCTTCTACCACCATGTCAGCACATACTGTTGTAAGAAATCACCAAACTAAAATGGTAATGACCTTAAGGCAGAGACAGCCTACAGCTGAAATGGATGATGCTAATAATAATAATAACAATAATAATAATAATAATACCAGAAATGTTCTAGTTATTGGCAATTCCATTATCTGGCAGATATACACTCACCAGATTGGCAAAGAATCTAATGATCATTCATGGTCTCTGAGGTGCCAGAATTAGGGACATCACCAAGGCCCTCCAGACACTGAAGCATCCAAAACATGAATTTCACATTGTCATTGCTCATAGCTTCATAGGTTCTTAGCAAGGGTGCCCACAGACAGGTGCAAGGGGGTGCACTTACACCCCCCTGGAACGGGTGGGTCAGGAGATTAATTTTCTTTTAATAACCAAAACAAAACAAAAAAAAATTTAAGGAAGTTCTTCTTTAAGAACAGTCCTGTAGCATGCTGGTCCGGTCACATCATGTCAGTCCATTCAGACGTCCTGTTCCTCTTCACCCACGCTATTATTTGAAATTACCGTTCATGTTGTTTGGTAAGGGAATTGTGTTTAATGCTGCAGCGAGTAAGGGAATTCCTTGCTTTTGCTTTTGCTTCTCTTCACGTCAAGTCAGGTAAGGGAATTTAGTTGCGCACAACACTATGTACACATAGAGGGTATTTCGAGACATTTGCTGTGTAATGGCACAACATTAAATATTAATGATTCTGTGTTGTGCTGTGCTGCACGCCATAACTGCATAGTCGTGTATCAAGACCAGCATAGCATTAATATTCTGAGAAAAATGGCTATGGAGTAAATGAATACCAGGTAACATTTAACTTCATGCACACTGTACTGTTGGTGGTGGTGGATAGATGAGTCAGTTTTGATGGTACCATTAAGCTTCTGTTGGTTTTGCAAGGAAACAAGGGAATATGCAACATTTCTGTTGCAGAAGTGACTTGAAAATGTCTTCTTCCAGCTATCAGTGATTATGCTAATACTCTAGATGTTTCAGTATGTGCCTGTCTAATACACTTGCAGGAGGTTTGTTCTGCCAGCAATGATGTATATAGAACAACTTTGTCAAAATGCATAGTCTGTTTTTTAACTCAACATAGTGAGTAACATAGTATTGATAACTCTGAACTATAATATGTTATCACTGGTAATGAAATTATTCCTATGTGTCTTACATGTATAAAGAGATAAAGACTTGAATTAACTTTATAACTTGAAAAATAGCTCTAAGATCATTATATAATTTTAGCATTTCATGATGTGAACCCTAGCTCTCAAAGAATTTTAATTATCATCATTCATGTCACTGATTTAAGTATTTCACTTTCCATATTAGTGAAAAAGGACTACACGACTGTAAAGAAAGACATAGAAAGCACTATATCCATTTTCTCGGCCTGTTCCTCTTTCCTTTCAGCATATGAGTCATGAGCATGAATATTTCTAATGCACTGTGACTGTGTTTGTGTGTTTGTAAGAGGGAGGTATGCCTTTTTCCTGCTGCTTCCACAAATCTCTAAAGTAGGGAAAATCTTTCCCTACTACCATATCATGAGTTAAATTGAGTACTACAGCAAAAAGATGAACTACCTTACCAAATGCAGTTTGTATTCCTTACTGAGTAATGAGATATTGTTTTTCATCCCCATGAATGGATGCTACTATAATAGTTTTGATAGTAAGGATTTTCTTTTACATACACACTTCCCCTTTATCAGCATGACCATACTGCCTGAATCTAGCAGTCCTTGCATCTCTGTGCAACTATTTAAAGCTTTGCATCTACTTAAGTTTGCTACAGTACAGTAACAAGATGCAGATTCATTTATTCTAGCAAATAATTTATTGTGCTCCCCAGACATGACATTATTAATAGCAAGCTTTTCTGAGGTTATAGTTTCATAGGTATAATATATTACTACTACAAGGGTGTAAGTGGATATAATGAACATTTTCTCATTATATAATCCAATCACTATATTCCCAGCAAAAGTATCATCAGAATTGTGAGGATCATAATTTGTTTATATATATGTGCACATATTCAGTGTAGATTTTTAGATGTTTATGATGCATGAAAGGAGCATGATTAATATTTATGAGACACTTCACCCAAATAGATTAAATAATTAATTCGTAATGACATTTAAACTATAACAATATTATGAAATGGAATTTGTACCTATTAATTGGGTTAATATTTATTCATTCATTCATTCATTCATTCATTCATTCATTTACCTATCTGAGTTTATTTGAGAGATTTTTTGTACTTGTTTAATCTCACTATCAGCTTGTTTAATTTTGCAATCTGCTGGTCTGTTCCCATGGAATTCCTAGCAGTATTTAATGTACATGATTTAAATATAGTTTTACACATTTGTAAAGGTATAAATCAGTTTTACAAGTTTGTAAGGGCATAAACCAAGGTGCCAGTTAATTTAAAAAAGTTTTAATAAAGGTTATTTATATATTTGTTAGTCTGCTTTATTTATTTTACTTCAAGTTCATTTCAGAGAAACATTTTGTGTAATTGTCTAATCTCACTGTTATCTTATTTAATTTCTGATTACTTTCTAATTGTTTCCTCTGGAATTCTTAGCAGTATTTATTGTATTTGATGTAAATATGGTCTGAGAACCTTTTGAAGGTGTGCAGCCAAGTTGCCAAATTATTTTTAAAAATTTTGAATAAAGGTTATATTTTATGAGCTTCATATGAACAACCAATATGTTACTAATATTAATAACTATGTGAACCCTTTTTATTTATTTATTTATTCATGTATTTATTTATATATGTATTTGTGTACCAGGGTAGTGCACAAATCTCAATGTTTGTAAGAGGGAGGTAGGGGTGTGTTTGTGTGTAAGAAGTAGGTAAGCTGGTGTGTGGTGTGTGTGTGTGTGTGTGTGTGTGTGTGTGTGTGTGTGTGTGTGTGTGTGTGTGTGTGTGTGTGTGTGTGTAAGAAGTAGGTAGGTTGGTGTGTGTGTGTGTAAGAAGTAGGTAGGTTGGTGTGTGTGTGTGTGTGTGTGTGTGTGTGTGTGTGTGTGTGTGTGTGTGTTTGTGAAAAAAGTAGGTAGGTTGGTGTGTGGTGTGTGTGTGTGTGTGTGTGTTTGAGATAAAAGTAGGTAGGTGGGTGTGTGGTGTGTGTGTGTGTGTGTGTGTAAGTAGGTAGGTTGGTGTGTGTAGGTTGGTGTGTGTGTGTGTGTGTGTGTGTGTGTGTGTGTGTGTGTGTGTGTGTGTGTGTGTGTAAGAAGTAGGTAGGTTGGTGTGTGTGTGTGTGTGTGTGTGTGTGTGTGTGTGTGTGTGTGTGTGTGTGTATGTGTGTAATTAAGAGGGGGAAGGAGTGTGTTTAAGGGGGTTCATACCTTGCAATTATCTAGATGTTTGACTCATTTTCAGTTAGTTTCTCATAAAATTATGTTTATTTTCTGGCAAATCATTCAGGATTGAAATCAGAAAATAATGGCAAACATTTGAGTTTTAGATTTCATATCCTTAGAAAATGCATACTAATGCAAACCTTGTTGTCCTATCCACTTTCTAAGGAGGTAGGGGGATGTATGTGTGTGTTATATCTTTTACCTCTACAGATTTTCACAGAATCTCCAGATTTTTGCCTTATATTGTTGATCTGTTCTTCATAAAAATTCTGTTTTTTTTGACAAATCAGTGGGTTGAGCTACAGATTAAAGTTGCTAAATGACATGTATTTGAGTTTCAGACTTCATGTCCTTTAGAAAATGCATTCTAACACAAATCCTTTTATTCTAGCAACTTTCTAAATGTGGCCCTAGTTCTGGGCCTTTGTTCCCAACATTATAACAGGCTTTGTCTAGATTTCTTGTGTGAAAAGCTTGAGAGGTGTATTTCTGTGTTTGTGTGTGTGTGTATGTGTGTGTGTGTGTCTTTATGTATAAGAGGGCGGAAGCATATCCCTCAGTTGTCCAGGTTTTTGCAGAATGTCTAGATTTTTGCCCCATATTCCTCCTAAAAAGGATTGAAATTACTAAATAATAACAGGCATTTGAGTTTTAGACTTCATACCCTTTAGAAAAATGCATACTAACGCAGATCCTGTTCTAGCAATTTTCTAGGTTCATGAGAGCAATATTTATAATCTGTCCCTATTTATTTTAGGCTTTGTCCAGATTTCTTGCACTAAGAAGTTGAGGTCTGTGTATAATGCCCTAGTTAGAGTTAGCAGATGGAATTTATTTTCAAGTGCATTTTCAAGGAATTTTGAGCTTCAAGGGAAGAGAAGTTTACTGCTGCTCATGCCAAGTCTGCTTAAAATTTGCAACTGTTTTGTGCAGCAAATGGTATCATTATTGTGGTATAGAATTTTAAAGCAGTGTTAGTAGCACAGCAGGTAGCATCCTTGCATCTTGATGTAGAGGGCTGTAGGTTCTAGTCCCACAGCAAGTTGAATTTGTATTTTAAGGGGGTGGGGTGCTGCAGTCCTGAGTATGATGATCACTGGATGAGATGCCTAGAAACTATGAATCTGTCCAGCCATTTCCTATTGCAATATACCAACTTACTATTTTTTTTTAATGTAACACAAGCAATTTATTCTTTGAGGGAAGCAGGCACTGATTTGTAGATGAAACACTAAAATATAAAGTTGTTTTCTAGCAACAATCTCTTCATTAGTTTCAGATATCTTTAATGTGGGGTTATTCAGATGAGTTTTACTTCTGCAGAGATTGTGTATATTGACTGATATTGGTGTATTGTAATGGCAGACATTTGAGTGGCCTTTTATGATTGAAATGTTCTGAATTGGGCAGTTTGTCATTATTGGTTCGTATGTTTTGTTTCATTGCTTAGTGGAAAAATGTTCAAAACTACAAAATTTAAAACACACTCTAACAAATGGTGCTGTATTATGCAAGGGATATAATTCATTTTATATATTATAATTCATACAATCAGTAAGGTGAATCAAACAACGTTTGCATGGCCTTAAAAAATGTGTGCAACGGCCTATGGTTTGAAAACAGCCCAAAGGTAAACTTAACCTGCCACTGGCCAGATGCATTTTCTTTGAATGTGAGTTTCAATGCTGTTTCAGTGAATGTGAGTTTCAAAGGTAGAGAAGTTTTAATGCTAAGTCTGTTTTCATTGTAAGACTATTGCTTTGTTTAGGTTTAGTAAATGTCTATCAGTGTTTGTGCTATAAAATTTGAAATAAAAGTTGTAAATGAAATCCAAATATCTGTAATCATTGTAGAAGTAAAGCATAAAACAGTATGCACACTGAGAGGTTTGAACAGTGTCTATGATAAATGGGGAGAAATATCCAAGTAATGGGACACTGGAATGGCTGCGTGGGTGGGGGGGCTGTGTGGGTGGAGGGGGTGGGGCTGCGTGGGAGGGCTCTGGGTTTGCACCCCCTGCAAAAAATCCTGCGGGCTCCCTTGGTTCTTTGGTAAGTACTAGGCTAGTGCCCCTGTGAGCTGTTTTAAGCCTAGTCAGTTTCCCTTTTTGTGCTTGAAATAACCTATCCAATTTGATTATAATTCAGCCTTATCCATCCCATGGCTAATATAGCAATAACCCACGCCTGGGTGTGGGTAATGCTGGATTTACCCACAGTTGGCATGGTTTGGTCATGAGGGCGAAGCCCGAGTGGCCAAACAAAGCCAACCCTGGGTAAATCCAGCATTACCCACACCCAGAAATGGGTTATTGCTATTATACAATGACATTATTTAAGAAAAAAATAATTACTTTTCTTAAATAATGGCATTGTATAATGCCTCCTTGCTGCCCTTCCACAGTTGTCTGGTATTCTGCGGCAGTTTTGATGTACTGCGCATGCGTATGCCTATGCAATACATCAGAGCTGTGGACAAAAGCAATGGAGAAACCAAGATCTCCGTTGCTTTTTACAAACTGTTTTGCTATGTTAAATGGGTTTAACATAGCGAGACAGCTTTAAAAAAAGCAACGGAGAATCTCCGTTGCTTATTTTAAAGCTGTCTCACTATGTTAAACCCATTTAACATAGCAAGACAGTTTTTAAAAAAAGCAACCGAGAAAGCAAGATCTCCGTTGCTTTTTACAAACTGTTTCTCTATGTTAAATGGGTTTAACATAGCGATACAGCTTTAAAAAAAGCAACGGAGAATCTCCGTTGCTTATTTTAAAGCTGTCTCGCTATGTTAAACCCATTTAACATAGCGAGACAGTTTTGAAAAAATCAATGGAGAAAGCAAGATCTCCGTTGCTTTTACAAACTCTCTTGCTATGTTAAATGGGTTTAACATAGCGAGACAGCTTTTAAAAAAAGCAACGGAGAATCTCTGTTGCTTTTTTTAAAGCTGTCTCGCTATGTTAAAGTCATTTAACATAGCGAGACAGTGTTGCTGTAAGAGTTATAGTAATGGAAAAAGTCTTGGCGACCGGGCCTTTTTCCATTACTATAACTCAGACTTACAATGTGCACGCTGACCAATCAGCATGCACATTTTTGAATATTAATGGGGGGGGGGGTCATTGTATAATAATTCTATATTACCCCTAATCAGAATAACTGTGATCAGATCCATAGAAAACGTGATGGGACCCATGCATGAGATAAAGCATTTAGGAGCTGCATCTATCCATTAGTAGTACAGAGGGCAGTAATCGGGTACATTTTCTGTTTTCCAGCCATAGATCTAAGTTATGCTTGAATATGGACATTGATGAACTTTGTTTTATGTGGATGGGGACTCTGTTCCACAGCAGAGGTATCCTCTGCGAGATACACCTGTCCCTCCAAACTATTATGTTGACATTGCAGAAGAGGTTTAGATCCCCAGACTGAGTACTTCTAATGCCATTTGACTTGCTGATGTGCAGTAACTCCATCAGTAATGGGTATGAGGATGTATTATATGCCACATACAGATCATCTCTTGGAAGTCTGTAGTATACTGAGTACAGTGACAGGGCTTTGAGTTGGTCCATGTGGGACATGTTGTTTAGGCCTTATATCCTTTTAGTAAGGCATCTATGTGGGCATTACAGTTGTTGTATATAAATGATGGGGTTTGCATTTATGGGCAGTTAATCCATGATGTTTAAGAACCTAATGTGAACTTCTAAAGTCATGGAAGGGGTCTTGTAACCGGCAATAAACTGAGAGTTGATTTTGTGTAGTGTCATTTGATGGGACATACTTGCTGCCTCTGAAACAGTAGCACCAATGTCAAGGACATGCTGTTCTGCCCTTACCTGGGAGCTGTCTGGATCCCTGACAGCAGACAAGAGCTCTTCATTTGCTGTTAGGGTTGGTTCTGTAGCAGGCCTCCCCAGTACTGATCCAATCACAGGTGACTGCTGCTGCTCTCATCCATGCAATGAGACCATGTCAGTGGCCCTTTCGTGCACCTGATTGTATGTTGTGCTGTGGCCACCTACTGGATTCCCATCAGCAACTATCTTTTGCCAAATTTGGATTGTGCCTGACATATCTGCATGTCCCTTCTTGAGCAGAAAGGCACCATGTCAATTAAAAGCTCCCATAATTACTTGATTCTCAGGGTCACTGAAGGTTTTTTTTTTGAGGATTGAGACTCCTGGGCACTTGAGGTCTAGTCCTTGGTGACCTAAAACACAACAGGAGGATAATACACATAAATATCACATAAATAAAAAAGTCCTGTTTCTAGATAAAAAAGAAAATGTAGCATCTCACTATTACCTACTGGAGAAATATAGAACAGTCAAGATATTAAAATATAAAAACAGAAATTGTGTGGTTGTAACATATTACATTCACACACAAAGCAAGGCTGGATTCCAAACAAAGGAAAACAAAGGAGAGCAACAATAGCAACATATCATTGTTTGTGCTAAAACAGAAATGCAACCTTGCTCCCCCACACCCAACAGAACAGGCAAATGGCACATTTTGCTACCAGACCTTCAGTGAAATGCTACAAGTGCTATCAAATGAACTGTCCATGAAACATATCTATAGATTTAACACAGAATATTCCATTTTAAACTATTGCCAATCATATAAACCTATGCAATTCCCTGAAAAACATGCCCAGGCCTTCAGTATACTTCTAAGTAATGCATAGCTAAAAGTAGTATCATATATATATATATATATATATATATATATATATATATATATATATATATATATATACACACACACACACACACACACACACACACACACACACACACACACACACACACACACACACACACATACACACACACATACATATATATTAACAGACTTTTCTTAGTGACATTTTAGTATATGCAGAATACGGACAGGGGCAGCCTGTGTTAATCACTGACTTGCTCTGTAACAATGACCATCTAATCATAGT
Organism: Protopterus annectens; assembly: GCF_019279795.1. Taxonomy (NCBI): domain Eukaryota; kingdom Metazoa; phylum Chordata; order Ceratodontiformes; family Protopteridae; genus Protopterus; species Protopterus annectens. The sequence continues at coordinate 47,795,336 of NC_056740.1, read as the reverse complement.
CAACTGGAGAATAAAGGTATTTCATGTCTAGACTTGTTAAGGCCATAGGGCCATTAGCCTAGTAACCTCCTATGAACCTATGAACCTATAGTTGAAAAATGCAAGCATACCTTCTCAAGGTCAGTTGCCTTCTGTGCAGATATATCCTAAAGTAATAGCCTCTTCTAGGTTTCCCCATAAACAAGTCTCCTCACCTTCAGCTTCCCTAGCTACATGGTTGCCTTTTTGTGGTGTAGATTCAGGGCTGTGTGCATGGTGAAGATGCAAATGAGATGTGAACTCATTACAGTTGCTGAATCCTAAATACTTAGCTCAGATGTAGATGTAAACATAGTGCAGACACTCCCTCAATGTTTGTTGCTAATGTATTGCAACTGTGAAAATACAATAGCAAAGCAGACTGCCCTATCTTCAGTGGGTGTGTCAGGTAGAAGTAATTTTATCAAGATTTGAAATGTAAGTAAGCAGCACACAATTCACAGTTTCTGTTCCTTAACATCCAACCTCCCCTTCATTTGTTGACAACTGTATATTATTGTCATTTAATATCCTCACCCATTTTAAGGCCAATGATATAGAATGCCTTGCAGACTGCATGTCTCAGATTACTGGTCAGATAAGACAAGAATGAGCAACAGATACAGAGAGATAAGACAGAGCTACATTTTTGCAAGCAATAGCCATAAATGGTTGTGTGATCACTCAGTGCACAACATTCAAAATTAATACATGTACAGATAACTGTTATATGGTTTGTTAGTACTGTGGATGATGCTGCAGCTGGTTGTATGCTGAATGATTTCAGTTCCCTGCTGCAAAGCTGTATGTGTGGCAAAGAGGGATAAGCCACCCCTACTGTGTTCTGAAGGTTTATTGGTGTGAGAGTTCAAATCCAGCCCTATGTAAATATATTTAATGTGTAGTAACAAACTTTTTTTTTTGTTTTTATTTCATAGATTGCTTTTCTTCATTTCAACTATGTTTCCCTTTTTGTTATTTTTTTGCCAGTGTTTGTGCAGTGCACAGCTTAGCACAAACAAGGGAAACAGATAAACACAATGACTGGCAGATTTAGCTGTGCTTATCTTGTTTGTGCGAAGCTTAGCAGTGCTCAAACCTGGACTAGTGGCCCACACAGGAAGCAAACAGAACACCTGCAGACAGGGCATCTGTAAAAGTGTAAAGGTCTAAAAAGGATACATTGTTGCAATTTTTTGCTTTCTGTTGCTAAGCAAAATTGCACTGCAGTTAGCAAGACTCATGCAGTCATCAAACAGCTACACACAGGATGCAGACAGTCAATAATTGAAAATGGATACATTCAATTAATTCTTTGAGGCATTGCACAAACACACTGAGTGGAGTTGTAGGGTGGTGAACACACAAATCTTAAGAATAAATAGGAAATTATGGAACTGTCATGTAACTACTCCTGTGGCAGCAGATGTAAGTGGAGGAGTGGAATACAAGATGGTCCTGGGTTCTAGTACAGGGTGTGCAATCTATTTTTACTGTTGTTACATTCCAGTTTATAGCAATGAACTGAAAAATATACAAATGTCATTTCAACATTCTTGTTGCAACATGTGTAAGTGTAGGGCTGCCATAACATGGTCCTGGGTTCGAATACATTGCATGCGTTTTTACTGTTGGCCCATTTCCCATTATATTCACTCTCACTTATAACACTTTATATAGTAGAGATGATATGAATTATATGTAAGAGAGCTAAGACACCCTTACTGTGTTTTCAGAAGTATGATTGAGGGCTTACTGTCTACTCTATTTCTATAAGTAAAATTCTGCAATCTGCAATTGGCTGGCCTTCACAATTAAATAAGACGCATACACAACTGAATCTATGTAATACAACCTTGTCAGGTCACACACATGCATGTGTTAAACCTCAGACTGTCAGCTGTATTTATGAATGATTTCTAACTGTCTGAGCAGCACTTCTTCTGTGGCAAAGATGGAAAATTACTCTGTGGAAGAAAATGGTTTGCCCCTTATGCCTAGGTTTGAATCCCTTACTTTAAAAATCAATTTTATCAGTGTATAAAGCCAAAAAAAATATGTCATGTCATGAAATTTATGCCCCCAGTGCATGTCTGCAAACTTAACTCCCATAACAGTTACGTTCCAATTTTCAAAATATATTTCCAAGCTACAGCAGCAAACACCCCTCAAACTAAGATCGTGTCAGATTAACCTTCATATATAAAATATTTATGCCCTCCCTGCTTGGCACTGCTGCTCTCTGCTTAAGATCATGTAAACTCGGTTGGCATTGTTGCTTGGGTTTGCACGATACCAGTAAATGCGATAACAGGAACTGGTGGAAATCATTAGTTGCCATTGCTCTAATTCTGGTATTAGACATGTCTGGTGTTAGGGGGGAAGGTGCCCAGTTTAGGGTGCACAGGTGGGTTGTTTAGGAGTTCAGGATATTTATTGGACTCCCGGTAAAGCACCACAGCCAAAGGCATCTGCAAGGGGACTATTCTGTCTCCCAGTACAATTCTGTGGCTTTGAGTACTTTAGCTCAGGCTGTATCCAGTGTGACTGGCATCCCACACATTGGAAAACAGAGTAGGCACAATTCTAATGAACTACAAAGGTGGAACTATCCAAATATGGATACCCTCAACCAACGGTTGAATGAGTTTCAAACTGGTGACATCCTACAGCTGTGTAAGTATGCTAATAAAAGAGTATTTTTAATACATAGAAAGCTAAATATAGGCAAGACTGGTATGCATAATGCTCTTCTGTTCTTTTATGTTCTTTCCACAGCTAATGCTGAAATAGAGTTTAATCACCAGACTCATGCTGATAAAATGGAGACACTGAAGGAAACAAGTGGTATGTATATAGCACAAGAGAACTATTATTGTAGCTTTAAAAGTTAGGATTTTGGGATTTCTATACAGTTGTAGCAAACTGGGCATGTATATCCTAACTGAAAAAGCAAGTATGCATCCATTAATCTGTAGCACAAACCATCTTTATGAGTCAATTGCAGGACTGTCGTCAGAGGTTGTGGGTTCAAATACCACAAGTAACAACTATACAATACTGCATTTTTTAATAATATAACATAAATTAAATTCTATACAAGTGGCATAAATGCCCTACTGTTGACTGTAATCTGTACAAATGGACCAAGAATATGTGCAATATATGGCCATTTCAAGCATTACTTTCAGCAATCTGTAGTTATAGTGTGTAGTTGTTAGGAATGTAATACTTCAGATAAAATAGTTGCATATTTGTGTTAATGCATTGTATGACACATATGATGGTAGTAACATTATCTCTTTTTTTCTCTCACCCCAAACCTTATCTCTTTTTTATTTTCCAGTATGTACTGCCAAAATGTCTCCATGTCATCCATTTATAACAGATCACTAAGTGCTTTACAGCACAGTCAGGTAGGCCAGCCCCAACGTATCAGCCTGCCCTCACTCCACCAACTCCTGCACTGATGCCCAGCACATCTGGGACCCAACTATGCAGCACTGCCTCTGCTGCCCCTGCACTACCTGCACCATCAGATAGTACAGCCCTGGCAGATGGTGCTGTGGTACCCTACAGGAGTAGTGGTGGAGGTGGGGATTTCATCACCTACAAGGAGATGCCAGGGCTGGTACATAGGTTTGTGCACCACACCATTATGTTTGCACTTATGCCAGATGGAGAGGCTGCTCTCCCTTGTGGTATGTAAGAGAAGAAGATGTCAAGCACTCCAGTCACCAGCAAAGTAAGTGGACAGTGATGACAATCCAGTGCATGAGGACTAGATTCTCACTATCTGCATGTTTGATGGGCATAAGCCTGGTTTGTTCCTCCCTCACCCCAATCGTGGGCCCCTCAACCTTTTGTGTCCCTCACCATCCATGTGTTTTGTCTTGTTTGTGTGCCATTTGCTTCCTCACTTACCCAACTTACCTAACCCAAAAATACCAATATCCCTTACCCAGCATTCCTCTTTTACTGAATTAAAAAAAGTGCACCTGTTCCACAAAAATAAATAAATAAATAAATTGTCCCATACATATCTCTCCATTTTGCACATGTGTCTTCTTGACACAATTGACTTGTTCCACTTGGCAATACAACATGATTTCATTGCTATCACCCCTCTTTTTGGAGGTGACAGTCCAAATTCAGCTAATATTCTGCATACATTTTCAGTTTACACTGTTGAAGAAATCGTTCTTTTCTACTACCCTCCTGCACATTCCTGTATTGCTTTCTCATTGTACTTACCCTGCTTGCTCCCCATTTCACCACTTTCCTGTCTACCCCATTTTAACACCTACAATCTGGACAAAAAATAGACTCACACAAAACACACCTAAATACCAGAAAAAGCAATGGATCCCTTCACTTTTTGTCCTTTGTGTTTGTGCAGATTTTGGCATAGTACACCAATGCCAAGTGATGGAGGGCAGCTCTACAATGCTATGCTTACCTCTGCATAATGCAGCTTAACCCTGCTGTGCTAGGTCAACACACAGTAACATATGCTAAGTGTACTATAAAGAATAATGTCATTGCATTATCATTATTTATTTCAAAGTGTTAGATACACCTCTATACAAACCCAGTATCATCTGAGCTTGAAAAGAAATGTGTCAGTGCATTTACAGCTGTTGCCACAGAGTCAGCTAAGCAGCAGGTGTGTTTCATACACTCAATATTAACTCTCAGAATTTTAGCAATGAGCCCCATGTTTGCACACTGCTTAACTATGTGCAAACAGAGAAAGTAATGGTAATATGTATCTTGCATGCACACTTTGCCATCTGCCGCTCAAACTTCCAGAGTCAATATTAGCATGTATTAGTGCTGTTTACTGTCTAGTTAATCTTTTCCCTTGAAACTACATGTGGAAGCATAACAAACTGAAGGCCCTATGTAACAATATGTCACATATTTACAATGCAGCCATGTGTTACCTCTTAGCATGCACTGCAACCCTGGTCTCTCAGTACTTGTTCATAAATATACTGACTACACTACATAAATTAATAAGAAATGTTGTGTGATATGCAATGCATATCAAACTGTTAACATGCAGATCTATAACCATCTTCACAGTTGAACATGCCTGCACAACCATTTCATGCAGGCTTTTCCAAAATCTTTTCTCCAACATCCACTGCTTATGTCATCCACTATAATTGTCCTGCAGCCTTGTAAAAGTCAGGCCTTTGCCATTGCACTTCCCTAAAGTACTGAGATATGTAGTCTGTGTACTTAGACACTTCTGTTCTCACTGCAGTCAACTGTGTGTGTGTGTGTGTGTGTGTGTGTGTGTGTGTGTGTGTGTGTGTGTGTGTGTCTATCCAGAAAAGCATATATGTGTATCCTAGAGGTACCACTACAATCCCATGGATTGACACTATTTTGACACTTGCACATGCCTACACATCCATTTCATTCAGGCCTCCCAACATCTTCTCTCCAGTGTCCACTGCTGATGTCATCCACTGTAATTTGTATTTATGCCTTATAAAATTCAGACTTGTGCCATGGCACTTGCATAATATACCAAGCTCTGTAGTTTGTGTACTTAGGTAGGGGGTTCTGTTCTCACTGCAGTCAACTGGTGTGTGTGTGTGTGTGTGTGTGTGTGTGTGTGTGTGTGTTTGCACTTACATGACATTAGAGAGAGCCTTTTACACCAGCATGTGGGACACTGCTATTACCCTATTCTCCTCACCAGCCACTGCTGATGTCATCACCTATAAAGTGTTGTCTAAGACACTCCAAGTCAGACTTGAGCTGTGGCACTTGCCTTAAATACAGAGTTCTGCAGTCTGCGTACTTAGATAGGTGGAGATTCTGTTCTCACTGCAGTTAACTGGTGTGTGTGTGTGTGTGTGTGTGTGTGTGTGTGTGTGTGTGTGTGTGTGTGTGTGTGTGTGTGTGTGTGTGTGTGTGTGTATGTGTGTGTGTTTGTGTACTTGCATGACATTAGAGAGAGTCTTTACACCAGCATGTGGGACACTGATATTACCACATTTTCCTCACCAGACACTGCTGATGTTATATTTGTGATTTGTGGATGTGCACTATTCCCTCTAGGCCAGGGTCAAAGATTGGCCTGGAGACTAGGCAAAAGTCACCTCATCCTATACAATACAGATTATAGTGAAATGGCTTTCAGTCTATCCACATATGTCATGGCATAGTTTGTAGGCCCTGTGTTTTCTTGAGAAACCCTTGTGGTCTCTCCAGCTGCTGTATGTGTTTGGTGAGGTACATGCAAAATGGACCATTATACTCTATTACTGTTCTGATGAGGTTCAGGTACAGTGCTGTTATATAATCCTCAGATCTGAATATGATGGCATGACATATGATGTGTACAACATAGCCTGTCCATACCACTGTGGACACTTGCTGGTGGAAGTTCAGATTGCTATCTACATGTGTTCCCAGGACTTGTATCACTGGTTTCAGCATAGTGAAAGTGTTGTCAATGTTGTAATTAGCAGGGAGTTCCACTTTGCAGAAGGACAAAATAAAGACACAGTTTTGTGTTTATTTGTAGACCATGTGTCTTTGTCACCAGTCATTTGTGTGTGTTAGCCCCTGCTAGTATGGTATCATCATTGGTGGACTCAGTGATTGCACCCAATATGCAAGAATCAGCAAACATGGTAAGGCAAAGGCTGTATAAATTAGCCTGAACTGTCAAGAAATAGATTCCAAACAGTAAAGGGCTAAACACAGATCCCTGGGGTACGCCACTGGTGACAGCTCTACTGGTACAGGTTGATTCACCAACTTTCACAGTATATGTTCTGTTGGTCAGCCAGTTGGTTACCCATCTAGTGACAATCCCGAACTGGGAGAATTTCTCAATGATACCTGCATGGGAGATTGTATTCAAATCCTAGGCCAGATCATGATACGCAGTATGCACTGTCTTACCTTCATCCAGGCCTATCACACGGAATCAGACAACATCACAGATCGCTTCTAGCATGACTGAGGAACTGAAAGTTCATCAGATGTCAAAACTTTTTCAGATGATATAAGAATGTCATTTGGTCTTGATAAATGTGCAAAAGCAACATTTAAAGCAGGAAAACTGTAATGCCAGGAAAACATCAGAAAGAATGTGATATAAAAGAACTTGAGCAAGAAGGAGTGTATAAATATTTGGGAATTGATGAAGGATCCACAATACAACATGAACAAATGCAAATAAAACTTAGTAAGGAATACTTCTAAAGACTTAAATTAATCCTTAAAACAGCACTGACATCTAGGAACAAAATCCAAGCTATAAACCAATTTGCTATTCCTGTCCTAACTTACAGTTTTAGGGTGATTGACTGGCCCCAAAACGTGTTGGATAGATTGGATAGGAAAACAAGAAGGATGCTTCATGCTCACCAAATGATTTATAAAAATCAGTGCATAGCGAGATTATATATTTCCCATTCCGAAGAAGGGATGGGCCTCCTTGAAATTGATTATATGAACAGATCTGCAATTGTGGACTCCACACATATCTGCTGACCTCACAAGAACCAAACGTAGTGAAAGTTGTGAAACATGAGGAGAATAAATCTAAGATGACATCTCTGCTTAATCTAGCAGAAGCTTATCGGCGTCAAGCAGGAATGGAAATCAAACCAGAAGTAGATAAAAAGCAGGCAGCAACTGAATGTGCCAAAAAAACAAAAGAAATAATATAAGGTGAAGGATCAGATGAGAAGTTAAGAAATGTGCAAAAAGCATAAATATAGTTGCAAGTATGGAACATTTCAGGAAGAAACTCATGTCGATCAGCAAGGTACACAGGAATGGTTAAGGAGAGGCAAATCAAACCAAGAGATGAAAGGTTAATATTGGTGGCCCAAGAGAGTGGGCTGCCTACACGTTGGTTTATAAAGTCCATTGAACATGTGGGAGAAACAGATAAATGTAGGTTTTGTAAAACCGAATTGGAAACAGTTGCACACCTCGTTGCTAGTTGCGACATACTAATGGCAGAAGGACTGTATACTGAAAGGCATAATAATGTGGAGAGACTGTTGCACTGGTGATTGTGCAAAGATTATGTTACTGACGTGGCCGAAAAACACTGGAAACCTGAGCCACAAAGCATCATAGAAAATGAAGAAATCTACATCACTTGGGATAATCCATTACTAACAGTTCAAAAGATAGATGCTAGAAAACTGGATACAGTGGTCCAAGAAAAGAAGACAAGAGCAACATTGATCATTGAAATTGCCACACCCAGTGACTATAGTACATTGCATACAGAGAGACACAAAATCATAAAATATTAGGATCTGCAGGCAGAAACAAGAGCAATGTGGAAGAAAGATACCCAGATAGTTCCAATAGTAATAGGAGCAATGGGTCTTATAAAAAAGAATTTACAGTTGTATTTAGATATGTTACCAATACATGTAACTCCATATGAACTGCAGTAGGAGTCATTATTGGGCACATTGCGGGTGCTGCGAAGAGCACTACTAGCTGACATCAAAGATTGAAATGATACTAATTTCATGAACTTTAATCATACTTTGACTTAGGAATGGGGTCCATTCCCATCATGGTATTGGAAAATGAAAAGACTTGGAGAAATTAAAAAAGCATAACTCAGCACATACACCTTTCTGACAAGGTTGAACACACACACTCTTCAATACACCCTCCACACAGACTATGTTCCAGTAGAAAGGTGTACATCAACCATCTGAGTTGGGGAGGACAGCGCATGGTGCATGCATGTATAAACACTTCCTGACTCTCCTCATCTGTGAGGTAGACCAACATGTCATCATAGATCTTCTCTAAATGGACACCAGTAATATCCCAGCTGTGTGCAACAGACCTGTGTGAGTTGTTAATGCTACATCATGTCTGTTACATCTGTTAGATGTCCTCAAATAAGTCATCGAGGGCATGCATGATGACAGCACTATCATTCTTTTGAATTTGACAAGACCAAGGCATTTCACACGCATCCACACTGAGGTATTCACTCAACACAGTCAGATGTAGCCAAAAACACCTATATCATCAAGTGGGTAGACCAGTGGATTACATAACATGCCATCTAAATATGTTGAAATGTGTGAAGTGACCTATATCTCAGATCCAGTGATCAGGTTAATACATCAGGGCTGTCTGCTAGGCTTTTCCTGTCCATTATTTAAGTCACAGATGTCACGAATGACATACACATACTATGTCCAAACAACTGTCTGAAGGACTACAGATCATGGGAAATCACTGACTCCAACTGTGATATTAGTATAATATAGACAGTATCAGCACACACCAAAGATTATTGCCACAGCCATGACAGCACCTGCAATGAAAGAAAAACATTGGGGGATTTGTTATGTCATGTGGGAAGTTGGCATAATGGTTAAGGTTTTTACCTTATAAACACAGGGTGCAGGGTTTGATTCTCACAATGGGGTAAATGGCTAGGCTTGAAATGGCCCACAAGGGCAGTTAGCCTAGTATGAACCTATGAACAAATGCACAGCCCAAGGATAATATAGACATCACACGCTGTAATTGGACCCATAGGTATGTGACCTGTGTCCTGGGGTAGATGGTATGTAGAAGGTCCAATGTGGCCACAGTACTGGCTACTCCCTTGCATGTAACATAACTACTGAGTATGTGAAGACATTTACGTCAAAGGCCATAATACCTCCATAGTTCACAGCCTTCATCACTCTGATAACTGAGTACATTGCACCGTTCTTCATGTACCTCCCTACATATCTTCCAGTGATGTGTAACTGAAGTGTACCACCTATGCCACAGCTGTCACACACCTTGTAGGCCATACCAAAGGGTTCTTTTTTTTGCATAATCATTACTGTCTGATGGTGCAGAACACGCATCAAGTTATTTAACCAGATGCATGTGTGATACCTGTTCCAGTGATGCACACATAGATACCTAGCTGTTTGACAACATTGTTGGCAAGTGTGGATTGTGCCATATATATATATATATATATATATATATATATATATATATATATATATATATATATATATATATATATATATGATCCATACTTATGCACGAAACCGCCGATCATACATTCGCGAAAGTGCTTTTCACCTAAAAAGCACTTTCGTGAAAGTATAATAAAAAATAGGGGAAAATCAGCGGGGAATGGCTGTTGCTGAGATATGAGTACAGTGGTGATAAGGGAATATTCCCTTTTCCCCACTGCAGTGTGATCTCAGAGTGAGAATATAAAAGTAGGGGGGTGTGGGGGGCTTGCCCCCCTGCGTAAATGTTAGTTATGTGTTTTTTGTTTTTCATTTATTTATTTATTTTTTGTTTATTTTAGGGACTTTAGCGAAATGCTTTTTCTGCTAAAAGCGCTTTCGCTAAAGAGTGTTTGGTAGATGTGGATTTGGACTATTGAACTTTTGTTCAATAGTACGGGATCCATATATATACATATATATATATATATATATATATATATATATATATATATATATAAATAAATATATATATACACACACACACACACACACACACACACACACACACACACACACACACACACACACACACACACAGACGCACACCAGTCAGCTAGCCTGTATTGATCATAATCTCACATACAGGTATAGCATTGTCCCTCCTAACACCTCCAGAAGATGTTACAGTGTCAGGACAGAGTGCACGATTACCCTCATAGACTGCTACCATGTCATAATAGTTGTACAAATGGATTTGTGCACAACCAGTTCTGATCACTCAGACTCACATATGTTATGTCAAAGACACAGGACTGCTGATGGCACTTTTCTGATATTGCCCATGACTGTGTGTGCTTCTTTTACTGTTATCCATGAGCCTTTACCTGTGTCCCACTTGTTGGAGATCTCTGCTGAAATTACACTCATATTCAGGCATATCAGTTTGCACAGCTTCACAATATGCACTTTACCCTAATTATATATATCATCAGTGATAGATGTCCTCCGCATTGTTCATCAAAGGATGTTTATCTCACAAAGACGTCTTCCCCATTGTTATGTCACCTTGTGTGACAGTCACTTAATATGCATTTTCACTGTGCATTCCTTACTGTACCATTTTGATATGTGACTGGTGTTCCTGCGACAGCTGTCGCCATTGACATGCCCTCATCTGCTGCACATTAAGTTGTTTCACCTGTCCTCTTTCCCTGTATTAATTTCTACAAGTCATCTGTGTGTCTTTGTTCAATAGGCACACTTCCCCTGAGTTTTTATTTTACATGGCAGTCCATGTACCCTTACAGATCATTTATAAAACTTCTGTACAGAATGCCTGGAATGGGATTTCACAATGCTCTTTATTGTATATACTGTCCTTTACCATGTTTGGACCATATACATAACTATATAGTAAGCCTTGGTAATCATTGTGGCATTCTGCACAATCCTGCTAAGCCACTGCACTCTGAGGTAACCAGGTTTGCTATCCATGTTGCTTTACATGATTTGCTGGCTGGCATCACTGTTGTCAGCCATGAACCCATGCTTGTTTACATTTAAATGTGGTGCATGGCATGAATATGTAATTAGTGCTGCTGCTCACCACACAAACACATAAACTCTGTGTAGGCTTCACACGAAGTCTACACAGAGTTTACTGAACCCCATCGATTGTTAGATCTACAGGTGAGAATGATACACTATTTTGGATTGTATTGAATTTAATAAGTACTTTTTTCTTTATTTGCTCTAATAACTCCAGTTTAACAAAATCCTTGGATTTTATTGATACAACTGGTAATGAATGCCCTCTTACTCATGATTTGGTAACCAAATCATTTAAGAAGTTGTTAAAGACCACTTCTATGGATCCAGACAATACTTCTTCAGTAATAATTCTTAATTTAGGAGGGGGTCTTAGGTTCAGTATTACCAGGTATATTTACCTCTTTACTTATAAAATCCACTGTTTCCAGTACTTGTAAAATGTCTATTATTACACCAATATATAATTGTTATTAAGTAAGTAATTATAAACTTGTTAGTTTTACTTCTATTATCAGGAAGTGTTTTGAGAGATGTCTCACTGTGGTTATAGATGCAGACAGCATGGCTTTATGAAATGGAGATCCACCCAAACAAACTTGATTGAGTTTTATGATTTAGTAACATTCTTATCGTTTTCCCAGTATGTCAGACCAGGGCAGTAGGTTTAAGAAATACTCAGCCTGCGACCACAAGATACTGCTGAAGAACTCACACTTGCTGAATGTCTATTGTTTAGGGTCACAAGCTTGGATGCAGACTGTGAGGCATGTGCCTCTTTTGGGGCCAGAGTTCTAAAGAGCTTTCTTTCTGCCCAAGTAGGTAGTTTAATGCCTTCTGCAACAGAAGTTTTGTCTCCTGCAAATACATTTGAAAAAGCTAAGCCTCAGAAAGAAAACAAGGAAGAGAAGGACAGAGAAGTCTAAGGAAAGAAAGAAATAAAAAGAACAAGATAAGGGAGCATATAAAGCCAGAAAATGATCATCAGATCCATTGGAGTCTTCTAGCCAAGCATCAAAAACACTGAGGCATTTGGAGCACAGCCTCATTTGATCTAATCATTGCCTCCCCCTTCATGCTTCTCACCAGAGCAGGTGAGTCTGAGGCTTCACTTCCACTTTCATAAGAAGTGCTTTTCTTGGCCACCATTGGTGGCTTCATACTTTAGGTTCTTCCATTCATTAGACAGTCTCTCAAAAGCTGATATTAATAGCATGATGTGGAAGTTCCTTTGGAATTAGTCAATTGCGGTCATCCCAACACTAACCCCTTCTGGGGGCCTGGATATGGCCCTGATTACCACTCAGTTAGATTCTCTTGTTCTGGTCTGACTGTCAGAGCTGAAGCCCATGAATTTGAGCCTAACTGGTACAGCACTGACATTGCAGCTGATAACCTTTTCAATCTTTTACTCTGACTGTTTTCCTTAATCTCTTGACTCTGGCATAGTCAGATCAGGATGAAACTCAGAGCAAAACACCTGTACTGAGGCTCGAGGGTCAGTGTCATGTTTTTGGATATGTCCCTTCCCCTCAGTGCCTCAGCACTCAGTAGCTTGGTACAGCTGTCAGCATCAGAGATGGAGTGGCTCAGTGCCAAGGACATCCTTCCCTTCCCCCTGTGGATTGGAGAGATGCTTCCTTTGCCCTAATTGCATCTTTGGCATTCAAGGCATTTGAAAGGCTTCTCTCCAAGTCAAGAAAAGAGGTGTGTCCACCACTCTTGGTGCCATCATGATCTCTTATGAAACCTGCCTCTGTATCCAGTCATCCTGATTGGCAAGGATAGTCAGTCTCCTTCAGTCAATCTTGCCACGTGAGCTCCTCATCTGATTCTGAGCTTTCTTCAGAAACCCACAAGGGGAAGGTGTTGAGGAAATGGGCTTGAAAGAGTAGCCATTTGGACTCCTTACCAGAGTCAGTCACTGAAGGCACATATTTTGATGAGGGAGAGGGTTTCCATGATCCCGACAATCTCTCCTTCAGAGACATTCTGAATTTAATGAAGCAATGAAGGCATTGTTCTTCTGAAGCTCCCTCTCCTGTGGAGTTGGTGTTCCTTAAGGCATCTGGAATGGGTTCTTCTACATCTTGGGTGGTTCCACCTGCTGATGAACTCACATACCTAGTTTTTAAGGGGACATGAAAGGAACTTGATGTGGTAGAGCCAATATCATGTAAGCCAGACAAAATGTTAGTACCCCCCACGACTAACTCATACTGGAACAAGGGTCACTCAGTAGATATTATAGTTGTTGAGGCAGACACATGAAAGGAGCTTTCTGAAGAGATCATGTCTGTTCAGCCTCCTAAAAGAGAATCTAGAGCCTTGGACAGATGTGGGAAGTAGACAAATACCTTAAGAAATTTTGCCTTTAGAATACTGAATTATCTCACTCACATCACTAGGGAAATCAGAAGAAGCTGAGAACAGAGATAGAAGGGAAGATAGTGGAACAGGTAAACAGCTTCAAGTATCTGGAAGGGGTGGTTGAGGAGAAGGATAGTCTGAAGGAAGAGGTCAAAGCTAGAATCAGAGGGGCTGCAGCCAACTGGCATAGAGTATCAGGTGTAGTCTATGACAGAAGAATGCCAAAGAAGCTGAAAAGTAAGGTGTACAAGACAGTGGTGCGACCAGTATTACTGTATGGTACAAAAACCTGGGCAGTAAAGGCAGAACAGTTGAAGAAGCTAGAGGTGATGGAAATGAAGTGCCTGAGAAAGGTGATAGGATGCACACTGTAGGACAGATGAAGAAATGAGGATGTAAGAGCAGAACCCAAATTATCTCCATTTGCAGAAATGATCAAAGAGAACAGATTACGGTGGTTTGGACATGTGTAGAAAAGCAGAAGACAATCTGGTGAGGAAGATTTGGGACAGACAGGAAGAAGTTAAAAGGAAGCAAGGACATCCAGCAAAAAGGTGAATGGATTGTGTAAAAGAAGATCTGTGACAGTCAGGCATGAGTGTTGAAGAAGGCAGGCATGGGGCACTGACTCGAGAGAGTTGGTGGCAGTTAACATGTTACCCTGAGGCCATGTAGAAAAAAATAGGAAAAAGGGGATGATGATGATGATGATGATAACATCACATGTGTTAAAAGGCACTTGATGAAAGAGCTGGCAGATTCCCCTCTCAAGTAATCTACCTGTGGACATCCAGAAATCAGTGAAGTCCCAGTTGTCTACCCTTCAGTCAGTGTCTAATGCAGCCATGCATCTGCTCTCCACTGCAGCTGAGTGTAAGGGCAGGGTGGCAGGCACCTACATTGCTATTCACCTGCATGCTTGGATGCTTCTATGTGACTTTGCATAAGGTTTCTGGATGTCCTTTATTAATTCCTCTTTTGATGGTTCAACCCTGTTTGAACCTAAGGTAAAGGAAATGCTTATCAGGACTGAGTAGAAAGGCAAGACTTTATCTGCCATTGAAAGCTGTTTCTCGACCCCACAAAGGACCTTCTGCAGGAACCAGAAAGGGGAAAAATACTGTGGCTTTCAAAATCCCATGGTTTGGTCAAGATACTGCTGTGGACAGAGCCCATCAGGGAACAGGGAGTAATAGTTATAATGGATGTCATCCCTGAGGCAGAGGCAGACTGCAGAATCAGGGGTTTTAGGGCCTTTTTATGGAAACCCTATCTTTACTCCAGAATGATTGCTTGACTGTTGCACATGGGCACTTTTTCCCTGCAACCTTGAGCCTGGAAAGCCATCACTTGAGATTTTTGGGTACAGAGGATAATCACAAGAGGCTACATTATTCCCTTTGTTTCATCTCCTCAGGAAAGAAAAAGGAATTCCAATGTACCACCTAGTCAGATGGAATCTACAGCAGCAGAAGTAAAAAAAGCTGCAGGAAAGAGTCATCCAGAAGCCACCACCCAACCAGTCAGGATCCAGAGTCTATGTCATGCTTTTTTATAGTTCTGAAGCAAGCAGGGGACCTAAGACCAATCTTAAACCTAAGCCACCTCAATCAGTTTGTGGAACAGACAAAATTCTGGATGGTCACAGTACAACCCATTTTAGATCTTCTGAGGAAGGATGACTGGATGTGCCGCATAGATCTCCAGGATGTGCACTATTGTATCAAGATAGCAAAGCAATCCAGGAGATTTCTTTGGGAGCCAGTTATTTTCACTGTCTTTTGGTCTTACTACAGCTCCCAGGGTGTTCGTCAAATGCATGGCAGTAGTAGCAGTGTATGTCAGGCTGCAGTGGTTTGAGGTATTCCCATATATGGATGATTGACTTCTCACTGCACCAAACAAGGATCTACTAGTTCAGTATATGAAATACTTGCTCCACCTTGCCCCACAATTGGTAATCACAATCAATCTTACGAAAAGGCGGCTAAAATTGATGCAACAAACAGAGTTTATTAGATGTTGTCTGTGCACAAATTCTCAGATAGCAAGAACTTGTGCAATCAAGAGTGTTGTCCTCGTATTAAGTAACTTCAGAGGCCCTTCACCACCCTTGTGCTCCAGCAAGACTTATTCTGTTGCTGTTAAGCTTGATGGCTGCTTCAATCACATTAGTTCCTCAAGTGACGTGATACATGAGAGTCCTGTAGTGGACTGTTTCTGTTCAGTGGCCCTTCATGTCTCATCCCCTGTGAGCACGAATACGCCTCACTCCAATATGGAGGGAACACATCAGTTATTGTTGACCTCCCATAGTGTCAGGTGGTTGACCTTTTTCCACACTCCTCCAATAGCAATGGAAACCATGGATGGTTTCCTTCGGGGGGGGGGGGGTGGATTTTGATACAGTTCGAGGTTCTTGGTCAATGACAGGGGTCAGACTTCACATCAGTGTCCTGGAGTTGATGGTAGTCTTCTTATCATTCTTATCATTGTAGGCCTTTCGGGACTCCCTCCCTGAGGATGTTATCTCCATACAGACAGACAACATAGTGGGAGGCTGGTATAAAAACAAGCAGGAAGGAACACAATCATACCCAGTGTACTGGGAAGCCATGAAACTGTGGCAATGGGTGATGTCTTCTCATCACTTTCTAATTGCAATACCCACCCCTGGGACTTCCAGTGCTCTGGTGGACAACTAAACAGGCTACTCTTCTGCCAAATGAGTGGTCCCTCAATCAGACATTGGTGACACAGATTTTTAGTCACTGGTGCCAAACATGCTACTATCTTTTTTTTTTGCTTCATACCTAAATAAAAAGTGCAGCAGCTGTGTTGTCCTGATCCCTCCACAGGGTCAAACACTAAGAGACGCAAGGACACTCTAGTCCAAAAATGGCCCCTGGGGCTCCTTTATACTTTTCTTCCCCTTACTGTGATTGCAAAATTTGTTCAGATAGCCAGAAGGCTTCATTGCTTCCTTTTGGCCCTAGCAAGTTTGGTTTCCCTTCCTCTGGCTTCATCTAATACAGTCACCCTGGGTATTAGACCGATGTCCAGATCTTCTGTATCACCTGTCCAGTCAGCCTCACTGTGACTTGAAAACCCTGAAATTAACCGCATGGTTTCTGCAATTTCAACTGCAGCACTGAATGGCAGGCTGACTATTCCAGTTATTCATATTTTATCTTCTTCACAAAAACAAATTCCAGAAAAGTTTATCTCAGTAAATGTAGAAGGTTTACCTATGGTCTTCATTCAAAGGGTTAGACCCTTACTCAGCCACTCATCCATCGATGCTGGATTTCATGGCAGAGTAGTTTCACAAATGATCCAGCATCTCAACCATCAAGGTACAATTAGTGGCCATTTCAAATTTTCAAGTAGAGCATAATCAGACTTCTATTGCTTCTCTGAAGATTTCCAAGGCTTTTCTAAAAGAGGCTTTCTTTTTAAGACCCACATCAGGGATCTGGTTCCCCTTTGGGATATTACTGTCATGCTTCAGGCTTTGACAAAAGCTCCATTTGAGCTTGCCTCTAAAGTAAATTTAACATTTCTTTATTGGAAAAATTCTCTTTTTGGTGGCTGTCACATCTACAAGGAGGGGCTATAAGTTTTAGGCCTTATAATAATGTAAACTCTCTTATCTGTTTTTTTCATAAGGACAGAGTATCTTTCAAAACAAACTCCCAATTTCTCCCAAAGGTGGCCTTGGAAGCAAACATTAATCAAATTATCAATTTACCAATGTTTTACCCAAAGTTCTCCACCAAAGGGAATATATTTTGCATTTGCTAGACATTCATCATCAACTCAGGTTTTATTTGCACAGAAAAAAACTTTCAAAAGCTAAATTTGATCAAGAGGTTTCAAAGGAACTCTATCCAGGTGGCTTTCCAACTGTATAATTTTTGTTTATGAAGACTTGGAACTGACTTTACATGGAAAACCAAAGGTTCATTCTACGAGAGTAGTAGCTACTTCCACTGCTTTTATAGATATGGTGCCTATTAATGAGGTTTGTGCAATAGCTACTTGGTCTACTTTCCATACTTTTGTGTCACACTACAAGTTGGATGTGCAATCCAGATCTTGTAAATCTTTTGGCTCCTCCATACTCAGGAGTATCTTTCCTTGATTTCATCCAGGTGTTTCAGTAGCTTGAGAATCTGTCTCAAAGATTGAATCAGATGAACACAGACAACATTAGATATGAAAGTTCTGTACTTACCATAAGTCTAGATCTGTGTTGTTTTGTTTTAACCCTTTTCAAAATCCCTCACCTGGTCCCCCTGTCTAAATTGTTATTTTTTTGACCCTGGCAGGATGGTTGGACCTGACTATGGGTTTTGTCCATGGGCAGCCTTCTCTTGCTGTTTTTCATGGTTTTATCATTATTGACTCACCATCTTAAGCAGGTCGATTCAGTTTTTATTGGATAAAATCATATCATTATAAGCAAGCAAACTGGATCTGAGTTACTCTGGGGCACTGAGAGAATTATGGGTAGGGAAGAAGACAGAGCCCTGAATCCAAGCTTCAGGAAAAAGCACCAAGGGTGGAATTGGATGGATCTGATAACCCAAAGCTTGAATCAGATGAAAACAGGATAATACATATCTAAAATTATGATAAGTATATAACTTTCATTTTTTAGCTTTTCCTAATAACAAAATCTGTTTGGTATAATAAATATGCTAATGATTGCAAGCTTGGCTTTATAATTTCTGGCCCAAATGACTATTGTAATATTTTTTGATAGATGTTTCTAATTGGACCAGCAATTATGAGCTGCAGTGCATTATAAATATATGTAACATTATGTGTTTTGGAAAACAGATTTCATATATGCCATTACTAATTCAAAGTACAGTTAATGGAGGTGAATACATATAATGACGTAAGTGTTTCCAGTTCCTTAAATTTTTAATTTACTAAACAGGCAGAGTGAGTGGTCTCAAAAGCTATCAAACAGCTTGGAATACTATTGAGAAATGTCAGATTAAGAGCAAATTTACATTTGGTACATTTATATAAAACATTTGTTAAACCCATTTTGGAGTAGAATAATGTATTCATTATCAACTGAATAGGTTAGAAATAGTACAAAAAAGATTTACTAAAAAAGATTTTTCTCCAATTTATGTTATAAAGATAGATGTAAAAAGTTAAGTTTATTTACCATCCGTAAGAAATAATTTAGATGAAATTTGATTTGGCCTGTGTGGCTTTTAGTGAAAGATTTCTACAGGCTATTCCAAATTGAAATATCAATGATTGCATAAAAACTCATAAATATTCAAATTGTGCTCACATAATACAAAGTTGTAGAATAAGTATGTATAAGAGGGTTCATATATCACTCAAGAAATACCACTATTATGGAATAAATTACCATTGTTTTTATGTAAATAATCTTCTTTGAATGGTTTTAAATCCAACTTAGGTAAATGGGTCACTGATTGGGTGTACAATCCAACTTATAGGGGAACAGTGTTCCTTGAAGGCCTTTTGGCTTGAACATTGGAAGGTGAACAGATGAAAACACCACTTTATTTGAAATGAAAATGCCACTTTATTTGTTTTTTTAGCTTGTTTAAAAGAACTCATCTTCCAATAATCACATAATATGTCAACCAATGATGCACTGCCTGCTTTGCAGTATAAATTAAACAGGGAAAATGCAAGAGCCAATGAAAAATAACTGAAAATCAAACCAATGCTATTTATCTTCCCAGAACTGCAATGATCATCCCCACGGCCACAAAGACTAATCACTATGAATGAGCTCAGAATAACTCACACACCTGGATTGGATATTTGCTGTAAGTCTGAAAAGTAACTAGAAACATTCTTTCATTTCTCTACCATAACCTAAGGGGAATTATTCTGTCTATATCTTCCAAATGATGTCTATCTCCAATCATCATCTTCTATGAACTGTGCATATGCTGCCAGTATAATAATAGCAGAAGTCCATCACTGATCTTGCCTTTAATAACAAAATCACCTTGATTATCTGTTGTGAAATGTAGAGTAGGAGAAAGATCACAGGGGAGATGAGATACAAGATCCTATTAATCTGGAACAGTTTCTTCAGAGTGAACAGCTTTCAAATAACTCTTGTTTTCCTTTCTTTGTTCTAAGACACAACAAACCTGATAGGGAAACTGGGTGTAATGTAAGTTATAGTAAAAGCATCCAGTAATAAGATTTCTGTTGCAAATAGAGAGGGAACAAAAGGAGAAATGGCATCCAGAAGAAATTCAGTAAACTAATAAAATGGGAAACAAGTTAGAGATGCTATTACAGTGTTATTTCTAAAGCAAATACACAAGATAGCATCTCACTCCCCAGCTTCTTCCAGGCAAAGAATTAAGGCAAGTATAGTATGAAAAATAAAGGAGCCATAAGCCTTGTCTTAGATCAGCAAGTAGATAAACTCTTTAATCCAAAAATGTCCTTCAAGCAGAGTGCAAGTGTACATGCATGAAGAAGCAGCACTAAATTACTGAGGAGACCCCTGTGGGGGAGAAACAAATAAAATGTTGCCTTACAAGGAGCAGAATTGGATTAATTACAGCAGCAGATGACTTTTAAAGCTATGTAACAGTGACTCACATGCTGTTAACAGAGCTGTTCAGTCCAATTAATAGACATGGGGAATAGGGATATGGACATATACATAGTTTGCGACAACTATCTAAAAATATCAAGTATGGCAGAAAAGCCAGCCATAATATCTGAGGCACTAAAAGCAATACATGCCTAATTGGAAATGTTCTTAACCACTATAAAACCTACAGACAGTAAAGTACAGCCAACCAAGGTTATCACATTAGATCACAAGATGCAACTGACCTCAATGAGGCAGGCAGCTTTGGCTCAGCCATAAAATAAGACTGCAGAGCAAAGGGACATTCTTGTTATCCATTCAAAGGACTTGCAGGAAGTCCGGGTGTACTCACTGCAGCTGCAGCAAAAGGTGGAAGATGTGGAGAACCAGGCACATAGAAATAAACAGAGGGTAATTGGTCTTCTAGAGAAGCTCAACAGTCTAGAGCCTTTAAAATCCATTAAACAGGAGCTTTCCTCAAGACTCATATGGTCAACTCCCTTGTAATAAAGATGTACAAAATCATTTCTCAGAGCTCTCTAAATGGACAGCTCAGAAAACCAGTTTTGAAATGTCTGGAATTCATTGACATGGAAGCCATTCTCTCTAAGGTTAGGGAGATGGATAGTAACCTTACGATGGCAAGCCACCCAGTATGAAACACTCCTGGCTATAGTGCCTCACTATATTACAAAACAAACATCATGATAACTTCTTTAAGGAGGCACAGAGAGTTAGATTGTGTGGTGCAAAGATGCTCCCTGCAGTTATTTTTTTAATGAAAGGCAACATAGAAATCTCCCTCAACTCTCCAGAAGAAGCTCAACAATTCTTGAAGGAAAAAAGCATGCCTTTCAGGAACTCTTATGCAGATGAACCCAAATGACAAACCTTTGACACTACTAATCCAAAAACAAAACAAACAAAAAAAAAAACAGACCACCACATTCATTATCTAACAAATCCCTCCTGCAAAATAAAAGAAAGGAAATAGAAAAAGAGGAACAAATGTGATGGAGGAAGGAGAAAGAAGCAGATCTCAGACACAACTTTTTAAAACGCCCCTTCTAGAGGAAAAAAGATATGCCCCCCCCCCCCATTGACCATAAGAATTGTAATAATGGGGATGAAGAAGGGGAAATGCCGTTCTCAACAACTGGAATTCTTTGATGAGGACAATTCAGGATTAGACCAAGCATAGGTTAACATTACAGAAATGAGTAAAGGAAATGCTAGCCATAATATGACCCTTACACAGACATGAAACTGTGTCCAGTGAAGATGACATCACGATCACTACATCCTGAGTATATATGGAGTAGAGAAAGATATACAATGGGTGAATAGGGTCTTCTGCATGCTAGCTGAGAGACAAATTCATAAATAAATCTAAGAGAACCCCTTTTGTAGTTACTAAGCTAGCCTACCCAAGTGGAGAAAAAAATGGAAATGAAGTCTTTCGTGAGTTCCACAGAGGCAACTACACTGAAATGCTGGTAATATAAATCGAGAGTAAGCTAACGTCCCCATTTGTTTTAATACATTTATGAACAGGCACAAAATAGAAAAGCAAATACCTTATGCCATAAACCTTAATGCTGAGAACAATTTACAAAAGACATGCTAAACAGACAAAGAATATTTATGAAGATTGCAAATATTTTATGTTTACTGCACATTATCTCAAAAATAGTTCATAGATATTTTAACTAAAAGATATTTTCTATTATTACAGTAGTGAGAAGCCACAAAGATCCACACCATGTTTGTGTTTGTACCAGATTAATCAAGCTAGCTTCTTCAAGCATACTCACTGTCATGTACCGTTGCAGATTCAGCTTATACAGTTAAAAATTTCTAGTTAGGCTGTGAGTGATAGTTTGTTTTAGTTTTCCCCTTTAAGTTGCAAGTAGAGCAAGTTATCATTATTTGGTGAAGAGTTAGTTGAAGCTCAGTGTGTATCTTTAATTTGTTAAATAAGATTCTAACAGATTCAAATCACCAGAACTCATCAAGAATATGAGGGTGTGGAAGGGGAGCATGAAAGTCCACATATGCAGATATTTTAAACAGTAAAACATATAAACCAAATACGTTCACAAAAGACAGTAATTGGAGAGAACGCAATCACTTGCATAAGCTGTAACATAAAGGGGGTCTCTACTGCAACTAAATAAACATCCATATTTAATTATATGAATACCTTTTTAACAAAAAAATATTTCTCCTTTAGGAAGTTAAATTAAAAAATCCAGAGTGACATTTTTCATGCAAAAATGGGTGGGAACTTAACACTTAAGTTGTGCCTTATCATCCAAAAGAGGGGTTGCCATTCTTTTATATACATTTTTAGATGGGAAATTTATATAAGAAAAAATGATAAAAGAGGAGATGTCTAATCCTGAATCTTAACTCACCAGAATGGAAAGTTATAACAGCATATTTTTACAGTCATAACACTGAAGATATATGGGACACAAGGGAGATGATAAGAGAAATAGTATAAATTAAGGATGATGTACAAATGATAATGATGGGCATGGACTTTAATAGAGTTATGGACCCAGGCATGGATAGGCTCCCACAGGGTAGAATCAGGTACCCATAGATGACAAAAGAAATATGCAGCATGATGGCAGAATTCAATCTTGTTGATGTTTGGAGAATACACCACCCAGCTGAAAGGGACTCTTCATATATCAGCCCAGTGGGTGACATAGCAAGTGCGCTAGACATGTGGTTTATAAATATAAAGGTGCCGTATAGAACATATAAGTGTCCCACTCTGAGACCATGCCTTACTGAAACTTAAGCTTAGTAGTTATCACAGTAAAAATATGGCAGTTGAGATTAGTCCCTATACTACTGAAAACAGTATATTTACTACAGTTTTGGGATTGGAAGGACAATGATGCTGTAGTTTTAAACTGGAATACCAAATGGGGATGCTTTAAAGTATCTTGTAGAGAACAAATCCAAAGAGTCCCAAAAGGCTTAAAAGTAAAATATGATAACAGATAGCTCATAAGGAAAATGAACTTCAAAACAGGGGAGGGGTGTAAGAACACGGTGTTGCAGGAAGAAATTAAAGAATTAAAAAGAAAATATAAAAACATCACGTGTTAAGAGATAGTGGACAAACAGAAGCACATGAAACTATTTTATTGGGCTAAAGGAAACAAAAAAACAAAGTTACTAGCAAAAATGTGAAGACAGAAGTAGGGAAATTGTGATCAGCACACTAAAGATCTCATGGGGTGGGGTGACAGTGGACCCAGTAAAAATTAATAAACTCATACAGTACAGTTATTAAACTATAGTGCAAGTTCAGAATACACTAGAAGAAACAAACATTGTAGAATATTTGTCTGCATTTTACCTGTCGCAAACTATACTACCTTTACAGTTAAAAGAAAATTAATAGAGCAATCACAGACCTTACTGGAAGAAAGGGCCCAGGATTGGATGACTTCAATGCAGATTTTTATAAACATTTTAAACATGTTAACATTTCCCCCACCTACATTTTTAGCAGAGTTCACAACAGCCAAATTAATAATGTTATGAAAACCAAAGACCCACTAGATCTCAATAATTACAGACCAATCTCTCTACTTTAGGTTCATCTAGAGATGCGTACAAAAAATACTTGCTAAGAGACTAGAAAATATCATTCCCATCTTGGAAGGACCAAGTCACCTAGGCTTCCTAAAGGGAAGACAAGTTAGCCCAGATGATGTTGGCTAGATATGCTAACAATGCATAATCACATACAGACTTTAGGTACACCAGTATTATTAGACATTAATAAGACATTTGATTTGATACATTCTCCCTAAACAGAGCCATGCTGACTAGACTGAACCAAGAAGAAAACATATCAATAGCAATGGTAACTAAAAGCATATACTTGGGCATTAAACTATCATTACACATGGAGAATATAATGGACTACAACTCTAAGACCCTGAGTTACATAATTCAAGTGGCAGACTTAAATACAATGAGGCTACCATTTTGTATAGAAAATCTAAGCTACTAAAATGTTCATTCTGCTCAGTATACTGTTCAGATTCATACAACTGCTACACATAATGCTCTTAAAGTAGGTTAGCAGGATTCAGTCATTGCACAAGAACACCTGGGAAGGGAAAATACCATATATCAATCAATGTATTTCTACCAAGGAAATGAGTTGGACTTTGACTACCTAACATTCATGTATATGTGCCAACTACCATTGGATGGTTTTATCACTGGGAAAGGGGAAATCCAGCACACCTTTGGGTACTGTCAGGACTATGGATGTTAAACTAGATAACCTGAAAAACAACCAAAACTCATTCTTACAAAGTGTGGGACAGAGGAGGTTTAGAAGGTTGGTACAACACAAGAGCAGGATATGCCCCAGCTGGGGTGGGGTGGGGGTTGGCTACCATAATTCAAATATCTGGAGCAACAAACAATTGACAGTCAGGCAGAAACCATTGTGGTGGCACAACTGGATCCATGTAGGCATTTGGTTCATAAAAGATCTCCTCATTACAGAGTGTTTGCTGATCCTACCATTGATAGAGCTTAGACATAAATGCAGCCAATTTTACCTGGTGACAATGTCTTCCACCCAGGGATGTTATTATTATTATTAATGACATCTTAACTGTAAAGAGTTAATCTATAAAAGGAGCAACCATTCATTCCGACCAATGGACTATAAGCTGAGTAATTTATGCCCTGAGGCTCTGCGTAATATGAGATTTTTACAGACTTTTCCACACAAGAATAGATCCACTGTTGAAATTTTTAATTGATAGTAGATCACTGCAATAGCTAATTTCACAGTTGCAAAAGTTGGATTCACTTGGCACCTAACACCTACACAATTTTACCAAAGAAATGGATTCAGTAAATATCAGATATGTCAAGAAGTGGATACCGATTATCTGCACCTAGTATGGTCATGCTCCTCAATTCCATACACACAAAGTAGGATTATAGACAGCATCTGAAAATACATTAGATGGGTTTTGACATCACAGGACACATCTTGGCTACTAGGCCTTTTTTCCCAACAGCTACCTCCTTCCATTTATACTGTATGACTGAGTTAAAAGCATAAGCTTCACAAAGCTGGCAGTAATATTTCAACACTGGAAAATCTGCCTTATAGACTGGACATCAAGATTCCAAGTCATGAGTTGCAAACCGAAACTGACACAAATAGTAATTTAGACATGAAGCTGTGGATGGATTCACGGTGTATTTTGCTTCATCTTATTGTGAAGGAAGTTGCTCAAAACAGCAGTATATTGGCCTCAAATGTACAGCATATTTTAAAAGTAGAAGACACACAATTTTTGATTTAACCTAGCATGGTTTGTAAAAGTGCATACAAGTTATTTGATTCACGGATGTCTATAAGCCTTGTCATAAAAAGAAGTCTTAGTGAAGTTGACGGGATATGCTCGATTGTAATGTTACAAATGATTCAATAAAGTGTTTTTTTATGTGCTACAAACCTAATGAAATACATAATTGGTAATGTAGAGCCCAGCAAGACTGTTCTGATTGCACCACTGTACATTTTGGGCTTAAAGACCCAGCGTGTTTCAGCCTCAGTATTCTCCCCAATCAGTTCAGTGTAATACAGTCACAGCAAGCTTCATCTATATTACTCTGCTTAAGCCATTTACCTAATCAACAGTGGACAAACTGGCAGTTTGGCTAAATTAAAACATAGTTAAAGATTATGTCTTAATGTTTTATAAACAATGCATTCATGGATCAACAAACTAGAAGTAAAGTATGCTAATATGACTGATCATACTCCTTCCTTAGCCCCTTCCAAGTTCTCATATTCTCTTGCATGCTATTATTTTGACACCCCTCATCTTAATTAAATTATTAAATCTAAAATATGCAACAAAATATAAACTTTTCTTAGCTTTGTATTTTATTCATTTTATGTTTCATTTTATATTTATATCAGTGGAGTAGAAGGCATGGTATCTTACAACAGTTAAAGCTATCATGGATTTAAAATAATGTTTATATATAGAATGTTGGTATTATGTGAGGAGACACAGCTGGCATGATGTTTAAGGTTCTCTCATCTCATGCACAAGCTGCAAGGTTTGATCCCGATCTCTTGCCAATGCCAGTGTAGAGTTTGTATGTTCTCCCTGTGTCTTTGAGAGGGTTCTTCCTACCTCCTAAAAACATGATGAGTGTTTCCACCTCAAACTCACCCAAAAACTGAAGGGAGTTGAGGGTATCAGAACAGAGTCTATGTAGTGTCTATTGGAGAAAGAGTTAAAAAGGCAGCCACTTTAGGAATCAACTGTGGTGTATAATATCCTCTAGATGGCTATTTGGTTCATAGGTTCATAGGAGGTTACTAGGCTATTGGTCCTAGGGCCTTTATAAGCCTAGTCATGTTATACCCTTGTACCCTTATTGACAACTTTGTATGGCTTATATTTGCAGTGTGAGTCTATGATCAGCACCAATGCCCTTATCAAAGAGGGACATAGGTGACACCCCTGGGGTAAATTTACCGTGATAAGAAGGTTGACGACCTGGCCTATCCAAGCAGCTTATGGTGGGTGGGCAGTGTGTACCTGCCATAAAGCCTAGCAGTCCTGAGTCAATAAGTTACTGGCCTGCAGTGTCCAGTTGCCCAGCCTGGGTTACATGACATAACTCTGTTGAGCAAAAGCTGGATATAAAATTAATCAACATGCCAAACATGAACTAAGAATTGCTACACTCAGTATAGATTCACTGACAGGACACATGTAGCTTGAAAATGGCTAACATGATGGTAAGGAGAAGGCTGGGCATCCTTTGTATCCAGGAGACAAGATGGAAAGGCAGTGTAGTAAAGCCATTGACTTGGGAAGGACAGACTAGAAATGGTGTGAGACTTTTGGTGAAGGAGAGTCATCCGAAGACAGTGAGGGGTGTCATCAGAATTAGTGATAACACTTATAACAATCAGACTTCAGTGTAAAGATAGAGCAGTATTCATAATCTCAGCTTATGCTCCACAGCAAGGTTATGACAGTATGGAAAAGACAGCATTCTGGTAGGAATTACTGGACCTGCTAGGTACAACAGGACATCATATGTTGGTGATGATAATGATGGAATTGAATGATTACACTGGGACAGACAGAGCAGGATATGATGACTGACTAGGCCCACATAGGTGGGGCAGAAGGAATAAAGAAGAGGTCATTTTAGACTTCTGTCAGGTAAATGGCTTGTTGGTGGTCAACACATGATTCAGAAGACAGGCAGTCTCAAAATCACATACAAAAGTGGCCAACATGCAACTCAGACTTCTTCCTAGTAAGGAAAGTGCTTTGGAGTAGAATCAGATATTGCAAAGTCATCCTTAGTAAAATAGTTAGCCCGCAGCTTGAAGCGCTGGTGGTCACA
Source organism: Protopterus annectens (assembly GCF_019279795.1). Classification (NCBI taxonomy): domain Eukaryota; kingdom Metazoa; phylum Chordata; order Ceratodontiformes; family Protopteridae; genus Protopterus; species Protopterus annectens. The sequence continues at coordinate 47,767,346 of NC_056740.1, read as the reverse complement.
ATCACCTGTTAGCGGTGATCAGAGAAGGCTCTAAGGTCAACAGAGACTACAGAGAAGAACTGGAAGTTAACTGGATCAAAAGCACAATAGTCCAAGGAAACACTCAGGGCTCTAGCACTTAAGAAAGAAGAATAAATAGATGGAGTCGAAGAAGAATTGCAGCATTTCAAAACATTGTTTTTGAGGATTAAAGAACATATATGCACTTGAGCCAGGAATGTAAATAAGGTACGTAAGGAAAGCTGGTGATGGAATACAGAAGTCCAGGAAATCATCAACCGAAAGGAGAGCAGGAAAAAGTTTGAGACAGAAAAGAAGAATTAGGCAAAGGGGGTATACTGTTTGGCTAACAAACAGTCTAAGAAAGCAGTCTCAGTAGCAAAGCATATGACACCAGTGTCATTCTACCAGCGTCTGGAAAGTGACCCAGTAAATGTTACAAATAAATTCTTTCAGGTTGAAAGGCAAAGACATAAAGATAAAGAAGATAGTCATCGGACACCTGTCATAAGGGATGCCAGCAGCAACCTGCTTTCCAGTCCACAGGACATCAATAACAGATGGATGGATTGCATCAAGAGACTTCTGAATGAAGAACATTTCAGAGAAGCTTTACTGCTCTACACACTGCCTACAGTAAAAGTTGAAAAGAGCCCAACTTTGAAGAAGTAAGAACATTAATAAGGAGAATGGAATATAAAACTGAAGGCACATTGGGTGAAACTCAGTACTGACAAGACAGTTGAGAAGGCAGCAAATGGGTGAAATCAGAAGCTGAAAACACTGAAATAGGTTAACAGTTTCAAGTATCTCGGAGGAGTGGTTGAGAATAAAGGAACTCTGAATGATGAGATCAAAGTTAAAATCAGAAGGGTTTCAGCCAACTGGCACAGAGTGCCAAGAGTAATGTATGACAGAAGAATGCAAAATAAGCTGAAAAGTAAAGTGCACAAAACAGTGGTGCAAACAGCACTTCTGTATGGTACAGAAACCTGGGCAGTGAAGACAGAGCAATAGGGGAAACTAAAAGTCACGCAGAGGAAGTACCTGAGATGGGTGGTAGGATGCACACTGAGGTATAAATAAAAAAGGACATCGCAACAGAAGCCAAAGTAGCTTTAGTTACAGAGGAGGTCCAAGTGAACTGATCAAGGTGGTCCAAGCACATGTGTAGTAAAGAAGAAGACAATCTGGCAGAGAAGATTTGGGATAAATAAGAAGAAGGCAAGAGGAAATGAGGACCGCCACCAAAGAGACGTATAGATTGCATGAGAGAAGACATGCAACAGTCAGGCATGACTGACAAAGAATATAAGAGAGTAGCACTGATTCGAGAGAAATGGTGACAGTTAATGTAGCACACCAACTTCGTGTAGACAATGGGTTGATGACAATGATTCACAGGTAAGTACTATTCTTGCTGTCTATGCAGGCCATTTTAAGTTTAACCAATTTCCCTTTCTAAGGTGAGAATCAAACCTTGTAACTTGTAACTGTGAGGTGAAAACCTTAACCATTATATTATTTTCCAACCACAATGGGCATGATGTGGAATGTAGATAGTGTGAGTAGTTTTTTTTTTTTTTTACTGTTAATTCAAACAAATTCTAGTAACTAATATATACATTTGAACAAGTTATTTCCTATTTCCTTCTTCATCCCATGTGGTAATTTGTTTCTACCTAGAAGATGATTAGTAAAGTCAATACAAATGTTTACAATTTCTCACATAATAATTCTACAGTAAGGAAGAAGTTTTGCAGTTGCCTGAGATCTCACACAAATATCAAATTATAGGATATGTTTACAAAATTAAAGTATCTAGTAAAGCCATCATTTAAAGGAAAAAAAAAATCACTGATAAATCTAAACTAAGATAATCAGAAGAAAGCAGCCAACAGACAACTGTTTATAAGAATATGAAGTACTTCAAAGGAGAGACCAGTTTCATTCCCCTTTGTCTGCTCTTGGCTTGAGAGCTGTATAGCATCTAAGAAACATAGGGAGTGAAGTATATATGAAGTAGTACAAACAGTCCTCATAATATATATGTAGTGAATTTACTGTACCCCAATCAAGACATCAGAATGCTTAAAGGATAAAGAATCTGAAATTTACCTCAACTACTGTTTTCATTTTTCCTGCCCTTATCCTATTTTATGCTTGCTATTTCAGTTGATGTTTCCCTGTTATTTAATTGTATAGATTTGCTGAATATTTTAAGATGAAATAACAAACAATAAACTTGATATAATAACATTAAAATATTTAACGTTAAATAATAAAATATAACAATTATACTAATAAAAACGGCACTTAATCTGAAGCTCAGAGTTAAGTTGGATAATAACTTTTATGGTATATTATTTACATTACAGTTCTTTAGCCTAGAAAGATAAATCCACAGAAGAAAGAGTATTACATGACAGACCTGACTAAGGTTATAGGTGCAAGTCTGCCAAAAAAAATAGTAATTCAGTATAACATGACTTAGGAAGTATTGTATGTCAGGCACAACTCGAGTTTCAGACACAGGTGCCACAAAAACTTAGCCCATCAGCAGAATTCATGAAAGTTGTGTTGAAGCCACAAAAGCATACAGACATATTACATTACATTACCATACATTAGATGAGTGGCACTATTTACTGTACCATGTATGTGAGTAACATTATATCATATTATATTATATTATATTATATTATATTATATTATATTATATTATATTATGTTTTCATGAACATATTTCCATGTAATATAGTCTAATTTGTCTTGTTGAACAAAGTGCCTAGACTATCAATTGCATAGTGTGAACAAAATCATTCATAGGCTTCTGTGTCTATAAGGATTTGTTATAATTTTAAAGTTGTTGCTTGGGTTAAACCTACACACCAGCATCCTGGCGATCAATCACTTCTCCTAGCACTATTACACCTCCAAGGCTCCCTGCTGCAAGGCATGTTTGCTGTCCTCTCAGACAACATGACAGTTGTTTGGCACATCAACAAACAAGGGAGACATGCTGTTACCCCATATCTGAGAACCCCTAAGAGCATGAAAATGGACCATTTAATGCACCTGATATTTGGTGATGATTCACATTTTGGGAGGCCAAGGTTTTAGCTGACAAACTGAGTCATTGTCTCTTTATGCCCCAAAAAGTGGTCCTTCAATCCATACGTACCTCAGAAGTTATGTCACATATAGGGCAGGTCGAGTTGTACCCTGCTTACATACCCAACTGAAGCAAGTGCAGCAGTTATTTTCCCCTCATCTCCCCAGATGTACACCCTGGAAATGCAGTGGTCCAGAAGTGGTTCACTGGACTCCCTTATATTTTTCTGCTATTTTGTCTGTTGATGTCTAGCATCCAGAAAGCCAGACTATATAAAGCAAAGGTCATTCTCACAGCCCCTTATTGGCCACAGTGAAACGGGATGCCAGACATTTACCTTATTATCTGGGAAGGCCCTGAAATTATAACAAAACCCAACATACATCTCTGTCACTCATTTAGCAAGTGCTATCCTGCAGCTCATTGGAAGGCTTACTGTTTAATTTCTGCAGTTACATTAGTTAGCAGTAACCCAGCATTCTTCTCTCAGGTAGTTTAGATTAGTTCCTCTCTGTACTGATAACTAGAAGGCATACACAGAGAACTGGACTCACTTGTCTTTATGGGTTACTGCCAAAGACTAGACCCTTTCTTAGCCCCTGTACTAGCTGTCTTAGATTATCCCTCAGAGTTTTGATTCTGTGCTGAGTTACTCCTTCATTAATGTGCATCTTGGAGCAATTTATAATTTTCAGGTTTGGTTGCATACTTCATATTTGATATTACTTAATGTATTTAAATCCTTTCTAAAGGATACCTTCCTTCTTAGATTTTCATTGAAAGATCCTGTGCTCCCCTGGGATTTGTTTATTGCCTTTTCACTTTCCACACCTGCAGCTTTGGAGGAGATGAAATTCCTAGCTTGGAAAACATTGTTTATAGTGGGATTAGCATACAGATGAATTTTAGAGATAAAATCACTTTCTGCCAGTCCTTCTTACCTGGTGTTTCACAGTCTTACTTTCCAAGCCACCCCCTCTTTCATGCTTGAAATAGCCACAGAGTCTAAACTTAATTGTTGCATTCACCTGCCTGTTTTTCCCTGGCTATTTGAAGCAGGGAGAGCATTTCCTCCATTGTATGGATGTACATGTCCAGTTAATATTTTTCATTGAGATGACACGGGCTATCCACAAAGGCAGTCTTTTATTTATTTTCCTTTCTAAGAAGAAGAAGATTGTAAAGAAAAACTCTTAAGTTAACTTCAGTCAGCTGGCTATCTGTCAGAATGCAGTTTTACTGTAATAAACATAACAGACCTCTTTTTGTGGTACCTAAAAATAAGTCCATGAGAGGAGCTGCTATGTACATTTTTTTAGCAACACAGATCCAGATGATATTTTCACAGCAGCTACTTGATTTACTATCAATGCCTGTGAAGGGCACTATAACCTGGTTATGATGTTCAGGCCTTCTTTTGGGACCATTGTTATTTGAGCAATGCTCTCACAGGGGAAGTTTATCCTGGAGAATATGCTTGGCATTCTGTTTTTTTTATTGTAAAAAATAATAATAATAATAGTGAACAAGATGCAAACTGAACAAAAAACTGATACAAATAGTATTCAATCAAAAACATAATTCACAACGTTGATCTAACTACACACAGTTAAAGATACTTCATTAATAGGTAATCGAAAATATGAAGCATCAGCCAATATCTAAACTTAAACATTAAACACTTAATAAGTTAAATCATTGAGGGTTAAGTTATAAGAGAAGTGCAGACTTAAGATTACCTTTAACAAAAAAATGGATAACGCCCTCAAAAAGCAGAGTATAATCTTTGTAGATGATTAATCTAGTAAGTTCTTTGGCCTTTCAAATAAATAATGAACTCCGTCCACATAGATAAGGAAAAAAGAAGATTGTGACTTCATTCAAACTTTAGGAAAGTAAACATATTTCCCTCTGTAAGTTGCTTGGTATTCTGTTCTGCTGCTAGGGAGGATGGATCTCCCCATATTAGATTGGAAGGTTACACTGATAATTTGAAAGAATATCTCTATTTTCCATACCACACCCACCCACTTTCTCTCACATCTGGTGTAGATGGTTTGAAGTCTATCCTTTATCTCCTTACTGTGCTCTTTTAGATGCCTTTGTATGCCTTTCAAGCTTCACGCTGAATATCTTAACAGGCTTGATCCAACAATGCATTATGGGATATTGGAAAGTTGAGTAGTAGCCTTTCTAAATTTAAGTTACCAAGCATTCTGCTAAAGAACATGGAACTACTCTTACAGATGTCATTACAGTAAGTATATAACTTTCATGTAGGATGACTTTAAGGGCTTGTTAACGGTACTGTTTGGTGTCTTCTTACATATTTTTGATGTTTCTTCAGCAGCAGATTGTGTAGAGCTCTTACTTCACAGCTGTTGCAGAACATATGTTTCACAGAACAGAAGTATCCTTCTCTACACACTGATTGGATAGAATAATATGAGTTATTGTAACAAAATGATATGATATTTTTAAAAAAATGTGTTGTTTTCATTGGTACACTTACACTCTGTTTAGGAGCTTTTAATATCTGAGGAGGTTGTAATATTTGTAAGCTTATACAATACCCTCTAGAACAAGATGCACTCACCCCATTTTATAACACAATAACCTTACTACATTTTATTACTTTAAATAGTTTTATATTTTTCTATTATCTATGTCTGAAGTTGGAAAATTGGCAGGAAAAATGTAGAAGTAAATCAATATCTGAAAATTGCATTTGACTCAAACCACTGAGACATAGGACCAGATTCCACAACAGTTGGTCTTAGTGTAAGCCTGTCTTGATTCCAAAATACTTGTCTCAGTGTAAGTGACTTACTTCTGTGTAAGGCTTATCTATAAAAAGACTTACACCATGACCTGCTCTGAGTCTGCTCGTGGTGTAAGTGGTCACTTACACTGCAAACAGGTCTTTTGGTATTGGGCCCATAAGGTCTGCTAGGAACTGTATTGAGTCAGCATGTATGATTTCATGTAGAATTATTCATTATGTTTCAGTATTGCCACTGCAATTCATAAACTTAATCATTTGTCCAGAAGATACAAATCTCAGTCCTTTAGGCTTTGAAGCTATAAAAGCTTACAATTTCTGCCTTAGACATTTACTTTAATAAATGACAAAGTAGTTTTTAATTAATTGGTTCTCAGTGTTCTGTTCCAGTGCAAATGAATAAAGTCAATCTACTTCATGGGATACATATAATACTTAAATTAAAGTTACTTCTGTTTCTGGATTTTTAAAATTTTATTATTCTGGTCTGATTGCTGCATAATGATATTGTATCGTTTGACTTTTGTTTCAGCAGTTTTATTATTAATTGCATATGGCATTGCCATGATGTACACTGGTATTTTCACACTTTGTCCTTAGCAAAAACAAATATAGAAATCATGGATTTATGTTCATAGAATAAGGCAAAATAATAATTAACTTAAAGTGAATTCGATTTTTGACTTCCTTTATTTCATTATTCTGGTTTAATTGCTGCAAAATGATACTGACTTTAGTCTCAGCAGTTTTCTTATAAGATGCAGATGGTATTGCCACACTATACACTACTATTTCACACTTTGTCCTCAGCAGAAACAAATATTGGAAACATGATTTTATAGGGCCACCCCAAGATTTTGTGCTAGGAGGGGCTCTTACTTCAAACAGTTTGTTGCAGAACATAACGGTACTGTTTGGTGTCTTCTTACATATTTTTGATGTTTCTTCAGCAGCAGATTGTGTAGAGCTCTTACTTCACAGCTGTTGCAGAACATATGATGTTATGTGATCCTATCTCGCCTACATTCTGACTGATGGGTTCGGAGCCGATCCCTCGGCTGCCACTCGGCACGCTTATGCCAAAGAGCGAAGTCTCTTATTGGCTGAGCTTATTATATCCCAGGATGCACCACTACCAATCTCCCAGATCTCGTTTGCCGCTAACTAGCGAAGACGTGGTCTCGAGCTGGCTGAGCTGAGTAGTATTTTACTTACTTTTTTCTGTCAGAAATTTGCTGTTCTTATCATAAAAAGCTGTTTTAACGGCTACTCTGTGCTTTTGTGTGTGATTGGAGTTTTTTAGTGAAAAACTTGTAGTGTGATTGGGCGTTGGTTCTGATTTCAGGCCTCCTTCATCTGTAGGGCCTTTCCCGGTCAGTCAACCCCTCTCAAACCCTTGGGGTTTTAAGATCCCCTTGAGTTAATTGTTGTTAGCCGGATTGTTACCTAATCGGCAGTTGTAAACTGATTTTTGTAGTGTCAGTTAAGACATTATAGTGTTGTTTTTGCTGTCAGAGATTTTACTGCATTATTGTTATAATGTCTCAGAATCCTAGGCCTTCGGGCTTTAAAAAATGCACCAAATGTAATTTTAAAATGTCAATCACAGATGACCACTCTCTCTGTGTTTATTGTTTGGGTGCAAAACATTTACAAGAGTCATGCAGTGTGTGTCACGCTTTTTCCTCGAGGGTCCTCCAGGAGAGGAAAAATAAACTCATTCTTAAAGGCTTAATAAAACCCTCCTTTGAAGAAGCTTTAGCATCCTCTCCTTCTCCGCTAAAAGAAAAGGCGGCTCCGACCAGTCCGTCGGATCCGACCGCCAAAGACATAGGCAGGCTTCTCCTTCGGCTCCAAGGACTTGGGCCGAGGCGGAACAGTCTGCCTCGATGCCACCAGTCTCGACTCCTCTGGCTTCGGGCCGATGGCTGGGGCATCGAGAGGCGGGTCACCTTCGCCGGCTCCACTGGTCTCGGGCCGACAAAGGTTGCCCGCTCAGACACTTCCTCCTCGGCGCCGAAGTCCTCCTCGGCACCGATGGAAACTAGTGTGGGTATTCCTTGGCGCCGATAGTCATCGAGTCGCCTCGAGCCGGTCCCCTAGCCCTTTGGGGCCGTTGGAGAGGCCATCTCGAACCCGTTCAGTATCCTCTAGGTCGCCGAGGATGTCGGGTTGGATATAGACAGGGTGCTCCAAAGACTGTTCCAGTCCCCAGTCTTTCAAAATTTGTTACGGCTCCGACCCAGTTGGCTTCGAGCCGATGGCCCATGCCCATGTCATTGCTATTCCTCCTCCGACCGCTTGGCTCCGTCGGAGCAGGTGCTGTTGGAGCGGTGGAGATCTTAGGGTCGGCTCCGGCCCTTACTCAACCCGGCCTTCGGGTCCGAGTTTGGTACACGGACTTCTTCGGCTGGACCTGGGGGATGTTTGGGACCTATGCTATCGGTTCCGAGCCTCCCTCTCGGTGCTTCGCTGCGGGACTTCCGTCTGCTATCATGGCTCGGAGACCGGACACTCCCAGGATTCTGGGGTCCGGCTTTCAGAGCTATGAGGAGTGCCTTGGCCAAGTCTTCTTGCCATCTCTCCGGCTTTACCGGCACCTTCCCGGGGCGTGGAGACTGGGTCTTTGGCAGTTCCCCTGTCCGTAGGCAGCGGAGCCCCTGGGCCTGAGGTTACCCCATTGGGGTTCCCTCCTCCTGAGGGTTCTTCAGAGTTGTCTTCAGAGGAACCCCCAAGGAAGAGATCGTGCAAGAGGAAGCACGTGGACTCCCCCGAGTCTATTACATCTGACACTGATCTTGATGATGTGGAGGGGTCCCCGAAGTCGTCCTCGGATGATGTCTCATTTGCAGACATCTTAGAGATCCTCAAACAATGAGGTGGCTGGATATCCAAACCCCCCTCTGCTGATGAGTCAGTGCTCCTCAAGGCCTTTGGGGCTCAGCCTTCCGCCTCCTGGGTGTCTCCGCCCTTCGACGAGCTCCTGGATTTAGTTTGTCGAGGGCGGGAACATCCAGATACCGTGGAACCAGTCCCTTCGTCCTAACAAAATTTTGTCTGCCCCACCCGAGAAGGAGTTCCTGACTAAAGGCGTGGCTGTAGATGCCATGGTGGTGGCATCTGCTACACAACAGGACGTGGCAGAGGCTTCAACGTCCGTCCATCCTCCTAATAAGGAGTCTAGGAGCATGGACCGATGCAGGCGCACCCTGACTTCAGCGGCCTTTACTTTAAGGTCCCTGAATTATTTGCCACATTTTACAAGGCTTCAGAGGGATCTGGTCAAGGAGCTGTCAGATTCCCTCTCGGGTAACCTACCTGAGCAGCTAGCCCAGTCGGTTAGCTCTCAGTTGGCTATCCTTACGTCAATTTCTAACTCGTCCATGAGGCTCATTTCATATGCGGCCGAAGGGGCGGGTAAGCGGCAGGCACAGGCGTGGCTCTCACGGAGACAAGCCTGGCTCCATTTGTGTCAGTTTCGGAGGCCTTCAAGTCTTCCTTCCGACGCTCCCTTTGATGGGTCCTCTTTGTTTGGACCTAAGGTTAAAGACACCCTTACCCGCTGTGAGCAAGAGGGAAAAACTTTATCTGCCTTAGGTGCCCGTTATTCCACTCCCTTTCGGCCTTATCCCAAAGCTAAAGGAGGAGGGAAGATGTGGTTCCGTAAATCACGTAAGTTTTTTCCTCAACAGCAGGAAGATTCCCCTTCCAGAGGCAGAGGACGGGGAAATTTTTCTGGGAGACGCCGTCCCAGAGGCGGCAGAGGGCCCCGCAATTCTGGAGACCGTGAGTCCTTTCGTGGCTCTTCAGCCTCCCACACCTCATGAGGGATTGCCCGGCTGTGCTGCTCCGGAGCCAGTCGGGTGCTGTTTTGCCAAGCACCTAAAAGCCTGGGAGTCAATCACTCAGGACAGATGGGTGCTTCGGATCATTGCCAGAGGTTACACCATCCCATTCACATGCTCACCCCCACCGTCCAAAAAAATCCCGGACCCACCACCCAGTCAAAGGGAAATTGCAGCCGCAGAAGCTTTAAAGCTGCTGGAAAAAGGAGTCATCCAACCGGTCCCCACAGACCAGATCGGATCGGAAATTACTCAAGGTTCTTTTAGTGCCAAAAGACAGGGGACCTGAGACCAATATTGGATCTCAGCAGACTAAACCAATCCGTCACAAAATCCAAATTCCGAATGGTCACGTTACAATCCATTCTCCCATTGTTGGAGAAGGATGTTTGGATGTGCTCCATAGACCTCAAGGACGCCTATTATCACATAACCGATACATCAGGCGTCCAGGAGGTATCTGCGCTTCAGCCTGGGAGACAGTCATTTCCAATTTTGTGCACTGCCCTTTGGTCTCACCACAGCCCCAGGGTGTTCACCAAGTGTTTGGCAGTAGTGACTGCTCACCTGAGGAGTCTTGGATTCCAAGTGTTTCCCTATCTGGACGACTGGCTCCTGACTGCCACCACCAGGCATCTACTAATGGACAACCTCAAAGCCACCATCTCCTGGGTGCTACCCTGGGAATTACATTCAATTGGTCAAAGTCTGTCTTGCTGCCCTCACAGCGCATAAGGTTCATAGGAGCAGAGATAGACTCAAAATTGATGCGTTTTTCTTCCTACGAAAGGATCCAAACTTTACAAGGCCAAGTTCAAGCCCTGATTTCAAGATCCAAAGCCACAGCCAGGATGGTCCTACAAGTTTTAGGTTCGATGTCTGCCACGGTTCTTCTAGTTCCTCTGGCAAGATTGCACATGAGGATTCTTCAGTGGCTATTGTCAACTCAATGGTCCTTTCAGGATCTTCCCTCAATCACCCCATTATGATTACAGAAACATGCAAGCGGGACCTTCGCTGGTGGCTTCCAGACACCCAATCTAAATCAGGGAAGCCCTTTTGTTGTTCCTTCTCCAGTGGTCACCATGGCGACAGATGCCTTCTAGACAGGGTGGGGGGGGCATTGTCTGGGCAGGTTAGTTCAGGGCTCCTGGCTTCCAGGCAAACTTTTCTCCACATCAATGTATTGGAGATGAGGCTGTACTTCTGTCCCTACAGGCCTTACACAAGTTTCTCCCTCAGGGCATAATCGCCATCCACACAGACAACATGTCGGTGGTCTGGTATCTAAACAAACAAGGAGGGACCAGATCTTACCCCTTTGCAGAGAGGCCATGAGGGTGTGGGAATGGGCTGTAGCTACCAGCCGTTTCTTGGTAGCGACCCACATTCGGGAAATCAAATATATTGGCAGACAGATTAAGCAGAACAATTCTCTCTCCTCACGAGTGGTCCCTAAACAAAACAGTAGCAGCTCAGGTTTTCAGGAAATGGGGGACGCCGTGCTGCGACCTATTTGCAACACCACTAAACACGAAGTGCAAAAGGTTCTTCTCCTTGACTCCACATCAAGGGGAAGCAGCTATGGATGCTCTAGCACAACCTTGGCCAACAGGGCTACTTTATGCCTTTCCTCCGATTCCACTTCTCTCCAAAGTCATTCAAAAAGCTTCTCAATTGGGGTCCACAATGATACTAATTGCTCCATACTGGCCTCGTCAGGTATGGTTCCCCTACCTGAAGAAACATGTGGTGGACAATCCTTGGACTTTAGATCTAACTCCGGATCTGCTAATTCATCAGTCGGGACGACAGCATCAGTCCCTTCACTCCTTGAAGTTGACAGCTTGGCTCCTCCACTTCTGACTTTAGTCAGAAGTCACACATTAGACCCGGAAGTTATTCACATTTTATCTTCAGCCCACAAACCCACCACTAAGAAATTGTATCTCAGTAAGTGGAAGAGGTTTGCTATCTGGGCTCAACTCATGGGCTTAGACCCTATCACTGCTCCAATCCCAGAGGTTTTGAAATTCTTAACATCCCTGTTTAATCAAGGATCTTCTGTCTCTACTATTAAAGTCCAACTAGCGGCTATCTCTAAATTCCACGAATCCATGGATCCTCCATTGATGAGCAGCAGACTATGCAAAACTTTCATTAAAGGTGCGGGCCTGTTAAGAACCCCAGTTTTTCATCCTGCGCCTCCGTGGGATCTTGATTTGGTGCTTCGTGCATTAACATCTTCCCCTTTCGAACCGGCTGCTACATGTGAGTTAAAATATCTGTCTTGGAAAACTGCCTTCTTAGTTGCAATTACTTCTGCAAGAAGAGTTTCAGAGCTTCAAGCCCTGTCTATTAAACCACCGTACTTGATTTTCCACAAGGATAGAGTATCACTTAGACCTAATCCATCCTTTGTCCCAAAGGTCTGTTCTAATCTCTGTCTCCAACAATCTCTAGAGCTACCAGTTTTCTTCCCAAAATTCTCCAATGAAGCAGAATACACTCTCCATAAATTGGATGTTCACAGGCAATTGCGCTTCTATTTAGACAGGACTCAGCAATTTCGTAAGTCAGACCAGTTGTTTGTGTCCTTCTCGGACAATAAATTGGGTCAAACCATCACAAAAGCTACTATCTCCAAATGGATTAGAGATTGTATAACTCAGGCTTATTCTTCTTGAATAAGCAACTTACAACATCTATCAAAGCTCACTCTACCAGAGCTATGGCGACTTCTATAGCTTTTCATTCCAAGCTCGCTATATCGGAGATTTGTGCTGCGGCTACTTGGTCCAATCCGCACTTTCATTTCCCACTATAAATTGGATGTGGCATCTAAAGGGCGAGCATCATTTGGTTCCACGGTACTCAGGAGTGTTTTCCAGTGAGCCACCCAGGATTCAGGTGCTAGGGACGCTGTCCCATCAGTCAGAATGTAGGCGAGATAGGATCACATAACATCTTTTAGTTATGTACTCACCATAACTTCAGATGTTTGGGATCCATCTCGCCTACATTCCTAATACCCACCCTCCTTCCCCCTGCCTTGGAGATCAGAAGAGATTGAACGGTTTTGAGTTCTACTGTTTTTGTCTTGTTTCATCTGACGATGTTATATAATCAGTGCGTGCATGTGTGCATGTATGCGGACAAACTAGATCTGGGGGATTGGTAGTGGTGCATCCTGGGATATAATAAGCTCAGCCAATAAGAGACTTCGCTCTTTGGCATAAGCGTGCCGAGTCGGAGCCGAGGGATCGGCTCCGAACCCATCAGTCAGAATGTAGGCGAGATGGATCCCAAACATCTGAAGTTATGGTGAGTACATAACTAAAAGTTTCACAGAACAGAAGTATCCTTCTCTACACACTGATTGGATAAAATTATATGAGTTATTGTAACAAAATGATATGATATTTTAAAAAAATGTTGTTTTCATTGGTACACTTACACTCTGTTTAGGAGCTTTTAATATCTGAGGAGGTTGTAATATTTGTAAGCTTATACAATACCCTCTAGAACAAGATGCACTCACCCCATTTTATAACACAATAACCTTACTACATTTTATTACTTTAAATAGTTTTATATTTTTCTATTATCTATGTCTGAAGTTGGAAAATTGGCAGGAAAAATGTAGAAGTAAATCAATATCTGAAAATTGCATTTGACTCAAACCACTGAGACATAGGACCAGATTCCACAACAGTTGGTCTTAGTGTAAGCCTGTCTTGATTCCAAAATACTTGTCTCAGTGTAAGTGACTTACTTCTGTGTAAGGCTTATCTATAAAAAGACTTACACCATGACCTGCTCTGAGTCTGCTCGTGGTGTAAGTGGTCACTTACACTGCAAACAGGTCTTTTGGAATTGGGCCCATAAGGTCTGCTAGGAACTGTATTGAGTCAGCATGTATGATTTCATGTAGAATTATTCATTATGTTTCAGTATTGCCACTGCAATTCATAAACTTAATCATTTGTCCAGAAGATACAAATCTCAGTCCTTTAGGCTTTGAAGCTATAAAAGCTTACAATTTCTGCCTTAGACATTTACTTTAATAAATGACAAAGTAGTTTTTAATTAATTGGTTCTCAGTGTCCTGTTCCAGTGCAAATGAATAAAGTCAATCTACTTCATGGGATACATATAATACTTAAATTAAAGTTACTTCTGTTTCTGGATTTTTTAAATTTTATTATTCTGGTCTGATTGCTGCATAATGATATTGTATCGTTTGACTTTTGTTTCAGCAGTTTTATTATTAATTGCATATGGCATTGCCACGATGTACACTGGTATTTTCACACTTTGTCCTTAGCAAAAACAAATATAGAAATCATGGATTTATGTTCATAGAATAAGGCAAAATAATAATTAACTTAAAGTGAATTCTATTTTTGACTTCCTTTATTTCATTATTCTGGTTTAATTGCTGCAAAATGATACTGACTTTAGTCTCAGCAGTTTTCTTATAAGATGCAGATGGTATTGCCACACTATACACTACTATTTCACACTTTGTCCTCAGCAGAAACAAATATTGGAAACATGATTTTATATTTGTAGGATGGGGCAGCATAATTAAAAACAAGGGGTAGAGCCAGGAACCAATTATATACGCCTCAGTGTCTTACAAATGATGATTAATGGTGTAGCAAACATTTCCCGGTATACTTCTGATCTCACTGCTGAGTGCTGGGTGCAGCCAAGGCCATTTTTCTGCAGTGAATTGTGCATTCTACTTTCCCACTGGCTAAGGAGTCATTCATGATCTGTCTTAAGTGAAAATAAATAGTTTAAAGCAAGATAGATACTTTATTTTCATTTAGAACGCTCCAGTGGCTAAAATGAGTCATTAGCTTGCAAGGTTTGTCTCTCACTTAAATTGTTTAAAACAATTCATCTGCTGAAATGTATTGTCACTGGTGAGGTATTAATGTGATTTCTTAAGGTCAACATTGTTATACTGTAGAGTTATTATATATTCATGGAGGAGAATCGCATAACCTACTTTTGAATAAATATTGTACTGTAATAGTCAAATGATATTATCTCTCTCTCTCTCTTCTGACTCTGCATTAAATGCAGCAGATAGTGTACATTATTTCAGTCAGGCTGTATCAGAAGAATGTAGAATGTACCTCTAAGCTCTGAAGAAAATAAATCTGCAAGCCAGTGAAAGCAGAAAAATGGTCTAGTTTGCTTGGTCTCACAAATGCGGTTGCTTGAAGAAATCAGACACTGTGAAATATGAAAATTAGTTGGGAAGCACTTGGGGAAATGATGTGATTTATGAAACTCTCTGTGGTGATCTCATCAGCACCTACTTATTCGCATAATTTAATCTTTACAGAAAATTTAATTAATGAAACACAAGGTCCTCGATTACTGGTATAAAACAGCAATGATTAGATTTAATCAAGTCATTAAAGAAGAGAAGTCTGATTATGAGTTTCAGTTGCACTGAATTACTGCAATAAAAAGCTTGGAAATGCTTTATTTATTTTGGTAGCACATAAGAACACTGTTTCAAATGTGGGTTGAACTTCACTTGGGCCAGTGAACATGATGAAAAATGAACTAGCAGTTCAGCTGATTGCATTCTGATATGTCACCATGTTAAAAATGTATTCAGTCTGGGTTGTAAAGTTCAATCTTATATGTATGTATGACAGTGTGTGTGCTTGTATGTGGGTGTGTGTCTATATCTGTTCTTATCTATTTATGTGCGTATATATATATTATATATATATATATATATATATATATATATGTATATATATATATATATATATATATATATATATATATATATATATATATATATATATATATATATATATATATATATATATATATATATATATAGTGTGTGTGTGTGTTTGTGGGTAACTGTTTAAAGTGTTGGGACCCACTAGAGTGAGTTCCAAAATATGGAAACTGAATGGCCAAAAGATGGGGCTTACATATATTAAGTCTGAGATGCCATTTCTCAGAATATCCTTTTCTCCATAGTATGGTGATCTTGGAGTTGGTATATATAAGTTCAGGGGGAGTGGGGCCCACCCCCACAAAAAGAAGTTTAAAGGAGAAGAGCAATTTTCAAAATTCATTCTTCTCCAGTGTTTACGGTATTTTTTTTTCGGCTTGTCAGAGCTTGACATTTCAACAGGACACAGTATTTTTGCATACAATGGGCCAGTTCTGGCCCATTTCAATAGAATTCTATTATTTCACAATCAACCACAAAACTTGTTACGATGAATCGCATAATGATTACTGAATGATTATTCAAGGTATCACCACCTTTGTGGGAGGGAGTAAATGTGCATTTGAAGAGGTATTATACTTTTCTGCTTTGTATAGCAGGAAGCTGTTATACTGTATCCTAATAAAATAAAGCTGAGTTACAGGCACATGGTCATTACTAGGGAAGATGTACACTGATTATCATGAATGGTTTTCTCAGAAGGTCATTGAGGTCTTTGGCAACAATGTTTTGAGGAAGGCTAGTGAATGGTGATGTTCAGAAGGATATTGTGATATCCGTTAATTTGGTTATTAAGACAGCTAAATCGGGGTTATATTACCATTTTAAGATGGCAATCTCTATGCTCTGCATATCTACCCTCCTAATTCTGAATATCGGTGTGAGGTCACTAAGCCAAAATGAAGAAAACAGGCAGTGTCATTGAGATATGCGGGATGTACTTTTTAGTATTATGTGTGTATATTCCTGTGTGTATAGGGAGGGTGTCTATAGACCTGTAAAAATACTTAAACATGAAGCATTACTACATGCGTGATACATCTGAAGTCAGCTGTACCTGATAACAGGGGTCATGCATTCTTGTCACTACTGGGCCACATACAACTGGTACTGGGCATGTCAAAGATATATGATTTATCAAGTGGCATGGATTGTGCATGTTTATTACAAAATAGACACATAACAATGGTATTAAGAGAAATAGAAACACAGAGTTCAGTAGAAGTCACCAAGAGATCTTAGGACAGGAATAGAGGAAAGAGGGAAAAAATAAGTTTCTCATAACTAACTAGCTAGTCATCTAACTGGGAGTATTACATCTTATTGTGCTTACCCGTCACTGCCACATTTTCTGCAGCAGAGGCACTGTCAAATCTTTTTCAAAAGTATCTCATGCTTTAGAGAGCTGAAGAGGCCACACTTACTTCCAGAAATGATCTAAAGTCCCTAGATGACAGAATCTTGCTACTGACATAATATAGAGAGATAACATGCTAATAGAAGGTGTTATGCATCTTGTTTGGGGTAGTCAAATGTCTTTTGGCTTAACTCACACTGGCCTTAATTGACAGGTCACCTTTTTCAATATTTGTTATCGATTCTTCATATATAGGTCAGGATTAGAGGAGTACTGGATTTTAAAAAGGCAGTAGCTAACTATTATATAGTGAATGGACCACCATTATTATGCTCAAAAAATGGCTAAATTACATCCTGGTTCATAGCTGCTATAGAATGAGACCCAACCTTAACAACACTAAGAGGGGTGCTTAACAATTGCTAAGCTACCTCTATGTACCATTAACATTGATTCTGCACTAAAGTAGGCAGCGCTGACCAGTAAACATCATCAGCAACAGGAAATGAAACAGTTTAATTTCAACTCCCATTTCTGCCTGCTAAAGTAGATACAGCATTTTGAATTAAACTGCTTTACTTAGGCAGGGAATACTTAAGGACATCAACTACTCCCCCAGTTGTTTACTGGCTTTCAAAGCCATCACAACACATCAATTTTTGTTTTATTTTGTTTTTAATCTGACTTTCCACTAACTAGTAGTACATGGAACAGATAAATCCACATACACTACAAAGAATTACGATCGGATATCCAATCAGAAAGAAATATATGTTCTTGACATGGATGCTAAGCCTTACCACTCAAGCTTTTTCTCAAGGTGAATTTCTTGGAATCCATGTCACAAAAACATAATATATACATTAAAATTGGCAACCCAGTCATAATCCTCTATGATCAACTCAGTTAACAGCAACAAACAAATAAATGTTTGCCAGTTTCTGTAAATGAGTACATGATGCAAGTGATTGTTAGAAAAAGTAAGCCATATACTTGATGGAGCATGAACGGCTTGCTTATTACATCATCACCAGAGTACCTATGAGTCAGCATCCCCACATCTGTGCCATATAGCTTAGTATATATACCCATAGCTTATTATTTGGAAAGGTACATGCATTTTGTGCCTTTTACATAGTATTTGAAATTTAATATTCAAAGTATAAGCATTCTTTTGAGATAATAAAGATGCATTTTCATTTATAATCTGCTGACAACTGTTACTGCATTTATGCTACTATCTAGAAAAATGGCTATTTAATATTTTTTTTGCATCAGCATGCTCAAAAGTACAAAACTTAGATGTGTGCATTAATGTATCCTGCAGGATCAGTATTTACATATACTTTCTCTGAAATGTTCAGAAAATTTATTTTAAGACAGCATCTGGAGTACTTTATCATTATCAATGTGTAGTTATTATTTTTTTTTAATTATCCATCTAGTCAAAATTGAAACTTCAGTATACAGGCCACAACTAGTACTTGGATAAACATGCTGCTAAATTTAGTCCAGTGAATAATGTTTAGGCCATGTTTTAATCTCTGAAATAATTAGATCGTTGAAAGAAATTCCATTACACTGTTTTTTTCTTATTTTTAAAGGAACATTTTTATTAATTTAACATATTAACAATAAATACACAGAAGGAAGACATTCAGTATCATATACTGTTATACACTGATAAGAATGCATTGCATCATCAAGGTAATCTTATAAAATTAACACATTAAAAGTCTTGGTATTTTGTTAGCAACATTTCAAGTCTATTCCAACCATTAAAAGTCTTAGCATGATTTATATATCTTGTTCTGATCACTTCTTTTTCAGTTTTATATAGTACTGCTGTTAAATCTAAAAATTCTTTGAATGTACAAACTGAATTTGGTTTCCATTTCTTTGTAATAACTTTTCTAGCAACTCCCAGGAGATTCCAGAATAGTTTTTGTTATTTGGCTTTGACAGATAAAGGAAATGGAACATTCATTAGTATTATTGATCTAGTTAAAGAACAATTATCAGACCATACCCATTTAAAAAACATACTTATGTCTTCCCAATATAAATTACATTTTTCACAAGCCATAAACATGTGTGTCCAGTCAGCTTTTATATGTTTACTACATCTCCAATAGACTGAAGAAGTCCTCTTACTAAACTTAGAGATTTTTATAAGGAGTAACAAACATTCTGTGTATATATTCCTGCATAAAAACCTTCTAGTATTAACTTGAAGAAGTTTGACTAACTGATTTAAGTAACATATTTATATTCTTACCATAAAATGAGTCACTCAATCCACTACTATCTAAAAAGTTTCAGAATTTTGCATCACAATTATTGTTATTCTTTATAATTAACTTATTTAATTTGGACAAGCTTCCTTTGTAGGGCATTTTACCCTCAATGATACCATTCATATATATTCATATAATGGGAGAATAGTGTTCTGTTCCTCTTCACTCATATTGTCTACACATTCATTTAATTTCTTATTGATTGATAATATTAACTAGTTAACAGATTCTTCCAGCTTATAATCTTTCATTAAATATTTAGGCCACTTAGCTTTTCCTTTTTCAAAGCAATTAGAACATCATGCTAAACCATTCCTTTTTAGTAAATTCAGGTTGATATTCTTCTCAGTTTCCTTAAATCTAGAGGTGTATGCAATGAGAAAGCACAAATATTTCCATTTTAATGTTAATAGAGTTTAAAAAACATGTTTATTAACTGTTTTAAGAATTGATTTCCTATATGCAGAGTCTAAAGATTTAATGAATTTCCATTTATGTTAAATTTTATCAACCAGATAAAAGGATTGTTACATATTTCTAATCTATCATATTTGATAACCTTATAGGAATTGAGTAAAATCTGCTCCTGAATGGTTTTCCATTGACTAGTGTAAGTTGACTCTATCCAGAGTATAATAGAGGTAAAACTTGCATCAATAGAATAAGATTCTACATCTGGAAAGCAAATACCACCATACTTCCATAATCTTATATGATTTCTATAAGCAATTCTTGGCATTTTCGGATACCATAAGAATGGAGTTAACATTTTTTCCATTTTTTAAGTTTTGGTCAGGTATTAAAGCTATTGAATGCAATATGTTTATAATCTTGGGTAATATAATCATTTTAATAAGTACTAACCTATCTTTGAAAGTAGCAAAACAGCATTCATTCCATTTTTAATAAGAATTAACACTTCAATTATTTTTTTTAATTATTAATAATCTTACTCACATCTTGATCAATTTTTATTCCTAAATATTTTAGTCCTGTGCCTTTCCAATTATATTTATCTTCAAACTTACTATCTAGTAACTGATTTAACATTAAAGTTCAGTTTTATTATTATTACATTTCAGCAGTGATACTTTTTGAAACTTTTCAATTTTCTCCAATTGAATAATTGAAATCTCATACAGTTAGTATAATTTTATCTGTAAACAGCTGTATTTTAGATTGGCAATCCTTGTTAATCAAGAATCCATCATTTTTCATTGCTTCTTATACTGTTAGCTAAGGGTTTGATAACTAATGCAAATAGTAGAGGGGACAAGGGACATCCTTGCTTTGTGCCTTTGTTTAAAGTGAATCTTTGAGAAATGTAAGCTCCAATTTTAACATATGCTTTGGAGTTTCTATGCAGGTTTTTTAATATTCCAATAAATTGTTCTGGAAATGCAGCTACTTCTAAAGTTTTAAACAAGTAGCTCCAATCTACAGAATCAAAAGCTCTCTCAATATTTAAACTAATTAGGGCCAATTTCTTGTTCATCTCTTTTGCTAAATCTATTTATTTTTATTTTATTTATCATTTGTTGACCGGGAAAGTCCGACTAGGTTCCACAGAGCCTGTTTTCAGCGGATGCCCGGGGAGAAATGCTCCAGATTCATGTCTTTGGAATGTGGAAGGAAACCGGAGTACCCAGAGGAAACCCACGCGAACACAGGGAGAACATGCAAACTCCACACTGAAGGCACCCCAGCCGAGAATCGAACCGGAGAACCTCTTGCTGTGAGGCAACAACGTTAACCACTGCACCACTGTGCTGCCCAAACTAAAATAGTTATTACCCTTTTTATATTATTATTATATATTAATTTACTGACTATAAATTCTGTTTGATCTTTATTAATCAATTTATCTACTATATCCCTTAATCTTGTAGCAAAGATTGAAGTAAACATCTTATAGTGTACATTTAATAGTGAAATAGGTCTGTATGAGGCAACTAATTTGTTATCCTTTCCCTGTTTAAGTATAGATGAGATTAAAGAAAATTTCCATGAGTGAGGAACTATTTTATCACTCTGAATTATCCAGAAAATATCACTCAGTAATTCTAAAATATTTATTGGAAGCAGACTATATAATTCCATACTTAAACCATCTAATCCTGGAGCTTTACCATTTTCCTTTTTTTTAAATCATATTTAACTTATATTATGGTAATAGGCTTAATTAACACAGATATTTATTGGTCATTCATTTTATTAGTAACATTTTTCTTTAAATATTTGTCAATTTTCTAATCATCAGGATTATGATTTTGATCTTTATTAAGATCTTAATGGAATTAAAAAAAAAGTTAAGCATTTCAGCTATGAACAACAAAATCTTGAAAAACCTGAAAATACACAACTTTAGTGTTAATGAGTATATTCTTCTCCAGTTACTTAGTGAGAATAGATCCATACATATCATGAAACAAGATAAAGGAGGGTTATGGTGAAGTTTGACATTACTCATTACAAAATTGTCATGTTTAACATTCTGCAGAATTCTTTCAGTTATGTTTCAGTTTCAAAAAATAAGGTCAAAGTTGCTTACCATAAAAATGACCTGTGTCTTGATCAGTTATTGTTGAATGACATAATCTCCACTGTGATATATAATTTTATAAAAATATGTAAATCAGTTATTTTGACAATTTTTGGTATTCCTAAGGTTCACATGAATGTTTTGAACCCCACCTTTTAGACCCATAGTAATGGCATAAAACTCCAAGAACTACCCCCTTGCTGTGCTTATTGATAGACTACTTAAACCTATTATTCAGGATTGTCCATAACTCCTGAAGGACTCCTGGGACTTTTTAGCAAGGTTGAACCCTAGGTTGCAGTCTAAAAATATATATATTTAACCATAGGCATAGTGGATCTTTTTACCTCCATTCCCATTGAAGAAGGGTTGCAATTTTTTAACAATATTTTCGTTCATTTCAAGGCCCTCCCAATAAATAAGATTAAGGTGGTCATGGAAATTATGTCCTTAGTCCTTAACAACAATTACATCATTTTTGAAAGTGAAAGTTTTAAGCAAGTCAATGGGTTGGCTGTGGGAGCAGTATATGCCCCTATTTGTGCAGACTTGGTTCTTCTTGCATGGGAAAAGTTAGGTGTGTGTTTCATTCAAAATTCTATGGGTTTTGTAAAGTGTAACATAGATAATTGACATTTTTGTGCTTTGTGGTGGTTCATAAGATGGCATTACTCTCTTTAGTTGACTTTTTAAACAGTTCTAACATTTTAAAATTCACTCACAGTTTCAACAAACAGTGTACAAATATTTAGATATGAGTATCACCATTTCTGAGTTTGGTCTTAAATCTTGAATATGAAGGAAACCAACATTCAGCAATTCCTGTTTGCATTTTAAAAGCTATCGCCCATTTTCTTTTAAAAAGAGTTTGATTACAGGGCAATATATTAAAGCAGCAGGAATGGCATCATCCTTTTGAGGGTTGGTTTGGAATTGAAGAATAGTGAGAAGAAAAAATAGCCTGGATGATGGACATGATGAGGAACCCAGTTTTTTGAGAGGTTTTAAATTACAGAAAATAATGAATGTTTGCAACAGTTTACAAATTTAGTTAATAATAATTGGAATATGATTAAAATTACTCCCCCACATTTTTAACATCTTAGGATTGAAATTTAGTTTTATCTTTAATGCAGCCCTACATATTAGAGAACTTTTGAAGAGACCTAGGAATACTAATGGAGTTTCATCATTGCATTTAACTAATAATATGATTAAAAAGAAAGGGACTTCCAAATGTGGTTCATGCAAGCAGTGCCCCTACATGCTGGAATCTGAGTTTTTGAAGCTTGAGAATGGTCTTGCTTCAACCACTTCACTTCATAAAGGGAATGGTTTGTCTTCAGGAATGGTATACATTGTCATCTATTTGGGTTGCCCCATTTCTATGTGGGGAAAAAATGAACATATGTTTAAGAAAAGGATGCACAAGCATTTGTATGATATTCAGAATGGCAGTTCAAACAAGTGCTCCTTTTAAACACACTTTAATAAGCAGTATTATCAAGACTTTTAAAATTTAGGATATTGAAAATGCTGGAAAGAAATGCTGGAGGGTGTAAGTGGGTGAATGGGAAACCAAATTCAAATATAAAGAATTATTATGGCAGTTGAGATCGAATGCCATCACCCCCAAGTTTAAAACCAGCCTGTCTTAAGATAAAGAGCAGCTGAACTATGAATTCCTAGTTTATTTTTGTTACAGTTTATAAACATCATTTTCTTTCTTTTTTGAATGTGCTCAATGTTTTTTTATACACTGCTTTTTAAGATGTTTTATGACATGATGCTAATTAAGCCTCAATAGATATTGAGTGTAGCACAGGATTTTTAAGAGGTTTTCTTTAAAATGATTTTTGAAAATGCACTTTGAAATGATCTTCCAGTTTTTTTTATTCATTTATATTTTGTCTAAGGCAGCTTTGCTTGAAGATTTGAGATGGTTAATACTTTTAATTTTTTACCTCATATTAAGGTTTCACAAGATGGAATACTTAATAGTTTTAATTATGGATGTAGGTAAAAAAGGAAGTGATGTAATAGGCTGGTTTATTCTGATGAAGTCCTGGTGCTTAAGGTGATGAAAGTGCTCAATTATTTATGTTTTGTTGTTCATTATTAAAGATATTAAATGTTTTTACTTTTTGCAGTGTAACCACTTCACTTACATCTGGAACATCACATGTTTGGTTGTTTCCAAGTATTTTAGTAGCGTTTTTCACCATATTCTTTTTGGTTATATTATTGATTTGTGCCTTTTTGCTTAACATGTTATTCTATTAGCTAATCTATGTAAATTTTTTGAGGTCTTTTCCTAACTATGCAATTTTATTTTTTCTAAAGCTATTCCCACTTTATGTGTTAAAACTGTTTGATAGTTTGGTATTAATTTTTAATGATTTTCATATTATCTTATTTCACTGTTGGTTGTTCACACATCACTTTCTGTATTTTATCTTCTATTTCTAGCAACTCTTTCCTCCACTGTTTTATTTTATTACTAGCTCATCGTCCCATTCTGTCTTTAATATGCATCTTTAAGGAATCCGATAGTATGACTTTACTAATTTGACCATTGTCAAAGAAAAATAATTCTCATTTAGTTCCTTAAGACAGCTCTTAAATTATTTTAATTTCATCGTATATACTGGGATTCTGTAAATAATCTGAAATTTCCCTTATAGCCATTAATTTGTTAATACTTATTTCATTATGATCAGATAAAAGACAATGAATACTTTTAAAATAATTTACTTTATTAAGTAGATATGTAGAGGCATAAATCCTATCCATTCTGGTTTGCATCCCATCGGCATAAGAATAATGAGTGAAGAACAATGTCTTATCTTGTGCTTTTACTATTAAATAGGCCATAATATTATTACTTATCCATCTGTTTAGTACTTTAGCTGATGCCAGAATTTTAGATTTCTTCTGTTCACTTGTATCATCTACACTAGATATGCAGTTAAAATCCCCTGCTAAAATTAAACTACCCTTCCAATGACTTTGTAGTAACTTTAAGTCATCTTTAGTCATTCTAGCAACTATTCCATGGCTCCAGTAAAAATTAGCTAGTGTATAGATTTTGCCATTACATTTAATTATTACAAATGTATACATTCCTTTGGGATCGTTAATAGATTCCATGACCTTAGGTATTACAGTAAATTTTCTCCAATGTATAGCAGTTTCTATTCTCCTTTTGTTAAAAGAAGCAGATGATAATGCTTTGTAGCTTAAGTTATTTACATATTGTCTATCTTTATCTATTAAATGACCCTCTTGCAAGAATATAATGTCTCCTGTATTTAATTTTAGATATTTCTTTAATGATTTCCTTTTGTTTCCATTATTTAATGCATTTATATTAGTAGATAATAGATTAAAACTATCCATGATGTGTATTTAAAAATATTTCTTTTAAAAGATAATATGGCACATTTGTCCACCATATTAATTTAATTGTATATAAGACTGTAGTGTATTCCTCCAACACTCTATTAATGTTCCACATTGTTTATTTTCTTCCTTTCTACAAACTAAACTACTTAAACTCATAAATAATAAAACCGAAAACCATCTACACCTGTAACTGTTTATATTACTAACAAAACACAACCTACCATGGATACCAAAGTTCCTTGTCTGCCTATCAAATAGACAAACTACTATACTATCTCTCTATCTACCAATACCTAAAAATTCATCAAAAACTATCCAGAAGCTATCTTTACTTACAAATAATTAATGTAATATTATACATAAGTTAAAAATAATAAGAGACTATTAGTTCAGTTACATATATATTTCTATTTAAAACTATTTCCCATTACTACATAAAAGATTAATAATCCTTTTCTGTTAATCAGAAATATTAAATAATTCAACAAATAGTGTACTATATACCTATTTATGTAACAGTAGTATAACGTATGCATTAAATATTCCTAAATTATTTGCTCATTCAACATTATTTTAACTACATTTCTAAATAAATAAGTAGAACAAAGTGGGACCTGAAGAGATTAATATATCTGTAAACCTATAGGTGACAGGTAATCTTATCATACTAAACTATTATACAAAAGGAAAACCAGTGCACGCGAACACACACACACACACACACACACACACACACACACACACACACACACACACACACACACACACACACACACACACACACATATCTATATCTATCTATCTATCTATCTATCTATCTATCTATATTCATCATGGTAAAAGATATGCTCATATGTTATAGTTCTAAGAAAAGCTGCAAATTAATTTTAAAAATGCAAGTATCTATAATTCAAAATTGTTTAATACTCTTAATGTGATAAATATTAAAATATTTAAAAATCCTTTAGCTTATTAAACTAAATCATAATATATGTACATCACTGAGATCAAAGAGAATGTTTTGCTATTTCTATGGAGTTAAAAAATGCAGTATGTATTGTATTCAAAAGTTACACTGTGCTTAATTCAAATCCCATTCTTCCCTCCTGGGTTTAAATATTCTGAAAAGTCTACTTTACTTTCTGTCAAAATGGATGTACTGATTCAGTGATATAACACTCAAATTTCTGCTCTGACTTATGAAATGAGTTATTTCACATAGTATTAGTGAATCTAATTGCATACAACATGCAAATCATTTTAAAGTTTATATGACCAAGCTTCAAATTTCAGCTTTCAGGATATTTCCAAATATTTGTATATGATTTTCTATGTAAATTGTAAGAGATCTTGTGCACTGTCATTTCTGCTATATGCAGGCATATGTAATACATATCTTTCTTATAAGAAGTTTATTTAAATATACTTTTCTGTCTTATTTGCCCAGTAATATTCTACCTTATTCTGTATAACTTGTATATCTAAAATCTTCCATCAGAGAGCTATTTAGACATTGAATCTCTATTAGAGATTGCAGTATATGTATGTATTGCTTAATTTACTCATACATCTGTTTTAATAATCATACATAGATACTTAATTATTTCTGCATATGCTTACTCTTCCTATTACAAGCAAGACAATCAATCCTTACTCTCTCTCTCTCTCTCTCTCTCTATATATATATATATATATATATATATATATATATATATATATGAAAAAATCCTGCTTGTTTAATGTGAATATACAATTTTAGCCATTGTGAACTGCTGCTTTGATCTAGACTTCACATCCTGACATTAGAATTTGATTACTGCATGAGAAAATGACAGCTCACAGCACACAGAAGCTGCTAATTTCTCCTGTAAGTTTCTCATTCTTCTTAATTATTTAAAAACTGTTCTAATCAGCAACAAAACATCTAACTTTACTTCTTTCTGTTAATATAGGTAGTTAAAGTTAATAACATTTCAGCATAAGGTATTAACATTCAACAAAATCTAAGTAAATTATATATCAGCAACTGCTCAATATAAAACATTACTATAGCTTTTGTTTTACCAGTTCATTTAAAAAAAATAAAAACGATGTTATTTTGTGTACATGTCTCACGTATACTTGAAAAAAGAAGAAGAAAAAGAAAGTTCCCTTCTGTTTTTACAGACATCAGTGATGAAGCAAGGCAAGCAAGAATCCATCATTGTGACACAACTGGAACATTTTTTTTGCTCTCAAGCTGTTTTAAGAATTACTTGTTTCATAAGTGATCTGTAAAAGGAATGTGTTACCCAGTTACAAAGAAGACAAAATCACTAGCACATTAACAATTCTAATTAGCATATTACTTACACATGACTTTCAGTTAATCCAGTAATGCACATATTAAACAAAATTGAAGAAAAAAATAAAATTATTAACTTGTATAGTGTTAAAGATACCAATTCTATTATTTATGATTTAATGACATTCTTTTACAGGAAGTATTTGTTTAGTATTCAGAATACACATGCATTTAGTTAAGTGAAACATATTAAGTCATTCATTATAAATATAGTAAAACAGTAAAACTAACCATTTATATTCATCATCATGAAAAATGTTTCAGCTTAAAATATAACTACATACTTACATATGTTTTAAAGCTTAAAGTCCAATATAAACCTTTTACTTCAAGGGTAAATCTAGTGTTTCAGAAAATAAAAGTCCTGCTATCAGAGATTAAAAGTCAGTTGTTTTTAAGTTTTTAAATTTTAGAAGCAGTTTTCTGGCAATTCAGTTCACTCTATCCCTTGAGGGATATACTGTTCCACTCCATTTCTTCAGTATTATTCAGGATTTTATTGTTGTTAACAAAAGTGGATGCCTCCTCCAGTGTGTAAATTATTTTAGTTCCTTCAGATAGAAATAATTTGATCTTTTCAGGAAACACCAAAGTGGCTTTAATATTGTTCTTTTTAAGTTCCTTGATCACTGGTAAATAGGATTTTCTTTTGCTCACTACTTTACTAGAATAATCATTGTCAAATCTGACTGTATGTTCACTTTAGGTGGGCTGGACAATGCTGTTTTTAACATTTGATCTTTTTCTAAGCTAGACATAAACTTAACTATAATTGAACATGGATGTAAGTTTTCCTTCTTTGAAGGTGCTCTCAGGGATGTGTGTGACCTTTCAATTTCAAAATATAAAGTTTCATGTAGATTTAATGTTTTATGTAGCCAGGTTGTTAAGACATTTATTTTATTGTCTTCCTCATACTTTTCAGGTATACCATAAATTCTAATGTTATTTCATATCAGTCTGTTTTCTAATTAATCAACCTTATCTGTGACCCAGTTATTTTTCTTTTAAGGAAATCTAGTCTGAAACTCACCTTCAGTGTTTCTCCCTTCATGATCATTTAAAGCTTCTTCCATACTGCTGATTTGTGCACTTTGCATCTTCTTTCTGGTCTCTTATTTGAAACTTTTTATTCTGGTATCCAGTTTATCCATTTTAAGTAATACATCCTGTATACTAGATATTATTGACTGGATGTCTTTTTTTAACACAATAATCCTGTGTATCATTTCTTGAGTGCCTCATATTGAAATATCTTTTCTCTTAATCAAACAGTTGACATTCTGACAGGAAAATGACAGCTTTTGAAGAATTTGAAGCTATACATCTTTTCTTTGACTATTAATGAATAAAATTAGCTAAGAAGTATCTCCAAATATCCAAAGCTAATGATTTGACTATATTTCCTGTCAGAGAAAGATTTTCATTCACAGAACTTTCACCAGCTGGTGCCCACAGTTAGCCATCTTGGCCAATTCCCACTTGTTTTTTTTCAAAGTTAGAATTATTTATTTCATTGGGTTGCAGTGCCTGAACATAACCCATGTGGTGGTTATTTAAAATTAGAGGCTATGTTACAATAATACAATGGAAAAATAGTTCAGTAAAACATTCAGAAAAGCCTTTTCCCTCCATACTGATTGCACAAAATTTGTATAAAATGTATAAGAGAATTCACGGACATTACAAAAAAGTTAAGTGAAATCCTGAATCTGAGACTAAAAGTAAATTAAATCAGTTATTAAACAAACTTTTAAAATAAAGGTATCAATAATAAAACTGTAATTTATAAAGCAAATCTGTCATCTAGTACTAGGGATAAGAAGGAAGTGAATTCTACAAATATACAAAACTGAAAACTAAAGGTAGTACCTCAGTTACATCTTTAAATGTTGCTGGAAATTTTTGTTTCATCACAAGACTCTGGCAGGTCATTTATTTCTTTTCAACAGTCGAGAATTACTTGAATATTTACCTACAAGGAACTATGTATGTCCCTACATTAGTACTGAATATATAAAAGCTGCCTTAAACAAGGCTAGATCTAAAACATCAATGAAGCTTGATCATATTCCTGCGATATTAATATCAGGAATTAAAGCAACAGTGCTTCCAGTCTTGCACTTTATGTTTAATTGCTTAAGGGCTGTATCATTCCACTATCACATATTTGAGATATCTAATTATAGACCAATCAGTTCTACTTCAGTACTGTATAACTATTATAAGAGATGTATGATGAATCTTCGGTTTGATTATTAAAATAATAATGGATTTTTAGACCTGCATCAGCACGGATTTTGTTTTGGAAAATCAACATTGACTAATTTAGTTAAATTTTATGATGAAGTGACCATTGCCTTAGACTTATCCATAACTGTAGGAGTAGTATTTTAGACCTAGCTAAGGCAATTCATGCTCTCTCACCTGCTTCAATAATGTCAACTTTAATTGATTACTAATTGGTTGACCAAGCATATTCAGTTTATGTCCATCGAAGAGACACACTCAGATTACTTGCCTGTCAAACAGGGTGTAGCCTAGGGCTCTGTCTTGGGGCTGCTACTATTCAACTTAGTCTTCTCAACTTGTCCTTTAAACAGGCATTGCTGGCTTGCAAAATATGCAGATGACTGTAAGATAGGATTTATACTTTATTTAAGTGGGAGTAATTCACCCATAGATAAGTATTTAAACACATTTTCTTCCTGGGCAAACTTGATTGGACTAAAATTTAGTTATTCCAAATGTCAAGCCCTGTTCTTTGATAGGAATACAGTTAAGAAAGGCTTTGTTCTCAATGATGTCACACTTGAAGAGACAAATGAATATCTCTCTAATCATGCTACCAGTATTAGAATTGGTGCACTAAAATTAAGGGGTCTTGTTTCTAAATCCATTTTTTCAGGGATGAAACAAGCTTAATTAAATTATATAAATAATATATTCATCCTATCTTTAATAGCTCATTTTGTAGCTACACTAAAACTCATTTGAATAAGACGGAATCAGTACAAAAGTAATACATCAAAAGAACACCTATCAAAAATCTTACACACACTGAGAGGTATAATACATTCAGATTATTTTATGTTCATTATAGATACATCAGAGATAAAAACATTCTTGTTTATAAAATTTTTAGTGACAAAGTTCTTCAATCAATGTTTAATTTATCACTAACCATAAATGTTTACAATCTCAGGTATGATAATATAATACAATCTCAGGTATGATAATATAAATTTTCATATAATAATATGTAACACAAATATGAGGAGTACATTTATTAGTATAACCATACCTAGGATATGGAATACAGTGGGTTTACTTCACATCACCTAAAACCCATCTGACTGACTTTCATTTCACCGAGACCAAATTACCTAATTTGTCAAAATACTGAAAACTCATTTGACTGAATCTCATTTCACCAACAGCTTACAATGCTAAATTTCAAAAGACTAAACCTTAAACCATAAACAAACATACTCACAACACTGATAACTACCTTTTTCCCGAACTTAAAAACTGCTTACTTATCTTAACAGAAATTAGACAATATAAAACCAAACTAAGTGGGGGGCTATGCCCACCACACCCCAATGTGGGGGGCTGTGCCCCCACACACCCCTAACTATATATATATACTAACTCCAGGATCGTACTACAGTGGGGAAAAGGACATGTACCTTTTATTTGCCTTACAGTACTCTACACGCTGCCGCTACTGCTGGAACTGCACAACACATCTACAGTATTACTCTAGATACTTCCCATAAAAATGTAAAGAGACATAACTACATTTAAAAACACTACAACACCACTTTCTACATGACTGTCAGTATTCTGACAGCACTGTAAGTTACGGAAATTCTTTTTATCACAAAGAAGTCACAGGTGAATGGAAACCCACATCATGTCTATTGCTTACAATTCAGTGAAATGAGATTCAGTCAAGTGAGTTTTTAGTACTTTGAAAATTATGTGATTTGGTCTCAGTGAAATTAAAGTCAGTCAAATGGGTTTTAGGTGATGTGAAGTAGACTGGAATACATTCCCTATCTGTATAAGAATGTCTAGGAATTTAGATTTGTTTAAAATCAGCTTTGATGACTGGCTGTGGGGGATGATGTCTATAATGCTGATTTCTGTAAAACAGGATTTCTAGATAGCTCCCATATCTCAATGCTAGAATACAAACCTTTGAGAAGCCTAGTTATTGATCTGGCATATTTGTTAACTGGGATTGTCCAAATGGGAATGAGAACCCTTTTTCAGTGGAGGCCCAGGGAGAAAAGCTTATCATGAAAAATAACAATATACTATGTAAACTTTACAGGGCAAATAGCAATAGTAACATATAGTAACAGGATGTGAATTAGTTATTTCAAGTTTAATAGTCTATGTTATAGCAATGTTCTAGTTTTTACTTTGAAGTATTGGCAGATTTGTGGAGATTTGGGGAACAAGCAGGATTTTGCTATTGTTTCTCTTACTTTACCTGAGAGGACAGGTTTAGATCTATAAAACAGGCAAAGGTTTTGGTCCGTGTTTTTAACTGTTATTTGATATGGGGATCATATTTCATACTGTCATCTATTGTGACTCCCAGAAGTTTAGTGTGTGTGGTACAATTTTAATGTTGTTGTATGACGTGATATTAATGTGTTCTTTACTTTGTGAGCATGATTTAGGAGTGAAAAGGAGCAGCTTAGCTTTTTTTTTGGGGGGTTAGTAGTAGTTGTGGGTTACCTAATCAAGTTTCAGTGGATTTGAAGGATTCTTGGGTTTGTCCTTGCAATGTGTGCAGGGTAAGGGCAAAGCAGGTTAATGTAGAATCATCAGTACATTGAATCAGAGTAGCATGTTTGGTTGCTGAGTGTAGATCATTGATGAATACTTTAAACAGGTCCTAGTATGCATCCCTGTGGTACACAAACTTTGATAGGTAGAGAGGAGGAATACTTATTTTGCCACTTGACAGTTTGGTATCTGTCTAATATGTAGCTTTTAAACCAGGTGAGAGAGGTAAGAGAGATACCTAGACAAGAAAACTGTTTTGTAGTGGGTGATGGAAAACTGTATTGAATGCAAGTTAGTGAGGTTGTACACTAAAGTGTAGTTGTGTTGCTTAGAGGGTAGCTAGGGATTTGGTTGGCAAAAGTGGGTAGCTGGTCACATATGGTATCAGGTAAGGCACCTATGGTGGAGATACTACAATGGTGTGATGACAGTATCCTGTCTAACACTGATGCTGTGTTAGTAAGTGTATCTGGTTTGTTTGACTCTCTGTAAGTTGTTTTAAGCTATAGAGGTTGATTCTTGTAGTGTAGGTACCTGATATAACTTTGAACCAGCCTATATTAAAGTCTCCTGACATGAGGATTTTATTTTCTGGAGGGATATGCATACTGCAACAATACATAAGCTTTTATATGAGTAAAGTTTAAGAAAGAAAATAAGGATTTCTACATTGCTAAATTGTGACTGGTTGTGCTACTACAAAAATATGTCTAGATAGTTACATACATAAATACATACATACATACATACAAATATTTCAAGCATGGGCATTAATTCCCTTCTGGCCTGCTAATATACCAAAACAGTTATTCCCATAATAAGTGTCCAGGCTGTTCTTAAAACATATCTAAACTATTACTTGTTTAATGCAATGTAATGTCTGGTCCATGCATCAGCTGCTCTCTCAGAGAACCAGTTTGTACACTTTTCATTCCTATGGAATCTTCTACATAGGTTGTCTGATGATTCTCTAGTACTTTTTGATAAGCCCATACATTCTCAGAGATAGTTGTCTGTAAATGCCCTATATACCTGAGTGAGATCTCCTCTTAGATATCTTTAACAGACACAATAACTTAAATTTTCACATCCATGGATGCTCTTCATTTTTTAAATGTTAAGTATTTCCCTGTATGTACAGAATATTTAGAGAATCTGTCAGAGTTTTGATACATTTCTGATTGAGCATGTTTGAGAGGGACATTCTAAAGTACAAACTGCGGAGAATCAGCTGAACAGTGAGTGATGTCATTAGAATGTTCCTGGTTGCTAAGTGATTATTTAAACAGCTGATTGACAGAAAAATACATTTTTCAATCAGCTGACTATTGTAATTTAAAATTAGACAGTTGAGACTGCAGTTTGTCAAGTGATGTGTAGTCAGTGGACACCAAGAAATGAGAACTCACCAAAAACTGTAAACTTGCCTTGGTCTTGCTATTATGTGTTAGATTAGATCAGGGACAGTATTTTTTAGTTACATTAGGAAAGCTTAGATATTAAGATAGAGTTTTTTTGGAATAATGGACTCCCATCCTGCAGTTTAAATTTACATTTCCGGTGATTGAATTCTGTTGTTTATTGAAAGCTATTGATTTACATTCTTATAATCATTTTACTTATTAAATGTTTTTCATTACCTTACATTGTTTCTGTAAATCAGTGTTTTTTTTCTTTAGAGATTAGAAAGTGCTATGATACTCCTCAGGTCCCTTCGAAGGCCTGGTCACTTATGTTCATAGCTATCATTTATTGTGATATTTAATTTTCATTATTGAGCACCCCTATAAAAGGGCATGAAGACACTCTGATTGATGACAAGATTACCATATTATTTTGGGGAAGTGTCACAGCTGGAAATCTGTGTCAGGCTTTCCCAGAAGTATTTGGATGTGAGATTTAACTTTACTTTGAGAGTGAGTGTATCAAAGGTCTTAAATTGGGACAAGTTGCTCTGAAGTGTATGACAAGAAAATACATTTAGGATGGACAGAAATATATAGTCCAGTCTCAGGAAAATAGAGCATGTCCCTTTTGTGCTCTTAGGGGAAAATTGTGAAATATTACTTCTGTTTAGTGACAGTCTCATATTGTTGTCAGTAGTGAGGATTGAAGAACATTAGTTACTGACCCAGGATAGTAACAGATGTCACATTTATTTGTTTGCAGTCCTGTGAGGTACAGGCCAGATGTCACATTTAATTGGTGGCAGTCCAGCGGGATATAGCTGGACGTCACAAATGCTTTTGTCATTTCTGATTTCCTAGACTTTATAAATCTTTTTATACAACCTATAGTTCTATAACTATCATTAATCAATTAGTTGATATGATTAGAAAAACTCAAAGCTGGATGTACACATATACCCAGATCCTTAAATTAATCTACAGTTTTAATCACTGTGTGCTGTATTAAATATTCACCTTTCAATTTCTGTCTCCCAAATCTCATATGAGGAGGTCAGAGAGACTTCTGAATCAGAGGCAGATACAGGAACCACAAGTAGGGGAACCAGTACAAACAAAATACCCCCAGAGAAACCAACACTGGAGAGGTTCATCCCACTGGAATGGCAGGGGGAGGGGGAGAGGCAACTACAGATGGTAGAAGATGTACCACAATATAAAATAGTCCCAAACACAATTGATTTTAAAATTTTTAACTATAATTATGTACAAGTTACCAGTGTGTGGGCTGATTTGTTTGACAAAGGACTGACCTTTGTGCCAGCAAGAGCTGGGAGTATTGAAGATGCAATTATACAGTTGAAACGGTTTGTTAGAAAATTGAACTTAGGAATATATTTTTCATGGTAACAATGTAGTGCACGATACAAATGCATGTAAAAGACCTAGTGTCTTTAACCCACCACTACACCCTTTATTAAGCATTTATGAAAAATGTGTGAATATGACATCGGGAAGTTTATAGAAGAAAATAGAGGCAATTTTGATGTGTACAATTTGACTCTGCAAGAGGAGAAATTGTTAACAGAGATCAAGGGTCTCACACAGGTCAGGATTATGAAACCTGCCACCACTCCACCAGGACTCAATGAGTACATTTCACGTAAACCCATCCTGGAGAAGACTTAAATACAAACTTTAGTACAAACAAACAAATACAAGTTGAATTTGGGAGCCAATAGGGATGAAGATATTTACATACTGAATATCAGGACAATTATAAAGGGGGTCATCAGCTTCAGTTTGTACATTTACGCATTCGGAACTACATTTTTGAATATCAACATTCAATTTCTTATACATAAGAATTTCAATTTTAATTTTAATTTTTAATATATCATTTTTTTGGAGTGTTTCTGGTTGATTTAGCATTAGGATAGAGCCTACATATGTATTGAATTTGTAATGTATTTTATTTTATTTAAGCTTTCTTGGTTATTCCTAAATCAGATACACTCAATTATAGGTACACAGAGTTTTTAGCAGTTTAGCAATACAATATATATATTCACGTGATGTGACAAGTATGATAAATTACAGTGGTGAATTTTGAACACATTTAACAAGAGATATTTTTATTTGAGTTCAATGCCCATTTTAGTTATGTCCGCTATATTTTTATTGTAGTGAATTATGATTTACAATCAAACAAGTGGTATCAGATGTTACCAAAGTGAAACGTTTTTTATATGTATGTTTATACAAAGGATATATTGTTTATGCTTGTTGTAGCTTTAAGAGGCGTGTTTTTAGTAATGGATACATAGTTTCACTTTGTATCTGTTATTTTTTGGCGCCTAATTTTAAATAAAACGTGAGAGTTAGCACAAATAAGATGTTCTGATGAAGCCCACCATTCGAGTGGGTGAAAGTGCTTAACCAGTTTTCATATTTATTATTTTGTGCTGTCAGTTATTGGAGTCCTGTGCTGCTGTTTGTCTTATTGTTCATTTATGGAATAAATACTTGCTGTATCTGAGGTGCTTGTACACTTATTGGAGAGTCTGTGACCAGGATAAAGGTGGGGGACTTGTGGTGATGGACTCAAATGAATATGTCAACAAGATGTTAACTATTTTATGCAGTGATACATATGAGGAAGTTTCATGTAACAAAATGAATACTGCCTATCATAGGATTGATTTACAGCTTGAAGACTTGTTGTTAAATAATCAAATTACTTTGAGTGACCTCGACTTTCTCAAGGTGTCCCACCTAAGGAACCCCACCATATTTGGTATACCGAAGACCCATACATGCATCAGTGATCCTCCATTGAGGCTGACTGTTGATGCAAAAGCCGCCAAGATGCTCCCTTTAGCAATATTTGTGGAAAAGAACATTGAAGGGTTGTTGTCAGAATGTAGTTATATATTTAGAGACTCATGGGACTTTTTGTCCAAGGTTTCTAACCAAATGTACTCTGAAGAATTGCTATTTGTAACCATAGATGTCTGTGATCTATATTATGTAATACCCCATGAGAAGGGGCTAGAAATGTTTCAAGAATTTCTGTGCAAACATCCAAGGGTTGATAATGGCAAAGTTTCTACTATTGTGGCACTTATGGACATGATATTGGGAAACAACTATATAATTTTTGAAAATCAATTGTTTCACCAGTTAAAAGGGGTAGCGATGGGGGCAGTTTGTGCCCATACATTTGCCAATATTGTATTGGCCACCTGGGAGAGTGAACAGATATTTAACTCAAATTTTAGCAGATGTTGGACATTTTATGAACGCTTCCTGGATAACATAGCCATATTTTGGGTAGTGGGTAGAGAAAGGTTAAATTAATTCTTTGAATTTCTTAACTCAAGCACTACTTTCCTTCAATTTACTATGGAGGTATATGCAGATATACTGCCCTATCTTGATGTTTTGATTGTTAAAAACAGGGTGGAGAAGAGATTTGTATCCAATCTCTATAGGAAACCCACCTATTCAAATGCCCTGTTACACTACAGAAGTTTTTACCCAGCTCATCAAAAGAAATCACTAGTGAAGGGGCAAATGGTAAGGCTATCCCATATGGTTAGTGATGATGTAGTCTTTGTGGAACAATGCACAGTTTTGAAAGAAATGTTGCTGAATAGGGGTTACCCCATATGTTTCCCTGACAGTATTATTAATGAGGTTACCAGGAAAAGACAGGAAGGAACATATGTCCCCCTGCTAGGAACCAATCCAGTAGGGGACTGTCTGATAGTAGGGGGGGCAACAGACATGAAAGTATCAATTTTCATTGTGCATTGATTTTTACCTTATAACATATATTTTGATGGCATAAAGAATATTATTAACCACAATTGGACTATTTTTAGAACTGATGGAGTGTACCTTGAAAAAAATTGGGCACAAACCAAATGTGGTTTACAAAAAGGATTTGTGCTTTAAATCCATGCTTGAGAGATGTAGGAAGGGTTTACAGGGTGGGTGCACGAATAAGTGTGGCCACTGTAAACCAGTGTAGATTTATCAAGGAAGGTGAGGAAGTGTCTATACCTAGGTGGGGAAACATGCATTTTAGACATGGACTGAACAGCCATAGTACTGATGTGGTGTATATAGCTTTGTGCCAACAATGTACCTCATTTTATATAGGTAAAACCAAGAACAAGTTTAAAACAAGGATTTACTAACACCAATATGATATTCACAAGCTGTATGACAAAAATGTACTAGCCAAACATATTATCAGGTTTCCCATGCATTTTTTAAGTATTCTTGTATAGAAAAAGTTAGTGTTGACTGGGGGGGGGGGGCACATTAAATTTTACTTGAATATAAAGAACTGGTTTGGCAGCTAAGGAGTAATGCCACTGTACCCCCTGGTTTAAATGAATCCATTGCTATAAATAGTATTTTAAAATTAAAAGCTGAATTTGTGTTTTGCAAAGGGCTTTTACATATGGGGGTATTTGTAAGTAGGAATTTTGATGCTAGATTTCAAAAACAGGCAATGTGTTTATGTGTGTAGGTGTTTATATGTGTATAACTTTATATTAGATGTATGTATTGTTTTAAGGATTGAGGGTGGAATTTTTAGTCATGTTACTTAATTGCTGTATTTAAGCTTAATTGTGGTTTTAAACTGTGTTCTGAAGAAGTTTGACATTGTTCTTACGAAAGCATTCAACATTTGGAATAAACTGGTGCTTGGTGATGTTTTCACTTCATTATTTTGTTTTTCTAAGTTTTGGGTTTTGTTTTTTTCAGTTCAGTGTTAGTTAGAAGCTCATCACCTTGTCTTGTAAGTATTTCAGTATCTAGTCTTGCCTTGCTGTATTAATTAAGTTAGCTAGGGAACAGCTATTCTTCAGGTAGTCAGGAAACACAGTGAGATAATTAAGTATTGTTTTTTTCTGCATTTATTTGAATTGTCCAACTGTGTTAATTTTATTTCTCCTATGATTGAAACTGTTGTGTTTATTGTACCTAAATATTTAGTATTCCCATGTTTTCTATTTTATTATTTATTATTAAATATTTTTATACCTTTCATTGTGGATTTTTTTAGAGAATGCTTTTGACATT
The DNA here is from genome assembly GCF_019279795.1 of Protopterus annectens. Lineage (NCBI taxonomy): Eukaryota > Metazoa > Chordata > Ceratodontiformes > Protopteridae > Protopterus > Protopterus annectens. The sequence goes on along the minus strand of NC_056740.1, from coordinate 47,728,568 downwards.
TTGAGAGTACTTGTGCTTATTTTAGTGATGCCTTAGCCACTCCGAAAAGCCTTGCTGCTTTGGTTACACTCAACCATTTATATTAGTATTCTTTTAGTCAGTATAATTAGATACCCTTGTAAGAGTCTTAGAATAGTTGACTAGTGGCAGAGTGATTACCTTATAGTCTGGGCAGAAGTGGTACAGCTTGTAAATCTGTGTCAGCCTTTCCCAAGAGTGTGTGTGTGTGTGTGTGTGTGTGTGTGTGTGTGTGTGTGTGTGTGTGTGTGTGTGTATGAAAATCAAATACCCAGGTGTGGGTCTGTCAGGTGCTTGGAACTGGAACACAGTGATCCAAAGTGAGTCATGTTTGGGGTCTGGAAAAACAGAGTCCAGTACCAGGTTTGAAGCATGTCTCCTGTGTGCTCTTGGGGGAAATTGTGTTTGATTCAGAGAGCTGTATTTGAAAATGCTGTGCAAATTCATTCATGTTTTTAGTGACTGTCTCTCACTGGTGTCAGTGGTGAGGATTGAGGCTCCTTGATTACTGGCCCAGGGTAGAAAGGCCATCACAAAACCTACTCATGGAAATGACAGGCTCAGTGGTGAGAGGGAGGGAGTAGTTCCTGCAAGGAAGTTCATGAAGACCAGTAGCAAGCAAGTATGCTGCATGTGCCTAAGTGCATGAGTGTGTGTTACTTCACAACACTAAAAGAACAAGTTGAAGCCACAATAATTGTTTACAGACAATGATTATATATACACTTGTTACAGATTTGGGATTTATGGCTAGGCTTAAAAAGGCCCTTGTGGCCATTACTCTAGTAAATACCTATGAACCTATGATTTTATTGATTTATATGATGAAGAAATGGGTGCATGGTAGAGTAAAGAAGAGGTAAGGAGCACACTGTGCAAATGAGGCATTTTGCTTATAGGTTAGGGATTTATTTTGTTCTGCTAAAGAAAAATGTCCTGTCTACTTCCCAGATCTCTGTATGGGTTGTTAAAGCCACTGGCTTGAGCTACAGCTGTTGTGTTGTGGAGATGGCCTATTTACATACATACTTGCACATACATGGGTATTTAGGAATGTAAGAAAAGGAAGAAGAGCAAGTAGAGGAACATACACAAGGAAATTAAAAGCTACCAGTGTGGATGGAGCTGGGGAGGAATGGTATACTAATTTTTGAGGGACAACTGACCATCTTTTTCTTTTTCTCTTTTTTTTTTTTTTGAGAATGGTAGATAAGGAAATATGTAAGGGGAAGGCAGGGGATGTAAAGAGATTGGAGGTCTGGAAGCAAGAGCACATAAACAAACATGAAACACAGGCAAAAAACAATAGTAGAGGTGCTGACACAGAGAGTGAGTTTGACAATAAAATTATTGACATACAGACAGATGGAGGGTAGCTGGCAGTGGGAAGCACTGGGCAACAAACAAAGTGGGGAGGTTCATAGGTAGGTACTAGGCTATTGGCCCTAGGGCCTATATAAGCCTAGCCAAATGGTACCCTGGCTTTTGCCACCCAAGAAAATTATTTTCCTGTGCCCCTGTCAAGCAGAGCCACAGAAGTGATCCCTGGGGTGAATTTCCTATCTCCCATCCAATCATCCAAATTTTTCTTGAAGAGTGCTAATGAGGAGCTTTCTTTGATATAGATAGGTAGTTTGTTCCAGAGTATGGGAAGTCTCTGGGACAGGAATCTATCCCTCCAGCATGTTCTGTTTATTGTGGTGACAAGGTTTAGGTCCCTAGAGCATGTAGGTTGGACGGATTGGGATTTCTTTAAGTGGAGCATGTCCAACAGCTCTGGGTTTGACATAGCTTTGTATGTTAGGCAGAGATCGCCTCTGAGTAGGCGATATGCAACAGAGTAAAGCTGGAGATTTTTGAGACGGTCTGCATAGGGCATCTGTTTGAGGCCAGTAATCCTCTTTGTGAGGTATTTCTGCAGCCTTTCCAGTTGTTGTAGATGTCTTGTGAGGTACATACCAAAAGGGGCATTGTACTCTATAATGGGTCTAATGAGTAATGAGTAGAGGGGGAAAAATGACCTCTTTTTTCCTGGATGAGAAACCTTTTGTGATGTGTGCCACGTAGAAGGATTTCCTGACTACTGTGGCAATGTGATTATAAGGAGAGACTACTGTCCACCTGTGCCCCAAGGTCTCTTATCACACTTTCAGTGTTAAGTAGACTACTGCCTATGTGGTAGTTCATGGGTACAGAGTTTTTACCAAAAGGGATGACAATGCACTTTTTGGCATTGAGCTTGAGGCCATGGCTTTGACACTAGGCATCTGTCTCAGTGAGGCCCTTTTGTAGGATGTCCACATCATTAGGAGTTTTGATTATGGCTCCTAGTTTGCAGTCATCTGCAAATTTTGTTAGCCAAAGACCTTCTGTGTTAGCCTGTACTTCAGAGAAGTAGATACCAAACAGGAGAGGACCCAGGACTGAACCCTGTGGTACTCCACTTTTCACTGGTCTGAAGATGAATTTAGAGTCTGCTACTTTCACAGTGTAGGTTCTGTCAGTGAGCCAGTTGGCAACCCATCTTGTGACATAGGGATTTATACCTAGTTTAGTGAGTTTATCTATAATTCCAGGGGGATGGTGTTGAAAGCCTTGGTGAGATCTAAAAAGGCTGTGTGAACCACCTTACCCTCATCTGTGGCTTTGGTGACTGCTTCAAAGAAGTCTATCAGGTTTAGGAGACATGATTTGCCTTTTACAAACCCGAACTGAGTAGGGTCCAGCATTTGGAGATTACCAATGTCATTTTTTATAAATTCCATGATGATACATTCCATAGCCTTGCAGACCAGGCTTGTTAGGCTAATGGGGCGGTAGTTCCTGGGGTCCGTGGTAGCTCCCCCTTTGTGGAGTGGGATAACAGTTGCTGTGCGCCATTCAATGACACTCAAGGAAGGGTAACTTTTGTTGATGCAATCTTACTTGGGTTAGAACCAGGAAAATATCAGTCACTAATGTGGCTGCCAGACCAATGGTCCCATCCTGAGGAGATGTTGATGACAGTACTAGCCTAAAGCTGCATAAGGGTCCTCTCTTGGTGGCTAATGCAAGAATCATGCTACTGATCCACCAAATCCCCTTCTACTAACACATTCTTCCACTGAGTGATGAATTGTGACCCAGTGGCAAAGCTATTGGAGGGAATAACATCACTTCCCCCTGCTGAATGACCTCCAGAGGCCACTGAGTACACCCCAAGGTCTCCGTGCTGCAACAACAGAGAGGCAGGCCTACAGGCAGATAGCATGTTGGCTGGAAAGCCTAGGACCAATGACTGGTTGGGGACCTGTGCTATGTCAGATGCTGCAGAAAATATTAACATAAGTGTATAGAAATAAGATAACAAACATCAAATAGAATATAATAAAGAAGGACAGAAACAAGGGGAGGGGCAAAAAATTACATTAGTATTATGAATGTTTCACATGGTCACTCATACTGGTAAGTACTGATGTGCTGTACAGCTGCTAGATATGGCATAATGTCAGCTCAGATAATTCTGCCTATGTGCATAAGCTGAAATATCCCTATTCAGTGATTTGTGGTGAGGTGTCCTGTGTCACTTTCGCCATGGCAATGGCTGGGTGGGGTGAGGTGGGGGCTTCCTCTGTAGGATAGTGATTTTAGACAATGTGTGGGCAGGTTTCCAGTGTTACTGTTCCCATGGCCATGGCTGGATGGGGGTGAGGTGGGGGCTTCAGCTGTAGAGTAGGGATTTTGGACATAATATACCATGGGGGACCAAGGTGGTGGATGGGGGTTATGGCTTTTTGGACATGTTGTATAACAAATGACCAGAGACATGCCATGTGGACATGCATTGAGGCAACACTTGTTAAACCCAACATGCACATGAGGGTACTATATAGTACCACAGGCAGGTAAGCAATCACATTCAACAGACGCAACTATCAGCAGGCCTTTTGCAAAGACCATAAGACACTTTGGTATACAACAAGACAATCAACATGAACATATCACAGAAGCTGTGATATGCCAAGTGAAGATGCCACTGACTGGGGCATATGATGGAATGATCCATGGGAAATATGCCACCAAGAATCTCCCTCCCCAGCATGGACTCCCACTCCATGCACCCCACCAACACTATGGAGCCCCGCTGTGTTACTTCTACTCCAGTAGTACTTCACCCCACATATCCCTCACTATGGACCCTAACCCCAACCCCACCCCCATATCCCCCCAAATGAGCCATCCCCTATTGTCAACATATATCCAAACAAGACCACTTTGCATAGTGCAGGGATGTGGCATCTCCCCTGCATGTCAAGCAGCAGGAAGCAGTGGGTATGTTGTCTGAGAAGACAGAGATGGTCATCTTCCTACAGATAAGTTCTGCATATATACCATGACCATGTGGCTGTACAAGGCATTATGTATATGAATAGAATTTGTACTACTGGGCAAACAACTGCGACAGAGTTGTTTCACAAATACCTTAACAAACTATGCCAGTTGTTGCAGCTACACTGTAGTACTATATTGAAATATTAAATAACAGCACAATAAATCATACTCACCTCTGTGCCTGGAGAGCCTCTCCATTCTTATTTGTTAAAAAAGGTCACTGTGTGATATCTCCTCCTGAGATGAAGAATAAGTACAACAAATGCACCACACAGTAATTAAATATAAACTAAGAGCACATTTGGGTGTATGGAAAATCCATCCATCCACAACTCCTTTTTCCAATTTTTTCAACATGGGGTTGGGGTGTCTCTTTAACAGTGACAATCATGTAGAGTCAATGTTATAACAGGGCAATAATCAGCCCTGCATAATTAAAATATAACACAGGGGCTCTCTCTGACCTCTTCTTCTCATTGTCTCAGAAAGTCAGGCTGGTGGTCACTAAGGTCACTGAAGTAGAACCAGCACCAGTGCACCAGACCGGCATATACCAGTGCCAGCAGTCACCACCCTGCCAAGACTGTGCCAAGCATATATTTTAGATAGTAGACCATCTAAGAGTCCACAATCAAGTACTGTCAGTGTTTCTTGTGCAGCAAGTGAAATATCTTTATTTAGGGTACAAAATAGGAGCCCTGTCACCAGCAACAGCTTTGGAAGCCATGGCTATTCACCAGATCACAATCCAGAGAAATGAGGTAGGCCTCTTGTGATAACACACACTGATGTTGTTAACACTTCACATGCAGTTTTAGGCAGCTGTGTGGCATGACCACTCGTGGCATCACCATTGCAAAGGACAAAAATATCTGACATGGTGGTATGGTATTAGGCTGTGAATAATGGTTTGGAAGTATTGCATGGGGATCACATGGCCTACATTTATTAATATGCTTGTATTTCAATGCCCTCTACAGGCCATACTACTGCAATGTATTTCCCCCTGTCCTTGCCAGGTTCACTGATCTACCCATGCAAGCTCACTGCATTTTGCAAGTACTCACAAGAGTTCACAAAGCTGCCAAAGTCTTTTAGTGCAGTATAGGTGATTTGTATAATGAAATATATGTACAATTCAAGAACATTTATTCAAATTACCCTCATTAGTATAAGGACCACACTTAGAGCCTCAAAATTGCATGATAAAAGTGTTGACCATATCACACAATTGAAAATTGCTGCTTAGCAAGCTGTACAGCTAGACTGCAGAAGGAATACAGTGTTTCTTTCATGCAGTTCACACCAACAAAGAGATACGGCTACGGGGAGCAATACTTGTTTTGTTTTTGCTGTTTTATGACTGCTTTACTCAGTGTGTGTATTTGGTGGTCATACATGACAGTTTATATTGTAGTGGGGTAAGTGAGACTATATGCAGGGTAGGGTGCACTTCCTTGGCAGGGAGAGTGAAGGGGGTGTGGCAAGTTTAGTGAAACATATATCTGGAGCTTGTGATGTTGTATATATGCAGGGAACAGACTCCAAATTTTATGACAATGTTGATATACAGTTGTTGAGAAGAATTCTGCTTGCTGATAATTAAATTTACAGCTGTTGCAGGTATGCTGTGGTGTCTGCTGTTGAAGAGTTACTTTTGTCATGTGTGTAGTATACTGTATGAGTATTATAAGTGCAAAATATGTGGATGCTAAGAGTACTAGCACTGTAGCTGTGAATCCAGCACAGTGAGTTGTGTTTTTTTGTTTAGGGGTTCCCAATCAGCAGAGTGCAGAGTCATGCATAAAGTGGTCTTGTTGTTAGTATCCCTCTGTGGAGGTAGGTTTGACTGATGCATCTAGACACCTGTTGCTTTCACTATCTCCTCTGGACCACAGATGTAAGTAAAGCCTCTACAGCAGCATAATGTTGGGAGTAAGAAACATGCAGCACAAGTGAGGCATTTAACTTATAGACTAGGGATTCATTTTGTTCTGCAAAAGAAAATATGTTCCACTAGCATCACAAATAACTGTATGGGGTTGTGTTGGAGGGTAGCCTGCACACATACTCATATAGGGGCATGTCTGCAGACAGTAGCAGGTGCTTGCATTCGCATCTTGTGGGATATCCTGTTGTAAGCTTATGCTTACGTGGGTTACATACAAACACTCTCTCTGTACTGAGCTCTGTACTGGGTAATTGTTCAGTTGCCTCTAATACACAGTACATGTAGGTTACTGATGTGGTGGGTGTGATGAACAAGGGCAATCACATATTGTGATAGAGCTGTGCCTCCTCTATAGACAGGAGAAGTACCACAGTGCATACCACAAAAGTTTTTATACTCCAAAGTTTACATGGAGACAGTATGTTTGCTTTTGTGACATATGCAATTACAGATGAACTGGTATGGCCCATAAACGGCCATATATGCACCCTGTTTTCTGGTCATGGTATTTTAACCCCCCCACCCAGATGTAACTGCAACAACTTGAGAAAACACATGTATAATATATCCACAAGGATGACAGTTGTACATACGGGTACTCAGCCATCAGAGTTCTAATGGAACAGGGATATTATCAGACTGCCCTCTTGCAGGTTTTGCTGTGTGAGGGTATATTGCATATGACCTCCAAATATTGTACACACATATTTCTTTGGTATTCTAGGTTGTCATTCCCAGAGGTGAGAAGCACAGTGAGAGTAAGTTCTCCCAGGTGAGGGATGAGGTCTTTCTATAGGCCTTCTCTAACTGTAGTTGGCAGATGCTCCACCATGAGACATCATGTCTGGTGAGACATTATATATGATGTCAATTCTGTTGGTGACTAGAGTTTGGCCTGTGATCAACAGTTTAAAATGTGCTTGCAGAAATGTGTTGCCATTTCTTATATAAAGTATGCTCCTTTCTCTGAAATGGAATTTTAGCTGTCCTTATGTACAATACCATGTATGAGCAGACAGCTGTATAAACCATAACATTTGCCTAGCAATATTATAATTTACACTGCAAGAAATGGCTATTCAGGTGCATGTGATCGGAAAGATCAAAAATAAAAATAATATGAGCCACCTTACTGCCAAGAGGGATGATGTACACTCACAACAACAGCATCATTCGTCTCAGCAAGGTCATCTGCCTGACACAAGAGCAGAGGGCCACAGAAGAGGGTCCACTAACAAAATGAACACTGACTGACATGTTGGAGTTTCTGGGATTTCTGTCTTGGGGTACAGACAGTTCTACAATCCAGAGTGGAGTGAAAGACATCAGTGCTGAGTTGTACATGGCATTGTGGATTTCCTTCAGTGATGTCACAGGTGGATCTGTCTAAACATAAGGTAGTATCTGCATCATTTGTTCTCTTCACGTTCATACAGCTTACATGCATGACTTTCTAGTTCTGTAGGAGTATTTGGCACTGCAAGTCCAAAGGTCATCTGTCCATCTGCTCAAGATATGTTAAACAAACATTTGTCTTCTGTAGCACTTTGTTATATAGGAGTAGTTTCACTGGGTTGCAGATGTTGGTGATGGGGTCATCCTTAGACTTGGTAATATTTTGGTGTTTTCACAGGTGATATGTTATCAAGGTCTTACTTCCTGAAGTTGGGGAGCTCTCTGGATTTGATTATATTTGTCAAATCCTGGCACCTTTGGAGGGGGGGGGGTCACAGTGTCAGTGGTAGATTAAGGAGATGTGTTGACCCCATCACCAACCTTGTCCATGGCCATGGATTCTGTGCCTGTGCAACCCCTCCCCCCAACTCAAGACAGGATGCCATCTAGGTACAGGAAGTTGCCAAAATATCCACTTAGGAATTGACCTTATCTCCAGCAGTATATTCCCGCTTAAGTGCCACCAGCTTGATTTGGCAGGGTAATTACCTCAGGGGCTAACATGCAGATGACTGAAGATGCCATGATTACAACTCCCTCTACTGAGCTGAGTGTAAATCATGCCAGTACTCAGCATTTGTGCAGGGCAATAATACAGGGACAAGTGGAGACCAAAACAACCATAGCTGAGCTAGACAGGATAGTACATGGTTGGCATGAAGACTTTCAGAATTGTATGCTCCAAATCTGCAAGATAATACAAATGTGACATAAGAAGTTTTCCAGATGCAGGAATCCCTCTGCTGTCACTCATCACAGCCACCTCACTTCCCATGCCCGGTCCACCTCCACTTCTGGTGTTGAAGTCCAAAGTAGGAGGAGGAGAACATGGTCTAGACTAGAACTCATAGTACCACCACCACACCACCTCCATCCATTGTTGACGGCATTGTGGGACAATGTGGACATACTTGTGGATGGGCTGTTTGTGTGTAGACCAAGTTTCACATGACCAGCCATTCCTAATCATAGAGCACTGTATCCTCTTTCTGTGCTGTAGATCACATCTGTGTCCCTCCCAGGACAGGGTACCTCAATGGAAGGAGACATGTATGGTGAGTGCAGACATCTCCAGCATGTGCCCTAGTCTTGTCCATCAGACCTAGGCACAGTGTTGCATTAGCCACTGAACCTGAACATACACACACACACACACACACACACACACACACACACACACACACACACACACACACACACACACACACACACACACACACACACACACAAACACACAAGCATGGCATTACCCCTCACCCCCTCCTCCATGCACATACTTCCAGTTTTTGACTGTTGTCACTGTAGAATTTCCCATGATGAAAATTGTATCCTGCATTCAGTGCTCTGCTAACTTGGTAGTCTGTGTCTGATGCACATTGTGGATGGCCTTTGCATGGTGTAGCAAAGCCTTAGTGTAGATTTTACATTTATCACTTTTAATGTTATGTGTATTACTTGTTCTGGCCCATAGTTATGAACCAGAAGTAGTCTGTTATCTAGAGCCACAGAGTACTGTGTCTGCCTTTGACTGGTATTGTCATCCCCTGCAGCCAACTTCATTACAAGATCCTTATTAAACACCTCCTCCATTGCTGCTGATGCAAGTTTTCCTCCTCTTGAATGTATCTGTCTGCTGTAACTGTTTGCATATCAGCATGTTTTATAACACTTCAAACCCTGCAAAGATCTTACTGCATGCTCTAGGATGATATTGTGATGCACCACCTGAGACATCCAGACAGCAGAATACCTATCAACTGTCCAGGTTTTTGCAGAATGCCCAAATTTTTTGCCTCATATTTTTGATCTGATAAAATTTGTGTTTTTCTGGCAAATCATTGAGTACCGGTCACTAAATAATGACAGACACTTGAGTTTCAGTCTTCATACCATTTATAAAATGCATGCTATTCTATCAGCGTTCTATGTTTGCAGGAGCAATATAAAAAGTTGTTCCTTTTTTTTGGGTCTTATCCACAATTATTTTTGGCTTTGTCCATAAGTCTTATGTTGTGGTGGTGAGGTATCAAGCAGGCCAAACATATATTTGACAATGATCCTGGTCTTTGACAGGGAATTCTCTGCCATGGTTTATGGGTTTCTTATAGGTTCATGGGCAAATTTTAGGGAGTCAGTCTGACTCTACAGACTATTACAAACCGAGTCAATAACCAGACATGAGAGTCAACCTCTGCACCTTGTGTCTATGAGTTAAAAAACTTAACCATTACACTAACTCTAGCTCTTGTCATTAGCCATGGATCCATGGCATATCTGGTATCACTAATTAGATGGCCCTGTGGAAAATCAAGATGCATAATGGTTAAGGTCCTCAAAATATAGACACAAGGTACAGAGTTTGATTCTGACCCTAGAGTTATTGGCTAGGCTTAAAATGGCCATTCAGGGCAGGTAGCCTAGTATTCACCTATGGACCTATGAACTCTGTATAAGTTGCACATGTGCCAGATATGGGAATCATGTGCAGTGCCTCGGTGGCCTGCTGACACATTGTATATTATACCCTTTACACTGCAGATCACCTGGAAGTTAAATGAGTAGAATCCCTTGCAGTTGACATATAGTTGGCTCTGCTACCCAAGTGGGATCTCTGTTGCAATGCAGATACAGTCAATTGCTTCACGTACCTTAGGAACCAGACTATGTCATAAAATGCCCACATAGTCTTGCCTCAGCTCTCTACGGTATTTGGAACCCTCATATGGCACCCCTTATGCTGTAGTGTGGCATCAAGGAACTGGTGAAGTATCCTTCAGGCAGATGTTTGGAATACACACACTGTGTCCCCTGATGGCAACTGAAATAGTTTCAAAGCCACCCATCTTGGTATCCACATGCCTGCATATAAGGATGACACATCCTGACCAGCTCCTGCATGATGTCTTTGTGCACAAATTAATGGGCCATTGTTTTGCTCTTTTTTAATTTCTCCAAGTCTTTTGGGTTTTAATACCATGATGGGAATGGACCCCATTCCCAAGTCAAAGTATGATTAAAGTTCATGAAATTAGTATTGTTTCAATCTTTGATGTTAGCAAGAAGTGCTCTTCACAGCACCTGCAGTGTGACCAGTAATGGCTCCTTCTGTAATTCGTACAGAGTTACATGTATCGGTAATGCATCTAAGTATGACTGTAAATTCGTTTTTATAAGACCTGTTGCTCCTACTACTACTGGAGCTGTCAAGGTATCCTTCTTCCACATTGTCCTCATTTCTGCCTGCAGATCCTGGTATTTTATGACTTTGTGTCTCTTTGTACGCAAGACATTGTAGTCACTTGGTGTAGGAACTTCAATGGTCAATGCTACATTTGTCTTCTTTTCATGGACTACTATATCTAGTTTTCTTACATCTAAATTTTGAACTGTTGGTAATGGATGATCCCACGTGATATAATCTTCATAATTTTCGATAATGCTTTGTGGCTCATGTTTCCAGTGTTTTTCAGCTACTACAATATTATAATGTTTGCAAAATACTCAGTGCAACATTCTTGCCACATTATTATGCCTTTCAGTATACAGTCCTTCTGCCATTAGTGTATCACAACCAGCAACAAGATGTGCAATTGTTTCCATTTCTGTTTTACAAAACCTACATTTGTCTGTTTCTCCCACATGTTCAATGGACTTTGTAAACCAACATGTATGTAGTCGACTATCTTGAGCTGCCAATATTGACCTTTCATCTTTTAGTTTAAATTTGCCTCTCCTTAACCATGCTGTGTTCGATCCTGATCAACTTGAGATTCTTCCAAGAGTTTTTTGTACTTGTAGATATATTTATGCATTTTCCACATTTCTTGGCTTCTCATGTGATCCTTCACCTTATATTCATTGTTTTGTTTTTTGGCACATTCATTTTCTGCCTGATTTTTGTTTACTTCTGGTTTGATTTCCATTCCCTCTTCAAGCCAATAAGCTTCTGCTAAACTAAGCAGAAATGTCATCTTAGACTTATTCTCCTCATGTTTCAGAACTTTCACTAAGTTTGGGTCTTTTGAGATCAGCAGATATGTATTCAGATCTACGATTGCAGATCTATGCATATAATCAATTTCGAGGAGGCTCATACCTCCTTCAGAATGAGAAATATATAGTTTTTGTATGCAATGATGTTTATAAATCATTTGATGAGCATGATGCATCCTTCTTGTTTTCCTGTCCAACCTATAAAACACCTTTTGGGGACAGTCAATCACTTCTAAACTATAAGTTAGTACAGTAAGAGCAAATTGATTTTAGCTTAGATTTTGTTCCTAGATGTCAATGCTGTTTCCAGTATTAATTTTAGTCTTCTAAAATATTCCTTACTAAGTTTTCTTTGCATTTGTTGATGCTTTGCTGTTGATCCTTTATCAATTCTCAAGTATTTAAACACTCCCTGTTGTTAAAGTTCTTTTATTTCACATTCCCGTCCCAAACTGATGTTTTCTTCCTGCTGCAGCTTTCCTGCTTTAAAGGTTGCTTTTGCAAATTTATCAAGACCAAATGACATTCTTATGTCATCTGAAAAGGTTTTGACCACTTGCAGTTGTGCTTTCAGTTTCTCATCTGATGAACTATACAGTTTTAAATCATCTACAAAAAGAAGATATTTTCTGGATGCCAACTTGTAGCTATGACCTAATCTGTTAAGTAGACAGCTTAATGGGTTAAAGGAAAGACAAAAGAGCAGTGGTGACAGAGAGTCTCCCTGGAATATCCCCCTTTGAATTTTTATCCCTGGAATAATAATTTGTCCTTTATCATGGCTTAACTGCAAAGTGGTTTGCCACCTTTTCATGGTTGTTGTAATGTAATCAATCAGTATAGGGAGTATATCACATTTTTAAGCACTCTTTTATCCATGAATGTGGGATGCTGTCAAACGGTGTTTGTAGTCTATCCATGCCATACTTAGATTCTTCCCCTTTTTCCACTATGACTTTATTTAACAACAAATTATCCTTTGTTCCATATGACTTTCTTTTATTACCCTTTTTGCCATGATTGAGTTTTCTTCTAAGTGACTATAAACTCTGTTGGCATCAATTCCAGTGTATAGTTTATACGTTGTTGGAAGGCAAGGTTATTAGTCTATAGTTTTTAGGATAGCTTTAAGGTTCACTCTTAAATGGGAGTATTGTTTTTCCTGTTTTTAACCAGGCTGGTGTCTGTTCTGGGTTTGCATATAAATAGTTCTTACTCATAGCTAAATCTTCATGTAAAGATGTTAATACGTATAGCCAGAAGTTAAGTACTGTATCTGGGCCTGGGGTTTTCCAATTAGGAGCTTTCCTTAACTTTATTTCAATCTCTTTTGCCATTACTTCATCCCATTTTATATTCTGTACATTAAAACTTATTATTTCTTTTTTTTTTCTTCTATCCATTTAGCACCTTTTTTACATTCCACAGCATAGATATTTCTCTAAAATGTATCTGTTTCATCTTTTTTAATGATATTTTAATTCCTTTTGCCTTATTTCCCAATTGTCTACAAAACAATTTTGGGTCATTAAGAAACTGTTTATTTTGTACTTTTCCTTTATATTTATGTGCATATCATCCATGTTTTTCTGCCTGTGATGATATTTTAGTTTATTATTTGTGATAGTGTACAATATATGCTGATCTGTTCTGATACGGTGTATTTTACGTCTGTCTTTCTGAGGATTTTTGTTGATCTGTTCCCTCTTTTATACTTTTCTAACAGTGACACTTCTTGTCTTAATTGCTTTATAGTTTTCTGTTTGATACTTCCATGATAAAATTCAGTTTCTCCCTTCCTTTCTCTTACTGCCATGTGTTTTTGTGGTAAGACTTTATCTGTTATTATTTTAGCCCCCCACCCACAGTAATATATCCTATTTACTTCTGTTATATTGCATGAAGCTGTATAGACAGTCCTAATTACTGTGTTCATTTGTTTTATCAAACTTCTAACTCTTTGGGTTTTATCAACTTTCTGTAGTTTCTTTATTTCATTGATCTTAATATGTGTGTCTATACTTATTAAATCAAGCAACTCTTCTGTTAGATCATTTTCTTCTAAACTGAGGCCATATTCTTTGTTCTCCATTTCCTGCAAGCATTCTATACAGAGTTCCAGAGAATCTTCCTATACCACATTTTGTTCGGTTTCATCCTGTGTTATCCTTTGCTCTTTCATATGGGAACTCATTGGCCTGTCTCTCCACAACACTGACTGCATCAGAGTTGCCAGAGTTTCCTGTTCCTTCCCTTGCTGTACAACTCCAACTGAACATTTATACTGGCTCCAAAGTATCTTCATATAGCAACTGATCAGATGTTTCCTGCTCCACTGTTTTCTCCTTAATTTGAGGATCAATTGCTCTATCCTGCTGTGATGTTATCAGAGTTAAATCTTCTACACTAAATCTTTCACTTCAAGGTAATCCATAACCTCAGTTTCTATTTATTTAACATCTCCATTACTAATCCTCTTTTCTAGTTTTCATCGTGGTTTTCTTATTTTTGTATTGCAGAATTTTCCATATCCAGATGCCTTTGCCTGCATTACTCTTCAAATATCTTTGGTGCTGCTCTTTTTGTTTTGATTAGATTTGCTTTCCCCTTTACATAAATATTGGACCATATTAAATCTCTTTTTCTTTTCCATCTATATTTCTTCTTTAGATTTCTCCTGCTCCTCCTGTTTCTGCTTACTTTGGGGACTTGTTTTTCCGTCATGCTGTTATATAAATTGTGTTAGAATTTCTGCACTAAATCCTTCACTTTGCAGGTATTCTATAACTTCATCCTCTGTTTTTTTTAACTTCTGCTTTACTAATCTTCTGTTCTACGTTCCCTCTTTATGATCTTATTTTTTTATTGTGAAATTTTCCATATCTGGATGCCTTTCTCTTCAAATATCTTTGGGGCTACCTTTTTTGTGTTGTATAATTTGGCGTTTTCCTTTGCAGAAATATTGTACCATATCAGATCTCTCTTTCCTCCCCATGTCCATATTTGTTTTTTATACCTTTCAAAAGTCTCTAGATTTTGTTCTTCATATTTTTGCACTTCCTCTGTTGCTTCTTTTTCCAAACAGCCAAAGGTATCTTGGTCTATCTGATGTTTTTCATAAATCTGTTATATTAATGAACACAAGTTTTTATTTGAAGCTTCTGACAGTTTTTCTTGTGGAAGTATTTTTCTTTCCTCTAATTTCTCTCTTAATCTTTTTGCATATCATTTGTCTGGAAATGCTGGGCACCTTGCATAATAGTAACAATACATCATTTCTTTCTTATCATCAAAAGTCCACCCATTGTTGGAATATTTCCATGTCTCGAGGATTCTAGACTGTCATTTTTTCCAGTCCTGGTACCAGTGCATGTACCATGATTGAGAACTTTTTTTTATCCTGAGGCTTGTGTATCCAACTATCTTCTTTATTTTTTAACCTACTTCTGTCCATGATATATGCTATATAAAATACAGTCTATATATCAGTGCCATCTTAGTGAGAGTTTGTGAAAACCAGGGTCCACCTCATGAAGATACTCACCAAGACTTCAGGATGAATTAAATTCCAGCAATCCTTCTTTCCTTTTGCTGATTTTGTCATATCTCTATTAGGCCCCCATATTTTGTTTCTGTGTTATTGAGCACATGGTATGTTAGAAACAGATGGATGACTCAGTGGCATATGTGACGATGTGCACATTCATGACTATGGGCAGCAGTAACAGCCTCTTGCAAAGACACATTCACTAATGCAGTGGGTACTACATAAATGTTTTTAAAATTTGTTTTCAATAGCTCAAAGATTTGTTGTCACCAACTAATCTGGTGATAGCATCTCTCTGCATAAAATATATACATTTCTGAATTGCTGTGTCATTTTGTTTACCCTTATTTGTATCTCCCACTGTCCTCATTTAAATAATGTTGCTCATTTCCTTGTCATCATATTGCCCTTTGCATATTATGTAGGTTGTGGTATATCTCTGCTTTCTGCTATTGCACTCTGGATATCTCTCAATTGCGTCACCCTGTAAGTGGCCATTCATTGCACATAATTAACTATCATGATTTGTACACTATTTCTAAATCCCAAAGTTAATGTAATACTCAACAGTTCAAAATATGCTTACAGAAATGTGTTGCTCTTTCTTAAATAGATATCTTGTGCTGTTCTCTTTGAAACAGATTTTTAGCTGTTCTTATGTACAAGTTCATGTATGTGCAAACAGTTGTATAAAATGTAGTATTTAACAAGCCATATTATTTTATACAATGCACGTAATCTTTGTAAATGGATATTGACGTGTTTCTTTTCAGAAAGATCTAAAATAAAATATTCTAAAACATCTTACGTAGTACAAATAGGATCAAAAGTCTAAGGGAAAGGTTGGCTGCTAAACTAGACAGTCTGCAGATCAACAAAATTATAAGTTGACTAAAGAGTAGATAAAGGAAAACAAGTAATGTTCATAGGTTCATAGGTGTGTACTAGGCTAACAGCACTGGAGCCTATATAAACCTAGTCCAAGAAGATTCCCTGGCATCATGCCACCCAAAGTTAGTTCCCAGTGCCCCTGTCAAGCAAGGCCACTGAAGTGATCCTCGGGATGACCTTCCTATTGCCCATCCACTCGTCAAGATTTCTCTTAAAGAGGGCCAGTGAAGTGCTCTGCTTGACATGAATGGGAAGTTTGTTTCAGAGTAAGTCTCTGGGTTAAGAACCTGTCCCTCCAGCATGTTCTGTCTATTGTGGTAATGAGGTTTAGGTCCCTGGAGTGTGTGGCATGGAGGGATTGGGATTTCTTTAGGTGTAGCATATCTAGCAGCTCTGGGTCAGACATGTCTTTGTAGGTCAAGCAGAGATCACCTCTAAGTAGGCAATAAGAGACAGAGTATAGCTGGAATATTTTGAGTTTGTCCATATAGTGCATGTGTCTAAAGCCTAAGATCCACTTAGTATGGTATTTTTGTGGCCTTTCCATTTGTTGTAGATGTCTAGTGAGGTACACAGGGGCGGCTCGTGGCATCGGGCTGCCGGACTGCAGCCCCCTCAAAATAAAAAATAGAAAGAAAAATGAAAAATAAAAAAAAAATTTTTTTTTTTATGGTGGTGTGGTAGGGAATACCTCAGGCTTGAACCCTGTACCCTGTATGCAGGTATTAAAGACTTGAGTTCCCTACCCACCACCATTTGTAAAAAAATTTCAGATTTTTGCCTCATATTCGATCTGATCTGTTCCTCATAATATCTGTGGTTTGTAAATGTTGCAATGCTTGATATTTGATGGTGTAGTAGTAGCATTGTTGCCTCCCAGCTGTAGGTTCTTGGGTTTGATTCTTGGCTGCGGTTCCTTCTTTGTGGGGTCTGTATCTTCTCCCTGTGTTTGTGTGGGTTTTCTTTTGTGTCCTCCCATGTTACAAAGATGTGTCTGCATTATTTCTTCCTGGGCCTCTGCTGAAAATTGTTTATTTGTTCCAAGTCAGACTGTCCTGATTAAAAAATGTTAAATAAAATTGACAGGCATTTGAATTTCAGACTTAAGGGTTTCTGAATGTTTAATTCCTTGCATATTTGATGGTGCAGTGGTAGTATTGTTGCCTCACAGCTATAGGTTTTCTGGTTTGATTCTTGGTTGGGGTGGAGTCTGCATCTCCTCCATGTGTTTGTGTGGATTTGCTCTGGTGCCCTGCCATTTTACAAAGACGTGTCTGCAGTTTTAATCCCTGCTGAAAATTGGTTTTGTTCTGTCCACAGTAAAATTGACAGGCATTTGAATTTCAGACTTCAGGTTTCTGAATGTTTAATTCCTTGCATAATTGATGGTGTGGTGGTAGTATTGTTGCCTCACAGCTATAGGTTTTCTGGTTTGATTCTTGGTTGGGGTGGCTTCTGTGTGGAGTCTGCATCTCCTGCCTGTGTTTGTGTGGATTTGCTCTGGTGCCCTGCCATTTTACAAAGATGTGTCTGCAGTTTTAATCCCTGTCTCTGCTGAAAATTGTTTTGTTCTGTCCGCAGTAAAATTGACAGGCATTTGAATTTCAGACTTCAGGTTTCTGAATGTTTAATTCCTTGCATAATTGATGGTGCAGTGATAGTATTGTTGCCTCACAGCTATAGGTTTTCTGGTTTGATTCTTGGTTGGGGTGGCTTCTGTCTGCATCTCCTCCCTGTATTTGTGTGGATTTGCTCTGGTGCCCTGCCATTTTACAAAGACGTGTCTGCAGTATTAATCCCTCGTCTCTGCTGAAAATTGTTTTTGTTCTGTCTGCAGTAAAATTGACAGGCATTTGAATTTCAGACTTCAGGTTTCTGAATGTTTAATTCCTTGCATAATTGATGGTGCGGTGGTAGTATTGTTGCCTCACAGCTATAGGTTTTCTGGTTTAATTCTTGGTTGGGGTGGCTTCTGTGTGGAGTCTGCATCTCCTGCCTGTGTTTGTGTGGATTTGCTCTGGTGCCCTGCCATTTTACAAAGATGTGTCTGCAGTTTTAATCCCTGCGTCTCTGCTGAAAATTGTTTTTGTTCTGTCCGCAGTAAAATTGACCGGCATTTGAATTTCCAACTTCATGTTCTTCAGAATACATAGTAGCACAACCTTTTTATTTTAGCAATTTTCGAAGTTTATAAGATGAATATTTTAAATTTGTCCCTATTTTTGGGACTGTATTCCCCCATTACTGGCTTCGTCCAGGTTTTTGTGCTAAGGTTGACAGCTATGGCAAGAACTGAATTCACTGAATATGTTTGAGGGCTGTATTCCCTCATTACTGGGTTTGTCCAGGTGTTTTGTACTAAGAGGTTGACAGCTATGGTGAGAACTGAATTCACTAAATGATAGCCATTTAAGTTTCAGTCTTCCTCTTTTACAAAGCAGCTGATGTGGCGTAGTGGTATGTTACTCTGACTGTTTTTTGCTCAGGGACCTTGGCAGTAAAATATATGATGGCAACACAACATTTTATTCTAGCAACTTTCCAAGATTATACAAGCAATGTTTAATGTGTCCCTCTTTTTGGGCTTTTGACCCCCAATACATTTTGGCTTTTTCCAGTTTTCTTGAGCTGCGAAGTTGAGATGCAGTTGAGTATTGAGTAGATTTTACAAGGAACTGAGAGCTGCAGGGGAATAGAAGTTTAGTGCTTTGCCAAGTTAATACTATAGCACAACAGGCTGTGTACTTGCTTTTGATGCAGAAGGTTGTGGGTTCTACTCCCACAAGGGTAGATGCTGCCGTACTGAGAATGTTCTCCTTGGTGAAGATACTAACTATGAGTTCGTTATCAGTTTGCCATCCATTTCCTCTTGCAATATTATTACTAGCTTATCATTTTTAATGTAATATAGGCAATTTATTCCTGAGGGGCAACAGACACTTTATTTTTCGATGAAACCATGAAATATAAAGGTGATTGCTAGCAGCAACCGCTTCATTCGTTACAGATTTCTTTAATGTGGAATTATTTAGATGACTGACTTCAGAGATTGTGCATATTTACTGATAATGGACTGTAGAATTGTGCATATTTACTGATAAAGGTGGACTGTAGAATTGTGCATATTTACTGATAATGGTGGACTGTGGAATTGTGCATATTTACTGATAATGGTGGACTGTGGAATTGTGCATATTTACTAATAATGGTGGACTGTAGAATTGTGTATATTTACTAATAATGGTGGACTGTGGAAGTCTGAGTAGACTTTTTTATGATAAATGTTCTCAACTGGGCAGTTTTGCCATTATGGGTGCATATGGTTTGTTTCATTGCTTACTGGAAAAAATGTTCAAAACAAATTTAAAACACCCTGTAACAAGTGTACTGTATTGTACAAGGAATATAATTTTAGTACAATGAGGAAGGTGTATCAAAGAGCACATGTATGTTTCATATGCAAGGAGCCTATGATTCAAAACAGCCTAAAATTAATCTTTATCTGCCACTGGCAAAATGTATTTTCTTTGAATGTGGGTTTCAATGCTGTTTCAATGAATGTGAGTTTCAAGGGCAGAGAAGTTTTAATGCTAAGTTTTCATTGTGAGACTGCATTGCTTTGTTTAACAGATGACTTAGTGTTTGTGCTGTAAAATACAAAATAAAACTTTCAAATGAAGTCCAACTCATCATCAAGTAAAGCAGTATGCACATTAGTGTTTATGGTAAATGGAGTGAAATAGCCAAGTATAATGGTTCATTGGAATGGCTGCAGAGGCTCCATTCAACCATTATTTTGTCAGGGGGGAAGGGCAGCAAACTCAGACAGGCCCAGCTGAACTATACCTCCCAACTGTCCAGATTTTCAAAGAATTAATAGATTTTTGCTTCTTATTTTTGGTTTGTTGTTCATAAAATTTGTAGTTTTAATTCCTAAATGATTTGCCAGAAGTCACTCTAAGTTTCAGACTTCATAACCTTCATAAAATGCATGTTAAAGTAAGAGCTGTTCTATCAACTGTCTCAATTTATACAAGAGCAATTTTTAGTACTGTTTATATGTGCCCCCAATATATTTGGCCTTGTTCAGATTTACTGCATTAACAGGTTGAGAGGTACATGCAAATAAATTGCTTTATAGAATTAGGCATAGCCAACCTCTCAACTGTCCCCAATTTTTGGCTCAAAATGTTGCTCTTCCCCCTTATAATCCCTCCAAAACAGCAATTTTGGAAGAAAACATGGAGGGTTTACAATTAAGAAATAACTGTAATAATCAAAGTTATAGATTACTTGAAATGCATGTAGATTCTTTTATATTTTGTCAGCTGCTCAAGGTAGCAGTACTAATATTAAAGTGTCCCTTCTTTGACAGGTAGCAGCTGTATTGTGTGTCTATTTTATATTTTTGCATCACGTTTTTGTCCATTTTCATAAAATTGTTTTTTGGCAAATTAGTGACATCACTAAAGACTGAAGTTAGAAAATGACAGACATTTGAGTTTCAGATTTTATACCCTTCAGAAAATTCATACGAATGCAAGACCTATTCTATTATCTTTCTAAGTTTATTAGAGCAATATTTAAAAATTGTCCTTATTGTTGGGCCTTTGTCCCACTTCTGTGTATGGCTTTGTCCAGATTTCTTGCTCTTGAGGTTGAGAGGTATGACAAATGTGTCAGGGCCATCACAGTCAGCCAGAGAGATTTCAAATTGTGACATGCTTGTTGCACCCCACTCCCCATGTAGTGACTCTGGATGTGTCCAAGCAAGGCAAGGAGTAGTTGTATCTACCTTGGATGGGGAGGACACACTGCATAAGTACTACAGTGGCTTTTCATCTGTCCTTGATTTTGCAGAATGGTCTGGTTTCTGTCATATTTATGTACTGTTGATTTATGCTTATTACTCAAAGTGCCTGTTGCTCTGTGTTTTTAAGTAGCAGTGCTTTAATGACCATAAGGTAAGCTTGTCTGAGATCATAAGATGCAAGTAAGCTTTAATAAGCATACTGTTAAAGAATTGCCAACATTGAAAGCCTTTCTGTTGTTGCCATGCAGAGAATACTTGACTAGATAATGTATAAGCCTTGGGTATTAAAGGACAGGATTCCATTATTTTAAAAAGCTCATTACACTTGTTGGAGACTTCCAGTCATCTCTATAGACTTTACCCGTAAACTAAACAGAATGCCAATCATGTGTGGTCCATAACCTGTACAGTAATCCTTTAAGCAATGTATCTTGAGCTTGTTTCTTGTTTGCTTTTCATTTTTTACTTTTATCATGTTTTCCCCATGAAACAAGTTGTCAGGCAGCAGGTCTTTTTTGGATAAGAAACATTTTTACAAGTGGGGCATCACATAGATTTCTACTTTCAGCATGTTACTTGGTACTTTAATAAAGCTGAATATATTATAATTAGGACTGCAGTGCAAGGAGAAGTGGTTTGAGTTGAGTGCTTCTGGTTTTTCTTATACTTGATTTTGACTGGCAGTCCAGTAATGTATTTAAAAGTAATTTATTTTTCATGCCTCACAACCTTTTGTTTCCATCTAGATATTAAGTAAGCTGTCATGCAGCCAATGCACTGAAATATTTTTATTCTTCTACACTTATTTTTGTCTTGATTGGACTTTCATAATGATGGTTTGCCACCCAGGGCAGCGTATTTAATTAAAGTTAGTTTTTTGTGGTTTTGTGCATAGCTCCTCCCCTTTCTGGTTGACCACACCCCCTCCCCTTGACCCCACCCATTCAGATGTCTCCTGCAGCCCCCCTGTGATTTGAAGTCACCAGCCGCCACTGGAGGTATATACCAAATGAGGCATTGTATTCTATAATATGTCTAATGAGGGACGAGTAGAGTAGGATTATCACCTCTTTTTTCCTGGATGAGAAACCTTTTGTAATGAGATGTGCCACATAGAAGGACTTTCTGCCCACAGTGGCAATGTGGTTATCAAAGGAGAGGTTGTTGTCAACCTGTGTCCCCAGGTCTCTTATCACACCCTCATTGTTTAGTGACCTACTGCCTATGTGGTAGTTCATGTGCTCCGAATTTTTCCCAAAGGGAATGACAATGCACTTTTTGGCATTGAGCTTAAGCCCATGGTTCTGGCACTACCCTTTTCTTTTAACATACAATGTGTGTTCATGCTTGGTCTAATGTCTGGGCTCTCCATCTGTCCTTTTTATCTTCTTTTTTTTATTTATCATTTTAATGATACCAACTGATGGTGGATCTTTTAAACTTAGATTATTTGCATTACATAAACATAAGGATATGGCCAAATCAAATGAGGATATGATAAACGAATGGGAATAATAGCATATTTTATTACAGCCTTTTTCATTATTAGATGGAAGTACTGTTATACATGGGTGTATGTGTGTGCATGTTTTTGTTTCCATGTGTGCAAGTGTGTATGTGTGTATATGTTTTCGTATCTGTGTGTGCAGTTGTGTGTGTGTGTGTGTGTGTGTGTGTGTGTGTGTGTGTGTGTGTGTGTGTGTGTGTGTGTGTGTGTGTGTGTGTGTGTGTGTCTGCATGAAGTATGTATTCAAATGTATGCAGGTTATTCACATAATCTTATGTAGAATCAGTTAAATACTGAAAGACTGAATATAGAATGTTATTAAAACCAATCGTGTCCAACAAATTTTGTTGTAGAAGTTATGTTTTTTTAATTTATATTTATGAAATTGTGAAATTTATTAGGTATGAAGGGTACAGAAGCAAAGAGCCATCTTTGTGTAAGTGTGTAGTTCAAATAATGGATCAGCAATTCTGTTTTCTTTATGTATACTGTATTAGGTATTAAATAATGGATGGGTACAAGGGGAGTGGAGCTCCATGCATATACACTTTTATGATTATATATGTATGTCACTGAATTTTATAATATAAACATATTCGAAGTTAAACAATTACTCCATGCATGTTAATGAATTTTGTATTATAATTATGTATTAGGGGTTGGGAGTTGGCATAATAGTTAGTATTTACCTCATAGACACAAGGTACAGGATTTGATTTTCACCTTTGGGAAATTGGCTGGGATTAAAAATAGCCTGTAAGAGCAGCTAGCCTAGTACTTACCTGTAAATTATTGAAGTTAAATAATGACAATTGTTGCTGAAGTTCAATAACTATTCCTGTGTAAGGGCAGTGTGTTTTCCTAATTTAATGATTATGTGTCAATATTTTCATAAATAATGTGGTGAGTAATATTTTAATTAGAATGTGTACATGGAGCCACATTCAAATATGCTGACTTAGTTTTTATAAATAATGACTTGTTCCTTTGAGGGCTGTAAAAAGTAATGTTACCAAACAGCTTCACTGCTATGTTTCAGAAGGGGTTGGCATTCCCTATATCTGTGCTTTCAGTCTATAGAATAAGATGTTAATACTGGTGGCTATTGTTACATAATGGACAAGTGTGTAAATGACTGAAAATATTGGGCTTCCAAAAGGAAGTTGTTTTAGGGGTGCTAGGATTATCTGGTATCTCTGACTGTCAAAAGAGGTGAAGAGTGGACTGAAACATACCCTCACCATGGATTAGGGAGATACAATTCTTACAACTTATCTGGGTCTTGCTAAGGTCTTTGAAGGTATCATCCATGCTGGGATTTTTGACAAACTTTCCCAATTCAACATTAACCCAAATACAGTTTGCTGGATTGGTAATTTGCTTACCTGACAAAGTCCATACCTTGAAGGTTATGGTATTTCCTCAAGATAAAAATGCAGCACCCATGATGTCCCACAGGGCTATATCCTAGGTTCCCTACTCTTTGCTATATATTTCTGTGACGTAAAAGCTGAGTATGAGGACCATAGCTTTCCACATTTGATGATGATTGCATAATATGATACTCACATTTTCCAGAAGAGACTGAGGTTACAGAGAAATGGTGGAAGAAATCAAATATACAGCTTGCAGTGTATGATGTATATCTGGTGAGAGTATAAAATTATCTTTAAAAAGTTCACTATGTTGGCTGACTACTCCTATGTAAGTAAAAGTCACAGTTTCTGTGAGAAAAGCAGCAATAGGAAGTCTCAGGACATCTGTTGTTGTCATACAACTATAGGTAGGGGTAAGAATGATGAGATTTAAAGAAAAAAACATTCAACCTAACTGGTTGGGAAAAAGATCCAGACAACACAGATTTACCAGCAAATTAATTTCAGACAATTCTAATAGACTTAATAGATTTTTGTGAAGCCATGTGTATGTGTCAATTCATCTACCTATCTATCTGTCTATCTATCTAACTATACAGTGGTGTCAGTGTTGCAACAGGTAGCACAGTTGCCTTGGGTACAGAAGGCTGTGGGCTCTGTTCCCACCAAAAGTAGATGAATTGCTGATACTGCGGTGCCAAATAAATGGGGTGCTGCACTCCTGAATGTGTTGTCTTTTAGAGGAGTTGTTAAACTGAAGCTTCAGCTGGTGGTAGCTCTGCTGGATATGAAAGATCATACAACACCTATTGAAAAAAGGAGGGTCTTTTATTTATATACAAAATATTTACATATGTACAGATACTTAAATATACAAATCTGTTTACACATATTAATAATTTCTTTTACAGTCACTCTAAATTTTCATCCCTATTAGACTCCACTCCTTTTTTCATAACCACCATCAGATTTTATATAATATTGTTGCTAACATCAATTTACCATTAAACATAATTAATTTATTCTTTCATTCCATATAACTTATGTAACATAAATAGCTTATCTATTCTTTTAACACATTCTTTACTTCTATTCTTAAAATATTCATATTTAATCATATACATGTTTATTTTATCTACTTTTTTATATCTTCAAATCTTCTTTACATAGTTTCCCCATAACTTTTTTACTCTTTTGCATTTCAAAAGCACGTTCAATAGTCCCTTATTGACAATGTAAATATATTTTATCGCTTTTCTTTTCCTATGGCATATTTCCTTTTACTGGCAATTTATTTATTACCAGTCTCCACAAAAAATCTTGACATTCTACTTTCTGATTACAGCATTTTCTTCTTAGTTTTTATAGCTTTAATTTTTTTCATCTGTTAGATTTTTCCATGGTTTTATATAGTACTGTTTTTTCATTAGATTCTTATACCATACTTTTCTATCTTTTTTGTATCATCAATTTTTATTTTCCATAAAAATAGCTTTTCTTGGTAACATTTTATTTCTTCATTTATACATTCTCTTTCTCTTTTACTCTTGTTTACTGTACCCCAAAATTTATCATACTTGTATTTATACAGTTTTACTACTAATCCCTCATATTTTTCATTTATCCACTTTAGCGCTTTGTTCAATTTAATGAAGCAGCATATATCACTTGGTTAATTAATCCTAAACCTCATTCTTCTTTATTTACATACACAACTCCAGATTTTATTGGGTTTAATCTAGGACCCCATATAAATGAAAAAAAAAAAATATCTGCAATAATTGCTTTTTTTGTAGGCAGCATAAATACACTTCCTAAGTATGTTATTTTTTCCAAAAGTGCTGCATTTATCAAGTAAGCCTTTTTTTCTGAATAATTTATATGATCTCCATAAATGACAGGTTTCTTTTATTTCTTCTATTGTTTTTACCCATTGAATTCTACTTATACTTTTATTCCTAAATGTTATACCAACAGAGAGATTTCATTCATTGTAAAATATATACCCCTGATCTTTACTGCATTACCTAAACCTTTACTTTTCTCTTTATTTAAAGACATTACTACAAATTCTGGACACTCATTTGTGCAAACTATTACTTTTTTATCGAACTTTTTTGTAGTTGTTATAATATCATCTGCATATGATAACAGAATTGGAATTCTAAACCCTTCAGGTGTTATATACCCCACATCCTTCATTTTGTAATTTATTTCACATACTATCCCATTTATAGCTAACACAAAAAATATATAGCTCATTGGACATCCCTGTTTTACACCACTCTTCATATGTACCTCTTGGCTTAACCAGACATTTACAGGTACTTTTACTTTATTATTGCTATTTGCTGACATACAGATTTTCCTAATTTTCTCACTTATATTATATTATTTCATTACTGTCTATAAGATTTCATATCCAGTTGTGTCAAATGCCTTATTAGGGTCTCCTATCATGATTTTCATGTCTTCTTTTCTGTTCATAATATAATCCAGAATTTCTCTATCATTAGCAATTCTTACAACCATTTCCGTTTATAAAATATATGCTATTTTTCATAATATTTTCCATTTTGGTTTCAAATCGCTTTTGTAATATTTTCATGAAGACTTTATAATCATTATTATTCAATACTATCAATCTCCAGTTTTAATTGTCTTCTATGTTCCTTCTTCCATATGAATTTAAGTATTCCACTACATAATTCTTTATACATAAAACCTTAATTTAACCATTCATTCAAAATCTTAATTTTTTTTTTTGTCAGTCCCTTAAATGTTTACACATTTCATAGCCTATTTCATCTGGACCTGCACCCAAATCTATATTTACTTGTCTTAATAATTTATCAAGCTTATTTAAAGAAATCTGCTTTTTTAACTCTTTATTATCTTTTTTCTGTTAATTTCTTTACTCTCCGTGTTTTTTTTCAATACCTTCTTTTTTCTTTAAACATTCTTGTACATATTGTACTATGTTATTCATAATCCTTTCCTGAGTTCTTTATATTTCTCCTTTTGCATTTTTCCTTTCTTTCTTTGCACTACCATCTTCCTTTACTAATTTGTTTAAATAATTTGATAATTCTCTTTTTTCTTGCAAAAATTTATTTGCATATGTAACAATTCTTGTAGTTTTCTTGATTTATTTCATATAATTCTTTTTCTTTGTCTGAGTATTAATCATTATGTTCTAAATCTACCAATGCATCATTATATGTTCTTTTATATTTTTCTTTCTCTGCTTTTCTCACATCATATTGCCATTGCAAAAACTTTTTTTTTATATTTTTCCTTAAATATCATTCTCCATTCAGTCCATTTTTTATAAAATGTTCTCATTGTAATATGATCTTTCCATAACTGTATTACTAATCTCTTTCCTTCTTCATTCCATATTTCTCATTTATCTTTTTTCCTTTGCCTTTTTTATATACTCCTTGTTTTCTTTTATATTTAGCCGTATTGCAAGAAGATCAGAAAATCCTGTTTCAGCTACCTTGCCTCTCCTATAACTAATCCATCTGATACTATAAAATAATCTATTTCAGTTCTATACATCCCCCTTTTATAAGTCCATGATTTGTTATCCCAAAGTTTTAACTTACTACATCTTATAAATTCCAACATTTTTCAAACACCTTAACCATTATACCAAGCACCAGTCTTTAGCTGTATACATTCTTTTCCATTCATTTACTTTCTCTTTTCTTTTGTACTTATCCCTTTTTTTTTCTTTTAACCTTTTACCAATGGAATTTTTTTTCTTTTATTGCCTCCAAATTTATGTCTTCTTCATCACCTATTTCAAAACCTTCTTCGGTGTCCTCTTTATTATTTTTCTCATCTAATTTTTCTTCTATTTCGATTACATCAAAATTTCTTCCATTTGTTCATTTTCTTCTCTTTCTTTTTTCTTACTCTTATTTTGGTTTTGGCAATCCATCCATAAATGTCCAGTTTTGTTACATTTTTAACATTTCAATTCACATTTTTTTCATCAGGACCTATTCCCCCACAAATATAGCATTTTTTGTCACAGTTACTTATTAAATATCCCTCTTTTCCACACAAAAAAAACCCTGTTTTGGTTTATCTACAGTATTTAGCAACACTCCTTTTCCCATCCACAGTTATCATGCTTAGTGTATATATATATATATATATATATATATATATATATATATATATATATATATATATCTAGGATGTTTGCTTGAATGAGCAAACATCCAAATCCACAATAACTGAACACACTTTAACAAAAGCTTTTTTATTGAAAAAGCACTTTTGTTAAAGCGTGTTATTAAAAAAAAAAAAAAAAAAACACTACATTAACATTTTAGCAGTGGGGCTTTGCCCCCCCCCCACTGCAAACATCACCCCTACTTTAATATTCTCCCTCCGAGACCGCACTACAGTGGGGAAAAGGGAAATTTCCCTTACCCTCACTGTAGTACAGTCTCAGCAACAGGCATACTTACGCAGAAGTGCTTCTTCGGTGAAAAGCACTTTTACGTAAGTATGTCTGGCCGTTTGGGTTTTGGTCGTTTGCTCATTCGAGCAAATGTGCGGAACCCATATGTATATATATATATATATTGTGTGTGTGTGTGTGTGTTTTTATTTCCTATTTTAACACAATATTACAGTCCCAGCCACCAGTCCACAAATCCCTTTTGGCATAAGCTTTTGCAGTGCCAGTACTTCTTTGCAAAGCTTTCAAACATCATTTCAAAGTCTTTATTTTTATCTATGTTTGAAATTGTACCTGAATCCCCTTTTTTTGTTTCTCTGTTAAATGTTTTTATCGTATAAAGATTCCATGGGTTATAGTCCTTCTTTTATTATTTTCTCCAAGATAAATTTCCATTGATAAAAACAGTCTTAAATATGGTATTATAAGGTGCCTCTTTGTTAATAAGAGTAAATGCTCTTACCTCATTGCTTTTATACCCAAAGGAGCTATAAATTGTCACAACTTCAAACCTGTCCATTTCTTTGTCTTCTTTATTTTGAATCTTTGCCATGTACTTGCATTTTTCATTTTCTTCTGCCTTCTTTTCTGCTATTCAGCTTTTGCCTTCTTTTACTTTCTATGCATATATTTGATTTTCCATCTCTCTACTGTTCTTCAGGATTGTCTCTGCATCCTCCTTTTGTATTTTGTCAATAATGTCCCCTAAGAATACATCTCCTTCATTTTCTGTCTTACTCTGCACCATCATTTTTTTAAGTAAATCATCCTGCAACTCACCCAACTGGAGGGTTGTAATTATACATCCATCATTTGCTGACTTATCTCCAAAAAATATTTCTTTTAAACATTTCCCCAGAATCCTGCTTTCTCCTTTATTTTTTCACTACTCCATCATCTCCTTCCCCATTCCCCACTGTACCATGAGCCACAAAGAAGTGCTTGAACAGGAAATTTACCTTTCTTCCCACACGGGGCATGTAGGGGGACTTAGCCC
Source organism: Protopterus annectens (assembly GCF_019279795.1). Lineage (NCBI taxonomy): Eukaryota > Metazoa > Chordata > Ceratodontiformes > Protopteridae > Protopterus > Protopterus annectens. Next base: position 47,699,169 of record NC_056740.1, on the reverse strand, counting down.
TTTTAAAAAAAGGTAGATTTTGTTTTTTTAATTCAAGTTTTCAAAAACTTTCTCATATGGCCTCAGCCATATGAATTGGTTTCCGAAAAGTTGATAATATGATATATATATATATATATATATATATATATATATATATATATATATATATATATATTTATATTTACACACACACACACACACACACACACACACACACACACACACACACACACACACACACACACACATATAAAGGAACTACAATGGGCAAAAAAGTTCTAATTTATTTTCTTACTTTCTAGAAGATTTTTATTTTATACTATTTTTTTCAGAACAAAGTTAAATGCATTTTCGTTATGTCAATTTTTTAAGAAAGAAAATGTGGCTTTTCCAAATACATAGCCAGTATGGAAATATTAGGCTTAACCTTTACAGACCACTTTACCCAAATTAATAAAGAATATGTGGAGTTGTACTTAATTGTAGTTAATGTAAAAATAGGCTAGATTTCGTAGAGAAGCATTGTGCAACAATATTTTTTGAGGAGGGGTCACTATATGACAAGCTGCGCAGCTAATCGGACACATGTTTGACAATGAGTAGCATTGGCAGTCAGAATGAAGGACTGCATAAATAAAACAAAGCACTGTGCTAATATGAGTAGCAGTACTATGCTTTTTGATGAATGCAGCAGTGCTACATCTGGATGTGTAACAGATATGACATATGGCAGAAGGAAAGCAGGCTAGCATGGTGGAGTCAGTGTGTGCTTACCTATGCAGTGTAAGGCTGCATAACTGCATCCTGTACTCTTCTTTCTCATGAAGGACAGTATAGTGGCCATCAGCTAAACCAACATGGGTCTGCACACAACAATGCTAACCATGTTTATCATATAAACTGAGAGTAAATGGGATTCATAGTAAAGAAAGAGATGGAAATATACAAATGTAACCATAATATATGAAAGTTGGGAATGGGAGGAAGGAAATTTTTTCTAAAGGAAAGAATCCCTTTTTTCATTTGTAGAAAAAATGCTAAGTGTGGAAATTAGAAAGGGAAGGTTATGAAGGGGTCAGAAGGAGAAAAGCTTGTAGTATAGGCAGCTAGAAAATCATAAAGCACAGACTCAGACCAACAGGGCCTTTAAAAGGTTCAGGACAAAATGGATGGATATAGTCAAACAGTTGGTGGGCAAAAGGTTATGGGGAGAGTTGAACAATAAACCAAGGACTGAGGAATGTCACATAAGGGGTTAGAACAGCAGGTAGAGACAGTGTAGGGTCTGGGTATTGTGGGAAGCCAGATCATTAGAGCGGACAACAAACCCAGGCATCATTCACTTTGTTAATTGATGTTATAGGCTGTATGCTCTTTTGTCAGACCAATGGGTGAGGCTTTCCATTTGTATGACACAACAATCCATGCCAGAAGGCACTCCACATTGCTGCACAGGTTTCCAGTTGCCTCTGTATCATAGCCACCACCAACCTCTACAACTGACACTAGCAGTCAAGAGCAGACTACTCCAGACCTCTCTCAAATGAGCCTTCTCCTCTCAAGAAGTGACCATAGACTACATAAATAAAATCTACATGTCACCTACAGGGGGACCAACGATGTCCTTCTATTTCATTGTTGCAGTATTCTACATATGGGTTTACTCCTCTTGTCTTGCATACGACGGCCAGTATACAAATGTTTTCAGTCCCTCTGAAGTGCATAGGATGTCTGACATGACTGAGGGCAATGTTAGAAGTGATGTCTGCATGCACCAGCCCTCAAAACTTCTCGGCTGCCAGTCATACACCAGGTGATCCTGCTATCACTGACATTGGATTCAAAGACTTAAGATAAGAACCCTGCTGGGAACCCTTTCAGTCCTTCTTTTTACTTGTATTACTGGCTCATGTCATCCAGAAAGGGCAATTGTAAGTGCGCCTGGCAGATTCCCTGCAAGAACGCCCACAATCAGTGTCTTTTCTGCTTGGGATGGTCGCATGATTACAAGGCCTGCCCTATTTGTCAGGCATTCGTACCCAAGACCCTACATAACCGCTTGCATGTATTAAACCTTTACTTGGAAAACCAACACCTTAAGCAAATCACATTAGGGATGGAGGGCTCCTCCTACGTTCCATTGGAACCGCCAAAAATGAAAACCAAGACCTTATGGCCTACCTCTTCCTCTAGGCCTCTACCATCTGATTCTCAGCCTGTGGCTGACCTCAGCCTGGTAGAAGGATCCGCATCTGGATCCACCACAATGGATATAGCAGGTATGTTCAAGGATGCCGCAGAATCTCATGGTGAGAGCATGTCCGCTGAGGGTTTACCAACATTGGTCTCCGATGCCAGGGGGGAACCAGCATTTTCAGAAAGCCCGTTGGATCCCTCCAGTCCTTTGTAGTCTCCAGATTCAAGACCCCTGCAGATGCCTGCTAGGCCTCTTAAAAAGAAGGAAAAAAGAAAGCATACCCCCCTTCTGAAAGCATGCCTGATTGGCAGGCTTTCAGCCAAAGCCTGTTTAATGCCTTCATGGCCTAAAGGCCTACCTCTCCTATGAGTGCTAACATACCCCCACCACTCCTGAGCCCTAGGCCTCAGACCTCACATCCTAGCATGAGGGAAGAGGAAGACCTTTCGGATTCCTAGTCAGAGGAATCTTTATCTTACACCTCCCAGATCTCTTCCCCCTTGGGATATGCTCCACTGAGGAAGACTCAGTCGATCCTGACTCCCCTGCTGAGGACTTGACCTTTGGGGAAACTATCTCAAAGATGAAAAATCACTTCAAGTGGGAATCCTCTGAAATGACTTTGGTCCAAAAGAGATTCTATGACCTCATTCATATGGATTCCCCAAGCCCATCTGCTGTTCCACCTATCCTTCCTGCCTTTCTAGATGCCTTTGCCTCAGCATCACTTAATCATAGGATCATAGGATCATAGGAAGTTACTAGGCTATTGGCCCTGAGGCCCTTACAAGCCTAGCCAAGAATTTAGCCCTTGTTCTGACAAGTCAGCACCCAATGCCCCTGTCCAGCAGGGACACAGGTGGAATTCCAGGGGTGTATTTTCTGTTCCCCAGCCAGTTATCCAGGATGCATTTAAAAAGGGTCAATGAGGTACTCTGCTTGATGTAGCGAGGGAGTCTATTCCACTTATGGGGGAGTCTCTGGGACACAAATCTGTCCCACCAACAAGTCCTATTGATGTCACAAACCAAGTTGAGGTCACGCGTGCGGGTTACATTACCTGAGAGCAGCTTGACTTGAGGTTATGCAGCAGTCCCACCAAGGAAGAGTCTGAGATTGCTTTGTATACCAGACAGAGGTCACCTCTGAGGAGTTTGTAGGAGACTGAGTAGAGGGACAGGGCCTTTAGCCTATCTGTATAGGGTAGATGCTTGAGGCCCTGGATTCTCCTCGTGAGGAACCTCTATGGTCTCTCCAGCTGCTGCATGTGCTTTGTGAGGTACATGCCGAAAAGGGCATTGTACTCAATAATGGGTCTTAGAATACAACCCTGTTATGACCAACTTGTCCCAGGATGAGATACCCTTACTAATAAGGTAGGTCATGTAGAAAGCTTCCATTTGGTGGTCAAATGTCAGTTTGCTATCAACCTGGGTGCCCAAGTCCCTCACAACTGATTGCACACTTAGGACCTTGTTATTAATGTGATAATTTGTGGGGACATCACTCTCCCCAAAGGGGATGATTATGTCTGAGACATGGCAATCTCAGACTTAGTATAGATTCGGTGTAGTTATTCTGGGTCTTGCTTTAACAAGTCTCAACATGTTATAAAGGCCATCACGCTATCACACTTTTTTTTACTATGCCCCACAAGCACTGGGGATGTCTATATATAGTAGCTTATATGGGTTAATTCCTGTTGAAGCTTGGGGCACTTTTGTCACAGCAAAAATGAGGTAGGTGATGTAACTAATCCAATTTCTTTTCACCTTGTTCTATGACCTTCTGTAGCATCAACTTCAGAATGTTATTACTGTTCCACTAACTCATCAGTTTGTGGCGTTATGCTGAAGTCCTTAACTGCTTTAGTTTAAAACACTAGCCAATCTTGTGTATTAGCTTGGACAAAAGGATATTCTTGGCCTATGAGCACTTCCTTTGGAATCCCCACACTCGAGCACTTGAGAAAAGTAAGACTAGTTCTGTTGTCATTGGCTTAGCATTGGCTTTTTGCCAGGGTACTGCTTCAGGAAACTTAATCCCATAGTCAATGATAAGTAGATTGTATTGGTAGCCATTACTAGAATTTAGTAATGGGCCTACATGATCAGTGGCTATCCTCTTGAATGTGACTTTAGTAACAGACATAGGTATTGATAAACATCTAAATCTAATGGTGTATTACCATCTTTTGATGTTACAGGCAACCTGCACAAAAGTTGTCATTCTCTTCCATTACACCAGATCTATAGTCTAGCTAAACATTTAACTTTGATTTTTGCCCTTCCTAAGTGTCTTCCCAAAATATGGTCAAGTACCTGTTTTATTACAAATGTTCTAAAATGTTTTTGAAAATAATGGTGAATTATCTACTCATATTGTCTTTACTTTATACAGCAAGTTATTTCTCTCTTCAGAATATGTCTGTGAGTTGGAGGCATCCTGCTCATCTGTTTAACCTTCTCTTCTGGCTTTATTTTTCTGGTCTTGTTTAATGCTTTGTTGTTCCACAATGCATTCTTAAAATTTTCATTGCTTATCTGCAATGTGCCAAATCAAGAACATGTTTATCATTACACTGCCATGAAGCAGAGGATCTAACCTCTTCATCTGCTAATACAAATATAGGTATTTTTACTGCGGTGGTGGTGGTTAGAGCGTCTTCTCTGTAGAGACATGCGTGAATGGGCGTACCTTCGTTGAAGGTTGTGCATCAGGGCTGGCAACTCGGCACATAAATATCTACTGCCAATCATTAGTGGACTGGAGGTCCGCTGTGGCAACCCCTAACCGGGAAAAGCCAAAAAAGACAAAAAATGTTTTCTTCTCCTGTTCATTGCTTTACAAAAAACAAGTTGGCCAGTGAATTTCTTCTGCTTCTCATTTTTGCAATTCCTATTTTTTTTATCTCAATAACATATATGTTTTAAAGTACATGCTGCTGGGAGTCATGTTTCTGATTAACCCTTTATTTTATCATTACAGAGGGAATTGCAGATTCCCAATCACCTGCTCCATGCAGACGTGACAGACTTTATAAGGTGCCTGACACTGATAAGCATCTGCTTAAGTGCCCACCTGCTGACCCAGCCATTATATCTATCTCTTCGGACAAGGCCTCTAAGCTTTTACACACTACCACCATCCTCCATGCTGACAAGGACAGCAAAACAATGGAACATTTGGGTAAGAAGATTTATACCTCTGCCACCTTGTCTTTCAGGGCAACAAACTACCAGACACACATGGCAAAGTATGCTCTGTCCCTCCTGGAATCAGCCACCAAAGAACTGGCTGATATCCCTGACTGCTCTGCCAAAGCCTCAATGTCTTCTCTCCTGGCACTGACTGCTCAGGTTACCAAGCACTCTATAAAGTGCAGTTATGATGCTGAATCTTCAGCCAGGTCAGTAGCATCTGCATCTGCATCTGCCTTACATAGATACTCTTGTCTTCACCTTCAACTCTTGCCGGATGATTTTAGGGCAAAGCTTATCGATGCACCCCTGGACAATACAGCATTGTTTGGCTCTAAAGTAGCAGACCTTTTCAAGTCACTGCAGCAAAAAGGTAAAGAAATGCAGGACCTTAAACACTTGCTGGCCTCCCCCATACCAAAGTTTCAAATAAACTATCCAGCTAAAACCCATGTGTATAAGGAAACACTCTTGTCCTGCTACTCCTTCAAGGCATAGGAAGCCTACAAGGAAACAACCCCCTCTAGCTAGAGCATCTCCCTCCTCTTTCCAGAGACTGCCCTATCAAGACAGGGCAGGTAGCATCTGACCACCTGCTTTTCTTGCACCCCCCCCTCCTTCCTTACCTCTGTCAGCCTGCCTCTCCCACTGTCTCCCCATGTGGACCCACATCACTTCAGACAAGTGGATCCTGTCTATCCTCCAGAATGATTATTTCATGTCTTGGCTCTCCTTCCCAAAACAAAAAGGCACCCCACAGCCTTCTACACACCAGCTGCACCTCATGAAACCAGTACTGCAAACTCTGCTGGCTCAGGGCACCATCAAATCAGTTCCCTCAGTCACAAAAGGAAAAGCTTCTACTCCAGGATCTTTCTGGTACCCAGGAAGGACGGACCCTGGAGACCTATTCTAGATCTCTCCCATCTCAACCTTTTTCTAAAGGTTACTACGTTCAGGATGTTGACCCTACCAACCCTTTTCCCCATTTGCTTCCACAAGGGTTCATGGCCACATTATTTATAAAGGATGCTTGTCTTCACATCCCCATAAAACCTACTTACAGGAAATACCTGAGGTTCTTGGTGGGCTCTTCCAACTTTCAGTTCTCTGCCTTGCATTTGGGCTTTCCACTGTACCCAGAGTTTTCACAAAATGTCTGACCCCAGTGCTTGCTTATTGCAGGATAAGGGGAATAGATATTCCCTTATCGGGACCGCATCTCTAGCCAACCCAAGTCATTGTCTTCTTCAGGTCCAGAATACGCTCAGACCTCATGGAAGCATACCTCCCACTCCAAAAGGTTGAAACATTGATAGAAAACCTACTTCTGGCCCTCCAATCCACAGATTTGACAGCAAAGCAGTTCCTCAAAATCTTGGGCTACATGGCAGCCACCATCCCCATGCTACCTTTAGCAAGACTGCATATGAGAAAGTGACAATGGTATCTTCGGTCAGTCTGGACACAGCACTCTCATCTTCTGGAGCACAGGATGCCCTTCTCCCTTGCCTGAAAAAATAAATACAGTGGTGGTTGGCACAAGTGAACCACAATCCAGGTCTTCCCCTGCAGCCATCTCCACCCACACAGGTCATCACACAGATGTCTCAGACCTGGGCTGGGAAGCAACTCTGGGCCACCAAATGGTGCATGTCCTGTGGCAAAAACCTCACAAACTAGAACACATCAATGTTTGATAGATGAGGGCAATTCTTCTGGCTTTTCGTGTGTTTTTACCTTTCCTCTAGCCAGGCCCCTTGAAGATTTACACAGACACCACCACTGTATTGTGGTGTCTCAACAAGCAGGGAGGAACCAAGTCATACTTCCTCTGCAGACTAGCTCTTCTGGTATGGGAATTAGCCACCTCAAAGGGTATTACTCTGCAAGTGGTCTACATTCCCTCTCTCAACTCCCAGGCAGACTATCTGAGCAGAACCATCACAAACAACCACGAATGGATGCTTTACAGAGATGTCTTCTTGGATCTGGTCCACAAGTGGGGTATACATCAAATAGACCTGTTTGCCTCCTCCAACAACAGGCAGCTTCCTGGCTTTTGCACCAGGATACCAGACTAGCAGGCACTGCCAACAGATGCCTTCTCAATCTCCTGGAAGGGAAAATATTGGATCTATATTATATGAACAAAAGTTCATATAAGTGAACGCTCTAATGAGCGAAACTCCCAGATATGGGGGTACTTGTTGTGGGATCTCAGTACAGTGAAGATTGGAGTTTTTGCCCTTTCCTCACTGTAATACGATCTCGGCGCTGAAATATATATTTAGCGGGGGGGGGGGGTGTCGGGGGCTGAGCCCCCCACAATATTGTTTTCGATGTCTGGGATTTTTGCTCATTGAGCGTTCGCTTATATGAACTTTCGTTTGTATAATATAGACCCAAAATATCTATATGCTGTCCCCCCCTTCCCTCTCATTCAGAAGGTCCTGCTGAAAACCCAGCAGGACACTCACAAAATCTTGTTGGTGACTCCCTACTGGCGCAGACAGCACTGGTTCTCCCTTCTCCTACAACTGTCCAAGGGCAATCACCACAAGTTACCCCCCCCCAGAGTGGACCTCCTCACACAACACAAGGAATCTGAGATTCACCCACAGTGGCAGCTTCTGCACCTCACCCTGTGGTTGATAGGATTCTGATCACCTTCAGACACCTTTAAAAATGAGGACATGTTCAATGTCCTTCAGGAGGCCAGGAAACTAAATACTAGAAAATCCTACCTTTCTAAGTGGAAAATATTCACGTTATGGTGTCAAAAAAGAGAGCTAGACCCACTTTCTAGCCAGCCCTCTCTTGTCCTGTTTTACCTGTGTAAGCTACTGCAGAATGGTTTGGCTTATTCTTCCATCAAAGCTCATCTGTTTGCAATTTCAGCTTGCCTTCCTCTGGATCCCCCACTAGCATCCAAACTCCCTTCTAAACTCTTCCTTATGGGGGTGCTTCACCTCAGACCTCTGAGGCAACTGTCTCCTCCTCCTTGAGATCTTAACTATGTTCTGGAAATGTATATGCTCTCTCCCTTTAAGCCAGCAGACAAACCTTCTCTAAAATATTGCACGTGGAAAACTTTACTGCTAGTGGCCCTGACCTCAGCCAGAAGAGTATCAGAGCTACAAATCCTTATGGCTATTCCTCCTTTTCTAGTCTTCTGCAATGTCAAAGTTACCCTTAGAACTAACCCATCCTTAATGCCCAAGGTGGTGAATGACCTGTCCCTTAATCAGGCCATAAACCTACCTACCTTTTTCCCCAACCCACAGGGGCACAGTGAGAGAGTACTGCACTCCCAGGATGTGCACTGACAACTCAGGTTCTACTGCAAAAAACCAAGTCCATCAGACAGGCTGACCAGCTTTTCATTTCCTTCCACCCTAGACGTCTGGGGAAGGCAGTATCCAAACAGACCATATCTGCCTGGATCTCTAAGGCCATCACCTTCTGCTACCAACTTCATGGTAAATTGCTGCAAGATGCAGTTAAAGCACACTCCACCAGAGCTATGGGCTCTTTCAGAGCCTTCTTTAAGGGCCTAGATACCTCTACTATCTCAGAGGCAGTTACTTGGTCTTCAGTTCACACCTTCACCAAACATTACAAACTAGACCACATTTCTAGATCCAGGGCAAGGTTTGCCATGGATATCCTTCACAGATTCCTAGAGTCTGCCTCTAGACCACCTCCCCAGTCACAGTGAGCTTTGCCACTCACCCATATGTAGAATACTGCAACAGTGGAATAGAAGGACATAGAAAAGTTGTGTAAAATCTTAACATAGCCATAGATGTCCTTCTCTTCCATGTTGCAGTATTGCTTCCCACCCTCCTTCCCCTCCTATAAGGTTGCATTTCCCTTTCTGGGTGGGAATGGACTGGCATTGCCCTTATTAGGATTGGCTCTGACTGGGGCTTTCAGTTCTGAGGGCTGATGCATGCAGATGTCACTTTTATGGCCCACATTGCCCTCAGCCATGTCAGACATCCTGCACACTTCAGAGGGACTGAAAACATTTGTATACTGGCCGTACATACGCGAGACCAGAGGAGTAAACCCATATGTAGAATACTGCAACATGGAAGAGAAGGACATCTATGGTTATGGTAAGATTTTACACAACTTTTCTTTTTTCTGCTGAGAGGCAGCCATGGTGGTCACTGGTGATCAAGTAGCAGAACCTTAGCAGGAACAAACCAAAGTGACCACAGCCTTGCCTCCTTCTGCACAACTAGCCTGTAGAAGAATGACTTGGATAAAGATTATTACATACACTCGCATGTGAATGCCCACACACACACACACACACACACACACACACACACACACACACACACACACACACACACACACACACACATGCATTCATCATACAGACACAATTGCTGATATAATTTGTACAGATTTCATGCACTCTCCACTTCTGGGAGAGTTGCTGCCACCTTCTGCAACATCCAGCCATGTTCATTTAATAGTCGTCTGCTGCAGCAAAAACAAAGTATGTGCTCCTAAGTATACACATAGGACAGATAGGATGCCAGAACACAATTGTATGGAAAAAATGCTTACAGCACATTTTGGCTATGTCTCCCTAAACTCTTCCTCTCACTATCAAAACAGGTCAAGGTGGGTCCGCCTCAGGTTACTGTAGCAGTGTAAGCACTGCTCTTCAGAATAAGTGATACCAGTGGAGACACTCACAATGCTGCAAGCTCATGCCAGGCATCCACTTTCTGCAAGAGCTAATCATAATGCTCTAGTAGAAGCCCCTGTGTAGGAAGAAAAAAAATCTTGTTTTCCCTGGCACATCATATGGAACTCTATATTCTACACCAGCTATAGTAGCCTTGGTCCCTAACTTAGGTTAACTTGAGGAGCAAGATGGTAGCCTCATGTGCATGTAGTGCTTCACCATGCTGCTGTTATAGCACCATGGCACTAACAGTGCATATAGTGTTGCATTGTGGTGCTGCTGGTGTACCTGTGTGATATGCATGAGTATACTAGTCAAATGCCTTGTGGTCACCATGATGTTCATAGATACTGCCAACATGTCTGAGTTACACATTGTGCTGTGGCACCAATTCAGAAACAGTGACACTAAATTTCATTATTAGTATATCTGTAAGTTTTTATTTTATTTTATTTAAATTTACCTCTTTGTTGACCAGGTAAGTCCACTAGACACAATTGTACTTTTTCAGTTGTGACCCTGTAGCACGCTCTGGTTAAGTGACTTTCTCACAGTCATATAACGGGAAAATGATGGAAGGAAGCAAACCCTGTACCCTTAATACAGAAAGCAGTAACAGCTCAGAGCTTTAATCCTGCTAACCATGTTGCACAACATGGTCAGTATCATACAACTATGGAACAGGGAAAGTTAGTAACAGTTCTGTAAACTTGGAGCATAATAGAACTAAGGAAGGAGTTACAGAGTATAGGAAGGAGTCTTACCTAGTAAACCATATTAACAGGACCAACAAACCATGCAGTGGATTTCAGTTATACTGAGGCAGATGTTGTGATTTTCATGTAACTAGAAGCCCAGGAGACTGATATGGCACTGCACTGTTTGCATGTGTTTTAGGGGCGGGGGACATATAAACAAAAACATTGTGAAGGACAGGGTGCAAGGCATTTGATTTCCAGGCCAACAATGGATGCATGACTGTAATATATAACTGAGGGGAAACCAGTGAATAGCACAAACTGCAGCTTATAAACATTTGCATAAAAAGGTTTGGGTGCTTGTAGCTACAGGTACATAGAAAAGGTGGAGTAAAGAGACTGTGCAAAGCATTAATTACAATTCATAAGCATGTACATAAGGATGAGAGGTGGTGACAGATATGACCATCTACATCATATAACACACACACACACACACACACACACACACACACACACACACACACACACACACACACTCAAGCGAGTGTGTGCACATACACATTGAATTATAGGTTTTGTCTGCATTTTCACATATACCAGCAAGTCATCTGAGGCATACAACAGCTGGAACTGTTTGCAGCCCTGGAGAGCATGGGGCAAGTGTTTCTTGGTTACAGGTATTTCAGACAAGCAGTATAAGCACCGCTTTTTACATGGAGAATTGCAGTATGTGAATGCTGTTGGCAGCTGTAACAGGCCTCTTCATCAGGTTCTACATATGGTTAATGATATGGTATTCCTTGCAAAAAGTCATGGGACATTAAAACAAACAGAGCCATCCCATTGGGTGAATCAGCAAGACTAAATCACCTCACTGAGGCTGACAGGTTTTTGGTGTCAATTCACTAGCCATTTGGAGCAGCCCCTAATACATAAGGGTGCTTTGGATGTTGAAGCTGGGCTGGGACCAACCACCTATGTAACATCTGGGGAAGCATCAGGTTAGTAATGTCCACTATAGTACAATACAGCACATGCCACTGCATTTGAAGGGAATGAATAATCAAGTACCATCCCCATATTTATCTTTCCAGACATGTCTGGCCAGCAACTGCAAAAACCTGCACATCCAGGTGTATTATATCAAAGTATGCTATAGCTGTAGTTTAATATGTACATTAGTAAATTTAGGAATGTCAGCACAGTTACTGGGACACAGTGTTGTCATCTGTGCTCCTGCTTTCATGGGTTACACTTGTGTAGAGTCCAGCAAAACAGGACAACATTGTTCTAATGTCAGCAGGGCACCTGTCACTGACACAGATGGAAACATGCAAATGGCACAGTCTCATGCTGCAGTGGTGCTGTTGCAACATTACAGAGGAAGGCGTCATCTGTAGCCAACATAGCAGAGAAACTGTTGAGGTACAGATTGAGCATTCAATGTCACTAGATCATGATAAAAAGCTTCTGCTTGAGAGCTCCTTGCAGGCTTCACCTGTGCCTCTGGTGCACATAGTATCTGAAATGCACACCAACTCTAAAAGGAAAAACTTGGAGGAGATTTGTGCCACCATAACTGCAGGACTATCCATGATATGTTTGTCACACTTGACATTAATCAGAAGATGTATAGATCAATAATATAAGCATAATTGGCTACTATCCACAGCATTGTGCAGATTTTGAGTATGCCCCATGCATTCCAGTGCCAAGTGTGCAGTATCATGGAGTGTAGGAACAAGGAGCTCCAGGATAGCATGTACCAAGTGCACAGTGACATGAGATGTAGGAACGAGGAGCTCCAGGATAGCATGTACCAAGAGTGCAGTGACATAGACTTTAGGAACAAGGACCTCCAGGATAGAAAGTACCAAGTGTGCAGTGACATGGAGTGTAGGAACAAGGAGCTCCAGGATAGCATGTACCAAGTGTGCAGTGAAGTGGAGTGTAGCAATAAGGAGCTCCAGGATAGTATGTACCAAGTGCGCAGTAATGTGGAGTATAGGAACAAGGAAATCCAAGATAGCATACACCAAGTGTGCAGTGACATGGAGTGTAAGAACAAGGAGCAGATAATGCTGCTAATGTCACTGATGGCAAATGTTGCCTTCACTGATGCTTCCATCCCCCAACTCTTGTTAAGTGATATTGAGTTATTTAACTTATGGATGTTTCTCTAATGAAGTTTGGTATATAAATGCAAAACTGTATCACACTATAATTTCTTAGAATGCCTGAATGCCAAGCATTTAAAGTCAACAAACAAAAGAAATCCTTATGATGAACTTAAATACAGAAGTCTGAGAAATAATGTGTGTGCTTTTAAACATTTCTTGTATATGGCTTTACGAATTTCCACATTATAACTGAAAGGAGAAACTGAGATACTTTAAGACTTCTAGATTTCATAGAGTGTGTTACCAAAATAATAGATACTGGCGACTCATTGAATATCATACATATCATATGTGAGAAGTACTTCTGTGAGATAACTTATTCCTGGAATAGATGCCCTTCAATAATTAATTGTAAAACATCAAATATTAATGTCTGCTCTTGTAGTGTCAAGTATGGGCACAGAATCCTGTATGTTTCCTTCCAGAATTTCTAGCGTTTTAATTCTTTCCACATCCCCTATGAACAGACATGCCCCCCCCCAGTAAACTGAGATAATCACACTGCTTTACAATTTCTTCAGTTGCAGAGATACAGCTCTACTCTGTTATAAGCATTGTTATTGCAAAGCAGTATTCTTTTATTTTTAATACATTTTAAAGGCAGAAGAACCCTGTGTATCAGACTCACAGATTCTGCGCTGGATTCAATAAATCCTATACAGCTCACTAAAACCATATGGACATTACAGAGCTACATGCACATGATAGCCTTCTGATTTGTATTCAGTAAGCAGCTTTATATGATGTGTAGAGCAACGCAAACATGTTAGACATCATGATATGCTACTTACACCATAGCCACCTGTATTGTATGCTAATCAACCAATCCAAAATGGTGGAGCTATTTAATAAACTATAAATTAATTGTGTGCACTCAGTGCAGACTTTTGCCTTGAATTTCCAAACCTACTGGAATACAGCCACAGAAACTACACTAGAGGGGAAGAATGTTAGGGGGTGCTGTTGCTCTTCTGCATGTGTATGTGTAATAGGCTCAAGTCTATGCTGCTGCTGTTGATAGACCTTGGGTAAGAAAGAGAAGTGTGTTAGGATCCCATTTAAATTTTCATGATCTGCATGAGGTGGAAATAGAGACCTACAGGTCCAGGAACTCTACAACCTCTGTTGTCCTCAAATGAGAGCAAGGGCAAACAGAGAGGAACCAATGCCTGTGGAGGACAAGGTATGTATAGCACTCAGAATTTCAGCTATATGAACCTTCCAGAGACCAACAGGAGGGCATGCTGGGGGTGTCACAGGTATCAGTGTCCAGGATCCTACTTCAATTCCTGAACGCTATGCTATAACATGTCAGTGATTATATATATTTTCCTCATACCCCTGAGGACAGATCTGCAACTATGCAGGATTTCTACTCTATAGCACACTTTCTTGAAGTCTTGGGTACCATAGAATGTAAGCACTTTGAGATCAAAGCACCACCCAGGGAACAGGGAATGGTCTACATAAACAGAAATGGCTTCCACACCATTAACTGCCAGGTCATGTGTAATGTAAGGGAATCATCCTGAATGTGTGTGCTGGCAACGCTGACAGTTACCACAATTCCCATATCTGGCACAACTCACAGCTCTACCAGAGGTTTTCCAGGGGAGATATTCCAGATAGACCATTTACTGGAGGATGTCGGGGATGCACTTGAGCCATGGCTGATGAAACCCATCAGAAATGCACACACACCTATGGAGGAACACTATAGTGAGGTACATGATCAAGCAAGATATCATAGAGCATGTGTTTGGGCCACTCAAGTCATAGTTTTGGTGTTCAGATACATCGGGGAGGTGGTGGACTGCAGTATGATCCCAGTACTCATGCCAAAATTATCACTTCTGTGCTATCCTACACAATATTATCTTGAGGAAAAAAGCTGCAACAGGAACAACACAGGGAAGGAGCACACATTCCACCACAACCACACAGGTGAGGACTCAGAGGGAGAGCTGACAACCTCTGTGGGTGTAGATAGATGTAGGCATGCACAATATGCCCTCACACTGGCCAAGAGTCAACAGATAGCACACATGCTGACCACCTAATGGGTACGATCTTCATCATATGCACATGCATACAGTAAAACAGATGCCAGGCAATGTTCACAACCTCTACTTACCCATATAATGAAATGTAATGAATGTATACTGCTAGCATTAATCGGAAAGACAAAAGAAGCACTCCACGGCTTAGCGGCAACTCTTTATTGTAGATTAAAAACAGTAAGCGCTTTCACGTTACGAGGAACGTTTCTTCAGACTTCAAAGACACTTATCCTGACTGCATTTAAATACTCATCTGTACACTCGCTAGCATTACACAAAGTCAGACCCAAATTGCAACAGTTGTAACTGCAGGGACTATAAAGGTAAGTGTTGAACCCAGAACAGGAAAATAAATGAATGTTAGATACTTGCATACTGGAATGTACCTAAGTGGAATGTGTGTCAGTTGTCCAGTAATGACATCAATATGTGACAGGACTGACTCACGTTGATAGATTTCAGCCATTTATCAGCTAACATGGCTCATGCATCGAAAATACATGCAGAAGAAAAAGCAATCCAAAGTCTAATTATCCCTACATTCTCTCAAGTAGATAAGCCTTATTGATGTATCAGTGATTTCAAGGTAGTAATCACAGCAGTAAAAAGGCTGGAAAGAAATCCGTAAAAGTTTCAAAATAGCATCACCAATGCATATACTAAGCACTGAGTTAGCTATGTACCCTGTGTATCAGAAGACATGCAAACGTATCCCTGAATCCAAAAGACAGAAACAAAGTGATGGCACAGTTATAATCATTTGCACAGGATACGGTTTGGACCACAGGAGGCCAAGGCTGACACCAAAGTAGTTACTGTTTGTGAGTAAGAAAGGCAGGCAGAAATGTAGATAATTATCAAATGGCTGCTGAGACAGAATGACCTGCAAGCCTCATGAATATCTCATGTACCTGTTATGTGTGGGTGTTTGTATGGGTACTCAATGTGAAATGTGTGTGTGAGTGCCTGCATAAACACAGCCAAGCTCTGTGCTAGCTCTATGTCCTGGCATGTCAGACAAGTATGAGCCATGCATGGTAGATGTATCATTTCATCATTGCCCCTGACCAGGAGAACTGGCTCTGCCAAGAGTTGCACTAGCATGTCCATGCCCATGATCAGATGTGCTGGTGCTACGTAAATATGAGTGATGTCTAATGGACGAGCTGTCTTCAGAACTACAGTCAGGCCCATGGCCTACCACATTATAAGCCTTCTCTGCAGAATACATCACCTTAAGGAATGCCAGTCTTTTGATTTGTCCAAATATACAAGTCTCCTCATCTTTAAGTTCCCTAGCTACGTTTACCTTTTTATAGTGTAGATTTAGTCATCTGAGCACTGTGAAGATACAAATGAGGTGTGAACTCATTAGAATTGCTGAATACTAAACTTTTGACTTTTTGTAGGAGATGTAAACATAGTGTAGACTCTACACCATTGTTAGTTGCTAATGATTAGAGTGCAAGAAAAAGAAAACACAACAGAAATTCAGACACCCTTCACTGCAGCGAGTGCATCAGTGAGGACACACTTCCGAAGTGTGGAACTAACTTTAGCAAGCTTTTAAATTAAACAAAACACTAAAAATGATTTTCAGCACAGGGAGATAGGCCAGCCACTGTGGCGCAGCCTGCCAACTCTCCACCAGCACCAATACCCACCAATCTGGGATGCAACCTGGCAGTTCTGCCTCTGCAGCCCATTCTCTAGCTGTCCCATCAACATCAGCTAACATTGCCCCAGCAGCTGGTGCATTGGTATCTTCTGGGACTATTGGTGAAGGTGGGGATTACTTCACCTGCCAGGAGCTGCCAGGGATGGTGCATGAGGTATTAGAAACTAGCAATAGTGCACACCTCAGCCATCTGGAGAAGTTGCTCCTTAGAATTCAGAAAAGAGCCTCACATCAAGCAATCCCACAGGGAGCCAAGGAAGAAGATAGTAATGACAGTGCTGATGGTGAGAACTAGATTTTCACTGTTCCCATGCTTGATGGGCATGTGCCTATGATGTCCCCTACCTATCCCCAATCATGGTATCTCCCAACGTTTTGTGTCCATCATCATCCCTGTGTTTTCTTTGTGCTGTTTATCTGTACCTGCTTTCCCCCTTATCCTACCTACTTGATCTGACATTCCTATATCCCTTCCCCAACATTCATCTCTTCTTGAAATCAAAAAAAAAAAAAAAAAAAAAGCTGGCTCCTGTCCCACAAAAATGTGCTCCATATATAGCTCTCCACTTTACATGTGTATCTTCTCGACATACTTGAGATTTGCATTGTTGTCACCCACCTGTGTTATAGTGACAGTTCAAATTCATCCTGTTTCCTATACATGTTCATAGGATCATAGGGTCATAGGAAGTTAATAGGCTATTGGCCCTGAGGCCCCTACAAGCCTAGCCAAGAATTTAGGCCATGTTCCAACAAGTCAGCACCCTATGCCCCTGTCCAGCAGGGAAACTGGTGGAATCCCAAGGGTGTATTTTCTGTTTCCTATCCAGTTATCCATGGTGCACTTAAAAAGTGTTAATGAGGTACACTGCTTGACGTGGACAGGGAGTCTATTCCACAGAAGGGGGAGTCACTGGGACAGAAATATGTCCTGCCAACAAGTCCTATTGATGTCACAGATCAGGTTGAGGTCACGGGTGTGGGGTTACTCGAGTGAAGCTTGACTTGCAGATATGAAGCAGTCCCATCAAGGTGGGGTCTGAGATTGTTTTGTGTGCCCGACAGAGGTCACTTCTGAGGAGTCTGTATGTGACTGAGTAGAGGGACAGGGCTTTTAGCCTGTCTGTGTAGGATAGATGTTCCAGGCCCTGGATTCAACTGGTGAGGAACCTCTGTGGTCTCTCCAGCTGCTGCATGTGCTTTGTGAGGTACATGCTGAAAGGGGCGTTCTACTCAGTAATGGGTCTTATAAAGGAAGAATACAGGGATGTTATGACCTCCTTGTCCCTGGATGACATGTCCTTACTAATGAAGTGGGCTATATAGAAAGCTTTCTGTACAATGGAGGCAATATGGTAGTCAAACATCAGTTTGCTATCAACCTGGGTGCACAAGTCCCTCACGATTGATTGAGTGCATAGGACCTTGTTATTAATTTGATAATTTGTGGGGATGTCACTCTCTCCAAAGGGGATAATGATGCATTTTTTGGCATTCAGTTTGAGGCCATGTTTCTGGCACCAGTCATTTGTTTGGGTGAGACCCACTTGGAGGATGTCCACATCCCTAGGGGAATTGATAACAATACTCAGCTTGCAGTCATATGCAAACTTGATCAGCCATAACCTACTGGCTTTGGCCTGCACTTCAGAAAAGTATATCCCAAACAACAGCGGCATCGAGATTGATCCCTGGGTTACACCGCTCATTATGGGTCTACTGCTTGAGGTGGCTTCCCCTATTTTGACTAGGTGAGTTCTCTCAGTGAGCCAGTTTGCTACCCATCTGGAAATACAGATTGATGCCTAGTTGAGAGAGTTTATATATTATACCCGAGTGGGGAATAGTATCATAGGCTTTGGCCAGGTCAATGTAGGTGGTGTGCAATGTCTTCCTCTCATTCATGGTTTTGGTGACTGTCACAAAGAAGTCGACCAAATTTAACACGCATGACCTCCCCTTGATGAAATCAAACAGTATGGGATCGAGTGTTTGGAGATTACCAATGTCCTTGTTAATGAGGTCCATGATAATCCATTACATAGCCTTGAAGATCAAGCTAGTTAGGCTAATGGGTCTATAATTCCCTAGATCGGTGGATGCACTACTTTTGTGCAAAGGTATGACAGTGGCTGCTCTCCACTCAAATAGGAAGAACTTGGTACTCAGACTTTGGTTGAATAGGGTGCCTAATGTGCTGCAAGTTTCTGCCTGAGTTCATGTAGGATGCAGCCTGGGATGTTATCAGGTCCCATGGAGGCTGTACTTTTTGACTTTGAGAGGGCACTGATGACTTGCTCTCTAGAGATAAGAGGAAGGGGCAGCTGCTGGGGATGTCCTGATTTACTGATGGGGGAACAGATGGGTGAAGTTTTCACTGAAACTGTCTGCCAGCAGGTTTGCTTTATCTATGGAACGTGTTTATGGTGTACTTGACCACCAGTTCTGAGCAAATCTGAGTGCTTCCTGTGAGACTGCGGACAAATGTGAAGAAGGCTTTGTGATTGTCTTTAGTAGATGTGGCCAGTTTGGACTCAAAGTTTGCTTTGGAGGATTTCACTAGTGCTCTTATGTGCTTGTTCAGGCTAAGGAGAGATTGCTTCCAATTAGGCTCCTGCTCCTTCTTGGTCTTGGACAGCAATTTTTTTCCTTTTATTATAGAGTTTATTTATGGCAGATGTCCACCAGACAGGTTTACTCTTCTTTGAGGAGGAGGATTTTGTCCTGTCGGTTATTCCTACTTTCCTGCAGCTATATAAATGTGCATATAGTACTTTGGTGTAGGTTTGGACACATGCCAGTTCCTACAGAGGAAGAGGGGCTTTGAAGCTGTTTATACCATCCCTCAGGACATTGTTATCAGCTTTGTAGACTTTTTTTTGTTTGACCCTAGCTGGGGATGGTGGGGGAGATGGTGACTTCAAAAGTGACTGCTTTGTGGTCAGATCTTACCAGGGAGGATGACACTGTAGGGATACTGCAGCGGTTACTCATGTTGGTTAATACCCAGTCCAAGATATTATCATCTCTTGTGGGGGTGATGACCAGCTGTTCCAAGGCATTTGCATTGAAGAAACCAAGGAATCTCTGGGCATTTGTTTTTTTGGCATGAGTAGTTCTTCTGGCCTATGGTTAGATAGCTAAAGTCACCAAGGATCAGGGTAAAGCGTTGAATCTTGATAGATTCGAAGAAGTCCAGATAGGTGGAGTGGACATCTTCAGTCAAAGTTGAGGACCTGTAGCTAGCAATGCTTTGAATAGGGTTCTTGTCAATGGTTAGCTTCACCTGGAGTGTCTGCTGAGCATCATACTGTTTGACCAGCTTGAGATATGTATGTCTTTAATGTATATTAAAACTCCACCTCCTTTTGAGTTTCTGCCCATGGCTTGGGGTCTGAATGTATGATAGGATGAGTAACCTGGTATGGCTGGGGTGCTCTCTGAAGCTTTTAACATGGTTTCTGTTACTGCACAAATGTCAGCCTCTTCCAGGGTTAATAGTGCCTTTAATGAGTGCAGTTTCATGTTTAGATTCCTAAAGTTTAGCAGCATGACCTTTAATTTGTGTTTTGGGGAAATTTTCATGTTGATAGTTTTGACCTTATAGCTTTGCCTTCAATCGCACCATGTGGGAGGCAAGAGCCTTTGCCAGAAGCCTGAAGGTGAAGGGAGACAGATGCAGGCCATCTCTGGCAAAGCATCTTGGTCTGTCGATCATGTTTTCCCAGACTGTCAGGTACTGGATCCCCTTGAAATAACACCTGAAACTAAGCCAATTGTTGCGGCATCATTCTGGGTGATGGTAGAATGCTGCTTAAGGCTAGGGACATACCTGCCTGGGACACATATTCAGCAAGCTTTATCATGTCTCTCTTCATATAGCCCAGGGAGATACGTCTCAAGTCATTCACACCAACATGGACTACGACAGAGTCATAACAGTACCTGTTGTTGAGAGACTTGAGTGCATGGGTGATATGGCAGATTCTGGCACCTGACAAACAACTAACTGTGACTTTCTCCTTATCCATTCTGCTGACAGGCATATCTGTGTGTCTCACAATGGAGTCTGCTATGACTAATATGTTGAGTTTATGGTTAGGCCTTAGTGGCTGTGAGACACAGTTCTGTGGACTGTGTGTTGTGTGTGGTGTGTGATGTGGTGGGCAGTGGAGTTGACTTGTGTTTTGGCCTCACAGGTATCTTTTGTATGGGTATGTTTTTGTTGAGGACCTCCACATATGTGGGCATGTGTTGTGTAGGTGTGGATGGTGGTTGAGGTGTGGTGTGTGTGGTGATAACCTTCTCAGTGCCAGATATACTGGCTTGTGAGGGAGAGAGCACAGACTCTAGGTTCTTAATGTAATTGCATCTCTCACAAATTGTGTTCGTAAGTGATAAGTAGTAGAGGGTTGTCTGTGTACATGCAGTTGGTACACTGTCTCAGGATGCCCATATCAATCAGACTGGCAGGAGAAACTGTAGGGAATTGTCCATCCATATTTTTCAGAATCTGAAGGAGAGAGGCCAGAGAGCTAAGGGGATAAAGTGCTGCTAACGGAAAATTTGTAGCTGGAATACCTTCCAATGGGTTAACAACTGTGCAGTGCCACATTACAATGTTAAAGAAGTAGATAGCTATGGTTCTTAATTCCCTCCTGCAAATGCCTTTATTGCTTCCTTTTTGTTCTTCCCCCTGCCTGCCCCCATTTCACCACTTTCCTATCTACCCCATTTTCACACCTTTAACTTGGTCAAAAAATATAATCACACACCAAACACATGGCCATAAATGGCCCCTAATAAAACCTTCCCATTTTGTCCTGTCCATTTGCACAGATTTTGGCATGGTGCACCAATGCTAAGAGATACTGAATAGTTCTTTGTTTTCTATGGGAAACTTGGTAAGTTTTTGCCATCGGCCACACTAGTCCGGTTATCTCTGTGCAATGCTGCTTAAACTCGCTGTGGTGGTGGAACACATAGTTAAACCAGAGTAAAGGCAGAACTTTGAAAATTCACTCTGACAGTTATTTAGACTGCAGAATGGAACAAAATGCAAATTACTCTGTGGAGTGTTGACATAAATCACCGAGCTGAAGATTTTTTTGATGATATATTCAACTGTTCGATTCTAGGTATATCACTCATCATTTCTTATTGTCATGATATATGCGCATGATATATTTAATCATTCACATATTAAAATTTGCAAAAATTATGATTTTTCATGATGGTTTATTGATTACTGCCCAAAATTGTTTATCTGAAGTGTCATTCATCCCCACTGCTAAGACATATTTAGCTAAACTTGTTCTGCTCCGCAGAAGTCTGTTGTCCCTCTTCTTAGCCTTCTGTACCCCAATATCACTCACCTCATACTGCAAAGCATGTAGTGTTAATAATGACAACAAACCAAAATCATGGCCCTTAATATGCCATTAAAAACACTGCTAGGTGTATGTTCATCTCTCCTTGTATTCATCCCATTTGTCCAACTACTCTACGTGTGTGTGTCTGTAGGTTGATGGACAGTGTCTGCAAACTCACTTGACTGTGCTGATGGATAATACTAACATGTTACCTTAATTCAATAGTTTGTCATTGCTCATGAAATGATACAGAAATAAAGAGCACAAGTGCATTGTTGCATACTGTGTTTGTTTGTGTCTTTCGGCTTTTCCCAGTTAGGGGTCGCCACAGTGGAACTCCGGTCCGCTAATGATTGGCAGTAGATTTTTACGTACTGGCTTGCTGGGCCTAATGCACAACCTTCAATGAAGGAATGCCCATTCACGCATGTCGCTACACAGAAGACGCTCTAACTGAGAATCGAACGGGCAACGTCTAACTGTGAGGCGACAACGCTACCGCAGCACCACCACCGCAGCTTCATCTGTAGGGTTCTGTTTGTGACATATTTAGGTAATGATGGATGAAATCTTATGTAATGATGTGCAAACTTTCCTTACTATAACTATACATACTGCTCTCACTTTTCAGGATATATGGCCAGACATAAGTAGTTAGCATATCTGTTGAGTCAGAAATAATGATTTCAAAACATGTACTGCCCCTTGTCATTTCTAGAAAGCTGTGCACACAATTAAATTGTGATTTGCAGTGAGACCCGCAAAGCAACTAAGAGTTGTAGATAGAGGTAGGCATTAATGATAAAACATTGTAGAAGGCACATTCTTTACTCTAGTCATTGTTTGTCACATTTGCAGTAATTATTATAGTTGCTTAGGTAATGCCATCCTGATACCATCTGTAAAAAAACTGAATGAGCTGGATTAAACCCTCTGTTACCTGTTCTCTGACCATGAGCTTACTACTCTTACACCTGCTGCCACAAGGAAAGCTAGGTAGCAGGTGTATTTTTTACACTCAGTACTGTCCAAAGTGCTGACAGTCACACATCACCTCTTAGCCTGTTTGCACGAAGGAATGTGAACCAATAGAAATATTACTATGTTCCCATTTAAGCAGAGAACTGCATTTGTTCGTTGCTTAACTCTGTGAAAATGGGTAAGGCAATAGCAACAGCTCTTAATGTCATAAAAGGTATAACAACATTTCTAATATATATACTACAGTATGAGCAGCATAATATGTCAGCTATTTCTCCCATAGTATAATATATTAATTACTATTTCTCAAGTTCAGTTTGTATTCATGAAATGTGAATGTCACATGCGCAAACACTTTGCCATCATTCATGCAAATCAGTTTCTCAGCAATGCGCTATGTAAACAAGTGTTTGTTATGTATTGCTATTGCTATTGCCCAGTTATCTTCCATCCCATTAAATGGCATTCTTAAACACAACTGAAGGGAAGGGACTTGTTATTCACTGAAGCCATACTTACTCAGACTCATGTGTACCCTGCAGAAATGCACTCATAAATGATATCTCAGTAATAGGTCTAATGGCAACTACACTACAGAAATAAAGAGCACAACTGCATTGTTGAAAAATGTAAAAAAACACTTAGCAGGCAAATGTGTGACTGCAAACTGTCAGTAGTGTGCAAAAACAAAAGAAATAAAATGGTCCCAAGACATACGGCTCTACAAACATACGATTTGTTATATTAGAGTAAGGTAAGCGCTTTCACCACCTTCCTGGTGGCTTCCTCAGACCATAATGACAATAATATTACAATGTCACACTTAAATACACATTAAATCACTTACATTTCATAAATTAATCACACTTGCTGCTTGTAATATCAACCCCCTACTTCCAGATTAACCAATTACAATGTCCACATGGGTATGTCCATCAAATAGTCTCTATAACTTTGGGGCAACATAACATCCTCTTCAGATTCGTACTATTTCTATACTGGAAATTAGGTGTATCCCCCACATCTTTGATCTTATCATCTGTTGGTAAGATAGGCCAGTGTTTCTCTAGCACTGACTTTATCCTCCTTATATCATTAATATATGATGTCAATATGTTAACCCATCTTTTAGCTGTTGTTGTTCCCCAGACCTAGGATCTTCCCCTGTATTCAATGAATAATACGGTCTCGCTCTACTACTTCTCAAATGGGCAACCTCATCTAGATTAGTAGTTATTTCACTCTCCTTGTAGTCTTCATCCCAACCTCAAAAACTTTCTTCTCTCTACTCAACCTAGATAGCCCCATCCCTTGACCTTTTACCACATTACCAAAGGTTCTCCTGGGATGCATGCTCGTCCTATGCAGGAGTGTATTCCTAAAGCACTCCTTCCTAAAAATCCTAGTGTTCAGCTTCCCATCTATTAACTTCTCAACACTCATGTCCAGAGAGTCCATTTGTGTGCTGGAAGACTTCAAAGTAAAGTTTAAAAATGTTGTTATACCTTGTAATCGCTCAACAAACTGTTCAAGATCCATCTGTGTGCCATCCCATAAAATAAAAATATCATCCACAAATCGTTGATAATATTTCATGCACTTCAAATATAAATCTAGTTTAAAGACTATATCCATCTCCCAGAACAACATCACTGTGTTGGCATAGCTATTAGCACAACTAGTGCCTATAGCTACTCCTTCATGCTGAATATAGTATAACCCATCAAATACAAACACATTGTTGTGCAACACTATGTCCATGAACAAACATAGTAAATCCACTAGCTTTCTATCATACCCACTCTCACTTATTAAATATCTCCTAACATATTCTACCCCAATATAGTTTGGAATACTAGTAAACAGAGAAACCACATCTAACGTCACCAGTAAAAACTCCCTAGTCCCTTGATGGTTATGCATGAACTCGTAAAGGTCCTGCAGAAACATTTTTGTGTCCTTAAGTACCACCTCTGACTTCTCTAATATTGGTCTCAAATGTTTTTCTATCAATATTGAAAATGACTCTGTGAGCCACCCCTCCCCGCAACAATAGGTCAAAAGGGTGATCTCATTGAGTCCTTATGTACCTTGGGAGAACCTTGAAACATAGGTATAACAGGGTATTCAACATTAAGAAAATGCATCAAATCCAGAGTAATCTCACTCACAAAGAGGATTACTGGCCTCAAGCAGATGCCCTACGCAGACCGTCTAAAAAAACTCCAGCTTTACTCCGTCGCATATCGCCTTTTCAGAGGCGATCTCTGTCTAACTTATAGGACTATGTCAAACCCAGAGCTGTTGTACATGCTTCACTTAAAAAAATCCCAATCCCTCCAAGTTACACGCTGTAGAGAACTAAACCTTGTCACCACAATAAACAGAATATGCTGGAGGGATACATTCCTGTCCCAGAGACTTCCCATACTCTGGAACAGACTTCCTATCTATGTCATTAGCACTCTCCAAGAAAAATCTTGATGATTCGATGGGAAATAGGAAATTCACCCCGGGGATCACTTCTGTGGCTTTGCTCGAAAGGGGCACATGAAATTAATTTTCTTGGGTGGCGAAAGCCAGGGTACCTTTTTGGCTAGGTTTATATAGGCCCTAGGGCCAATAGCCTAGTACCTACCTATGAACATGTCAAACAATTATTCAGCCTGAAATGAACATTTCTAATCAAACATTCAATATCATGCATATGAATCTGTCTGTATACCATTCTGTCACTCACCATTAGTTTGAGAGATGTCACATAATAATCTTTGTCCATAATTACAATCATCCCACCCTTATCGGCAGGTCATATCATTATGGACAGATCAGCAATAAGATGTTTTAATGCTTCCTGTTCAGGCTTGCTTATATTCACAAACTTTTTCCCATGCTTTTTCTGCCTCAATACAACATGCAATTCCTCCTCAGAAACCTTATTAAATGCTTCAAAGTCTGGATGATTTATAGGTATTTATACTACTACATTTCTTAAATGCATTGTTACCCATCAATTCATTATCATTATACAAAATTTTTAGCATAACATTTCTACAGTATAATTTCAGATCAATCAGGGTATCAGACAAATGATCGCCTTGCGCCGGAATAAAGGACAAGCCTTTACTCAGCACTGACATTTCATATTCAGTCAATATTTTTAGAGAGATATTCCACACTTTCTCTCTGTCTGATTCCACATCTTCTTCAAAGGGGGATAATTCACTGGCTCCATCTGTTCCTTCCTTTTTCTTCTCCCCTGACTCACCCCCTCTCTTGGCGTATGGGTAGTGGAAACTTTGGAAAAACCTGCAACATCATTAGAGAATCAGTTTTCTTTCTTGCTACTGTTTGCACTAGTGGTATCACTGAAGATTCATTCTGGGTACTAGCCCTTTGAGAAGTCACTTCATGTGCCATTTCAAATGAGATCACTCTTCTGCTCTCAGCCTCATTATCAGGCATCACCAGGCTTGTCAGTTTGTTCTCTGTTATGAGCAACACTTTGTGAAGCAGTCTGTTCTACATTGTGAGCAGTATTATATACAGTATTATGTCGAATACTTGCCTCTCTCCTAGCCTCCCCCTCAGACCAGGAGAAAACTTGTCCCTTATTAAAGTCTGACAGATCCCTGTCCAACTTTTTTCCTTACTGCATAATCCGATTTTTCTCATATAGGCCCACAATCTCTGCTATTTCACTAATAGCTCCGTCCACCATCCGTACTGGAAACTGTGTGCACAGCTCCTCCTGCTGCTTCTCTATCTCAATCACACAATTCTCCTCTTCAAGTCTAAAAAACTCATTCATGGGCCTGAGATAGCTAAAGCTGGTCTGCATGTTGATATTCTGCCAGTGCGCCAGCAGTTCAGGATGTTGAGTGCCATATAATGGCATCTTGAGGACTCTAAGCCCTCTCAGCACTATCCGATAGTGAAGACAGGCCTCAAAATGAAACCTTTGCGCCTGTTGCCTTTTCAATTTAAACATATTATCCTCCAGTCTATTTAAGCAAAGCCTAAATCTAGTCTGGTCAGCATTCACTTCTTCCTCACTTAATATCACCTGTTCTGCCTGTACGTCTGTTAGGAGGGGATTCATATCTTTATATAATATGTTGTTCAAACCATCAGACTTTTTACAACTCCGAACCTCTAGCAGATTGTAATCCAACTCAATTCCATTACATACAGTTCCTTCTGCCATACCCCTGCTCGTATCCAAAAGCCAAACAAAAAAAATGTAAAAAAGCACACAGCAGGCAAAAGTGCGACTGCAAACTGTCAGTAGTGTGCAAAAACAAAAGAAATAAAATGGTCACAAGATGTACGGCTCTAAAAACATACAATTTATTATATTAGAGTAAGGTAAGTGCTTTCACCACCTTTCTGGTGGCTTCCTCAGACCATAATGACAATAATATTACAATGTCACACTTAAATACACATTAAATCACTTACATTTCATAAATTAATCGCACTTTCTGATTGTAATATCAACCCCCTCCTTCCAGATTAAACAAGCGTATGCGCAAAACTTTGGGCTTTGCTAGCTGGATGACGTGTGCTGCAGTAGGGAAGTTGTTTATTCATGTCTGACCCAGCTCTGTTAGAAAGCTACATCTAAAGAAATCCCTCCACACCACATGCTCCAGAGACCTCAACCTCGTTACCACAATCAACAGAACGTGCTGGAGGGACAGGTTCATAACCCAGAGACTGCCCATGCTATGAAATAGACTTCCCATGCATGTCAAACAGAGCACCTTACTGGCCCTCTTCAAGAGAAATTTTGATGAGTGGATGGGAAAGAGAAAATTCACCCCAGGGATCACTCCAGTGGCTCTACTCGACAGAGGCACTGGGAACTTGGGAACTAAGGTCGATTAGCACAATGCCAGGGTAATCCTATGGGCTAGGCTAGTAAAGGCTCCAGGGCCATTAGTCTAGTACAAACTTATGAACCTATAAAGATGTTGAAAAGTAAAGGACCCAGTATTGAACCTTGAGGAATGCCTGTAAGGGTGTCTAGGTAGGACGAGGTAGAGTTATTCCATTTAATGGCCTGTTTTCTGTTTGAGAGGTAACTGGAGAACCAATTGATGGTTGTAGAGGAGAGATTTAGGTTTGAGAACTTACTGAGTAGTAAAGAGTGGGAAATGGTATCAAAGGCCTTGAATAAGTTTAAGAAAAGAGAAGATACTATGTTACTGGAGTCATGCGCCTGGTTGGTGTTGTCAAGGAATGAAAGGAGGGCAGTGTTGGCACTGCGGCCTGGTCTAAAACCATGTTGTGTTAGGGTAAAGAGATGACTGTCAAGAAGGTAAGGTAAGAGTTGAAGGTGAATGCATTTTTCAAGTATTTTTGAGATAGGGGAGAGTATGGCTATGGGACAGAAGTTGGAGATGTCAGTGTTGTTACCTCTTTTATGTAAAGGAATGATAAAGGGCTTTTTCCAGAAGAGGGGCATGTAGAATTCTTGGATGGAATGGTTAATGAATATGAAGATAGGTAGAGCAATGCCTTCAGTAGCTAGTTTGAATAAGTGGGAAGGTAAGTTATCAAGGGCATTAGAACAGGGTTTTAGTCTATAAAGAAGTTTTTATAGTGTTGACAGGGATAGGTTTGAGAGATAAGGCAGGGGGAAAGTAGTATTAATGGAGAAGGGAGAGGAGTGTGAGAGGGGAGAAGTAAAAGTGGGAGATGAGTTTTTAGGGAAGGGTGTGGTTAGTTTGGTTATTGAGTTATTGAAGAAAGAGTTAAAGTTGGAGGCTATGATGTGGTCAGGAGCATTAGGGTCAGAGCAAGGGTTGTTTTTTCTACCAGGGCTTAAGAGGGTGGAGATACTGCTCCAACATGTTTTGGGGTAGTTTTTAGATTGTTTTGGAGATTGGAATAATATGATTTTTGGTCAGAGGCAATTTGTTTTTTAACTAAATTTTGAAGTTGTTTACATTTTGTAAGGGAGTTTCATGTTTTAGATTTTTGGTGACATTTCCATAATTTATCATGGATGTGCATGAGCTTTATGGTATCTTTAGAAATCACAGAGCTGTTTTGGATTTGACTCTTTTAGCTATTGAGTATATTATTGAAAGAGGAATTAAAGTATGCAACAGCATCATGTAGAGGAAGAGTTTTCAGAGGGTTCCAGCTTATTTGTCTTAGGGTGCTGGAGATGGTTTGAGGGTTGAAGTTAGTAAGGGTACGGGTGGAGATACAGTACCCCAAATGTGATGACTGCAACAGTGAATACACTCAAACATCTACAATTATGGTAAGTGTACACAACTATACTTTATGCTGTAGGTGAAGGGAGAGAGACAGTGGAGTACGAATGCTGCTTGAAAGAATAATAGTATTCACTGTCTTTTCAAAACTGTTGCTAGCATGGTTATTAACTTGAATAAAAAGCTGCAAGAATGATATGAAATATAAAGGGTTAATTTAGGAATAGTATAAAATGCTGAAAAATAGGAAGTAGAAAGTGTGCTGGCATAGCTTAATTAGATATTGGCATCCATGTAAAGGAGTATGTTATTGAAAAACAAAGTCTGTAAAAAATAACTGCACAGATAGCAGCTGGAAGGGCATCAACAAATAAAGAGATGTAACATCAAGCAAGATAAAGTTGGAACATCAAGTTTCAGATAGTGCTGGAACACCACGTTTTAAATAATGCAAGACTGAGTTTCCTTGGACCACTGAACTTGAAAAAGAATCAAGGACAAATCATAAATTAGAAGAACAAAGAAAAGTGTTATACAAAGGAAGATTGTAATACATCAGACAGTGAAAAAAAATATCAGGCTTTTGATATAAATATGAGTGTGTATAAACAAGCTTTGGGAATTTGCCATAGAGAGCTGACAGCATCTGTGTTGCATGCTTGTAGATCTGAAAGGAAAATGTAATATTAAATGCGTATTAACTGAAGCAGTTTGCCTCAGTGTATTTATTGTACTTAGTACAATACAGTAATAAGACTAGTTGGTCACAATAAATAATTAAATATACTGTGGTATGCATGCATGTAAATGCAAGTAACAGCAAGAAACCAACAGAAGGCAGTATATAATTCTTCAATGGCAAGCCAAAGTTGACAGACCGAATGGTTTCTTCTTGTGACAACTACAGCTTCTTTTTCATTTTATTCAGTTAGTACCTCCAGTTGCAGTGTAAACATTTCCTTCTTCTTATGCAGTTTCCAGTATCAGAACAATGCATCTCTACAAGTTCCACAGGTCCTGTACATTCACACAGCTGAATCTGCCAGCTGTGTTTGACCACCTTTTCAGAGAATCAATGAAAAACTTTCCACACTTTCTGGACGGAAGACTTGGCCACCTTCCACACACAAACTGGTAATTTTCTTTTTGTTTCTCATTCTATAGCATGGATGCCAGAAGACAGAAAACTATAGAATGTAAGACTACCTTTCAGGTAGACAGTAATAATAGTCCAGCACATGTATTGTCAGGATTTAAAGATTGTTTCATAGGTTCATAGGTTCATAGGTAGGTACTAGGCTATTGGCCCTAGGGCCTATACAAGCCTAGACAAAAAGGTACCCTGGCTTTCATCACCCAAGAAAATTATTTTCCTGTGCCCCTGTCAAGCAGAACCACAGAAGTGATCCCCAGGGTGAATTTCCTATTACCCATCCCATCATCAAAGTTTTTCTTAAAGAGTGCTAATGAGGAGCTCTATTTGACATAGATAGGTAGTCTGTTCCAGAGTATGGAAAGTCTCTGGGACAGGAATCTATCCCTCCAGCATGTTCTGTTTATTGTGGTGACAAGGTTTAGGTCCCTAGAGTGTGTAGCTCGGAGGGATTGGGATTTCTTTAAGTGGAGCATGTCCAACAGCTCTTGGTCTGACATTGCTTTGTCTGTTAGGCAGAGATCGCCTCTGAGTAGGCGATATGCGACGGAGTAAAGCTGGAGTTTTTTGAGACGGTCTGCATAACGCATCTGTTTGAGGCCAGTAATCCTCTTTGTGAGGTATTTTTGTGGCCTTTCCAGTTGTTGTAGATGTCTTGTGAGGTACATACCAAAAGGGGCATTGTACTCTATAATGGGTCTAATGAGTGATGAGTAGAGGGGAACAATGACCTCTATTTTTCTGGATGAGAAACCTTTTGTGATGAGGTGTGCCATGTAGAAGGATTTCCTGACCACTGTGGCACTGTGATTATCAAAGGAGAGACTACTGTCCACCTGTGTCCCAAGGTCTCTTATCACACTTTTGGTGTTAAGTAGACTACCTCCTATGTGGTAGTTCATGGGTACAGAGTTTTTACCAAAGGTGATGACAATGCACTTTTTGGCATTGAGCTTGAGACCATGTCTTTGACACCAGGCATCAGTCTCAGTGAGGCTCTTTTGTAGGATGTCCACATCATTAGGAGTTTCAATTATGGTTCCTAGTTTGCAGTCATCTGTGAATTTAGTTAGCCAAAGACCTTCTGTGTTAGCCTGTACTTCAGAGAAATAGATACCAAACAGGAGAGGACCCAGGACTGAACTCTGTGGTACTCCACTTGTCACTGGTCTGAAGTCTGATTTGGAGTCTGCTACTTTCACAGTGTGGGTTCTGTCAGTAAGCCAGTTGGCAACCCATCTTGTGACATAGGGATTTATACCTAGTTTAGTGAGTTTATAATTCCAGAGTGGGGGATGGTGTTGAACGCCTTGGCGAGATCTAGGTAGGCTGTGTGAACCACCTTACCCTCATCTATGGCTTTGCTGACTACTTCAAAGAAGTCTATCAGGTTTAGGAGACATGATCTGCCTTTTACAAACCCAAACTATGTGGGGTCCAGAGTTTGGAGATCTCTAATGTCTTTGTTTATGAGTACCATGATGATACATTCCATGGCCTTGTGGACGAGACTCATCAGGCTAATGGGGTGGTAGTTCCCGGGGTCTGTTGTGGCCCCCCCTTTATGGAGTGGGATAACTGTCACAGTGCGCCATTCAATGGGCACAAAGCCTGAGGTGAGACTATGATTGAAGATGTTACTTAGGTGGTGTGCCAGTTCATTCTGTAGTTCATGTAGAAGGCAGCCTGGGATGTTGTCAGGTCCCATGGATGCTGTGTTCTTGGCTTTAGAGAGTGAGGTTTTTACCTGTGCAGCCGTGATTACAGGAACTTTGCATTCTTCTGGTATAAAGATGGGCCCTTTAGGGGGAGAGAGGGGAGTAAAGTTAGCAAAGAACCTATCTGCCAGGATGTTGGCAATATCAGTTGGTTCTGTATATTTAGTGTCATTGTGCTGTAACTCAGAGCAGATCTGAGTGTTGCCATTGAGATTCTTGACATAGCTATAGAATGCTTTGTGGTTGTCTTTAGAATCATTGGCAATTTTGTTTTCATAACTAGCTTTGGAGGATTTTATGAGGGATCTCAGCTTCTTACTGAGGCTGACCAGGGAGTTCTTCCAATTGTGGGATTTTACTCTTTTTTGCAACAGTTTCTTTCTTCTGTTGTAGAGTTTGTTTATGGCAGAAGACCACCAGATTGGCTTCCTTTTTTTGGAGGATAACATCTTGGTTCTGTTAGGGATAGCACGATCCATGCACTCACGTAAGTGCTTATAAAGTGCATTTGTGTATGATTCAGCAGTCGTACCTCTATTGTCCATCAGCATGGGTGTCGTGAAGTTTGCCATTTCTGTCTTAAGAAGCGTGAAGTTGGCTTTGGAGACATTTTTTACGGTTGTTTTCTATTGGGTATAAATATATCTGTAGCACATGTAGTAATTTACTAGGTAAAGCTGATGTCAATGCTTTATGTAAATGCATTACATTTGACTGGTTTCTTAAACAGCAACATCATTGGTATGGCAGTAAACATTTATATTGCAAGTCATATAAAACTGCTTTCTGTGTGCAATGTCATAAAGGTAATGGTAAACACCTAGATGCATTATGTCCTGTCACCACATGTAAAATGTTAATTTCAGAGTTACAATATCAGTCAAGTCAGTTAGGGTGGCCACGGTGGTGCAGCGGTTAGCGTTGCTGCCTCACAGCAAGAGGTTCTCCGGTTTGATCCTCGGCTGGGGTGCCTTCTGTGTGGAGTCTGCATGTCCTCCCTGTGGTCATGTGGGCTTCCTCTGGGTGCTCTGGTTTCCTCCCACATCCCAAAGACATGCTGTAGGTGGATTGGACACTCTAAATTGGCCCTAGGTGTGAGTGTGTGTGGATGTGTGCCTTCTGTGGAAGGTTGGGCTGGCAACTCGACACCATAAATCTCCACTGCCAATAATGAGCAGACAGGTGATCCACTGTGGCGACCCCTAACCAGGAAAAAGCTGAAAGAAGAATATCAGTCAAGTCAGTTATTTAGAAAAACTTTTGTACATCTTGCTAGACAAAAGTGGCATAAAACCACTGTACATTACAAAATAGATAAAAACAGAGAAGGGGTTTATGGTGAATTGACAAAAAATGTAATAAACTACTAAGACACAGTCAGAGTGAGTACAAAAAGTTCAGACAACATATGCAAACACTTTTTCAGAATTGCATAAGAGCTTTAAAGTCAGCAGAACAAAATACTGACAAATATAATCTGGTTAGTATAGAGTTAAAGCAACAGCAGTTAACTACGCTGATAAAAAATTATTTACAACATACTATTCTACCTTTTGAAAATGGTTAAGCGTACACAGCACAAACTTTCATTCGGTTAAAGCAAGGGACTTAAATGGTGATTTTAAAACCATTTCAAATAACAAAACAGTTCTAGGGCATAGAAATCAAAAATCAAATGAGAGTAGTTAAAAGCAGTAAAGACATGACATCACAAAACTGACATGCATGTATTTTATTTTCACCTAAAGTGCAGCAAAAGGCAGACAACAGCAAATGTAAATCATGTAAATATATCTGTTTTAAGCATTTGTTAGTTAAGTCAATATCTCTTTTGTTTCTTACAAAATTTTGTATTCGTAT
The DNA here is from genome assembly GCF_019279795.1 of Protopterus annectens. Taxonomy (NCBI): domain Eukaryota; kingdom Metazoa; phylum Chordata; order Ceratodontiformes; family Protopteridae; genus Protopterus; species Protopterus annectens. Next base: position 47,665,146 of record NC_056740.1, on the reverse strand, counting down.
GATGGCAAAAAAATAGCACAGACTCCAGCAAAAACAGTATTCAAAAGCAATATTATGCATAGTTAGGCAAGTTAATGTTTATTATAAATGCATTCTAATATCAAGTTGCAAGTATATTAACGAATGACTGAAGGTACGAGTAAGTGCTAAAGGAGTTATGGGTTAAGTGTCTGGAATGCGCAGAAAGAAAAAAAGTAAGTAATGTGAGCTCAAATCTTTCCAGGCTGGAATGGGTAGTTACAAGGAATGTTGTATAAGATAAAATGTTACTGGTACTAAAATTTATAAGGTCAAGGAAACAAGACTGGTCACCAGGCCAAATGACTTAAGTTTTTCTAAAACAATATTGTTAAGTATTCACGTGCAGTATTAAGCTAAAAAAAAAAAAAAAACAAAAGTCTACAAAAATCCTGTTTGGTAATTGTAATAAGATGTCACAATTGTGCATACATGTCATTAATCTGTTTGCAAGTAAATACTACGAGTACAGTCACTACATGGGCTATAGTATGCAGTTAAATTATGCAGGCCCCTTTACCAAAAAGGGGGGGGAGGTAACAAGCTACTAGTAACAGTAAACAACAAACAACAACTTTTTTTTCAAAAAAATTAGTAATTCCTACTACTACAATTTTTTAGTACACAGCAAAGCAAAAGCTTTATTAAAATTTTTTCTTTTTTTTTTTAAACAAAAATGTTCAATGTTTTTTTCGATTATTTATACTGATAATTGTTTCTAGCAATTTATATATAGCACTTTTTATTGCCTGCTGCATAGTTTTTGAGTGTATTTTTATTGCTATTAACTAATCTGCATGGGTAACTGATTTGTTTGCAGTTAAAAAAGCATTCTGTAGAGTTTCATTGCTCCTTTATCTGTTTAAAAACTTTCATTTTGTGGCTTTCTGTAGTGCTTACTGTCTGTAGGCTAATAGCTTTAGTATTGTCCCCACCCTCCCTCCTTGTTGGTGTCTTGCTGTTATACTTGGTGACTTTGTAGTTGCCTGCCCCTATTGTAAATCTGATCTGGGACACTCCTCCCAGTCTAGTGTCATTATCTCATTCTACCTAATACAGAGAAAACACTTGATAAGGCCTTCTGTTTCTCCTTTTTCCCTTTAAAAAAAAATAATAATTTTTGCCTGAATCTCCTTGTTTTCTGACTGTGCTTCTCAAACATTTTGGAAATATAGAGTATATTTTAGAGAATTTATTATAACTGTAATTGCCTTACTATTGCTACAACTCAAGTGCTTTAGGTTGCACTGCATCTGAAGTGTCTGTGTGTTTTAGCTGCTTTTCTGTATATATAGACTTCTACTTATTCTGCTGTGTTACTGCCTCTTAAATCGTTTTTCAGTTGTGCCCTTACCTTGCTTCATTTAAAAAGTTTTAAATTGCTAATTTTGTAGAGTTTTAATTGCATATACTGTTTAGGACTACACATTCAAGTGTGCTAGCCTTTTCTGTGTTTATTTACTGTATTATTGCATTGTTTAGCCTGTTTCAACAAAAAAAATACTATCTTGTTTGCTCATTTTCCACCTTTTCTAGCCAGTCCATATCCCAGGCTTTGCTTGTCTCAGGACTTTATTTTCTGTGCTCAGAGCTATCCAGACCTTGCTGTGGTAGAGGGAAGTCCCACTGCTTACCAGTGGGACTGGTGAGCATTTTACTGCCTATCTAACAGTACAGGAGTGGTTTCCAGCTCTGAAATTGTAATTTTATTAGTCTTTTTGGGCTGATTTCTATTTCTCTCAACTTTCTGGCTTAAAAACGCATGTGTTTGCACATTTTTCACATCGTGCAGCACTGTGAGGCTACAGTTAAACTATTCCATGTGCCAGAAAGTCTGCTCTTCAAAATTTGCCTTAGAACTAGCTGGTTTCTCAGTAGTAGCACTAAAATCTGAACCCCTGTGACTAGCACTTGCTCTAAAACCTGCTGGAAAGCACTAGGAAGCCTGAAACTGATTCAAGCACTCAGCTCTCCTTGTCAATATCGAGAAATTAATCATAGGCACTAAACAGCCTATAATTGCAAAGTACCTTGCAAAGGACAGGGAAAATAGTTCTTAAACTTTACAAGAAAGCACTAGGAAGCCTGAAACTGATTCTAGCACTCAGCTCTCCTTGTCAATAAGGATAAATTAATCATACGCATTAAATAGCCTAGAATTGTAAAGTACCTTGCAAAGGTAAGGGAAAACAGCTCTTAAACTTTACAAAAAAGCACCTAAATAGGCATGTCCAGGGGTCAGCTTCTGGTGATTTCTCCTGTCCACCTGGTGAATCTGGGCATACTGGGGCAGTGCAGCAACTGCCTCATGTACACAGACAATCCTCTCCTCCTACCACCCAACACTACAACCTGTGAGAGATGCACTTACATAGCCAAATTGGAAGCAAAGCTCTCTCTGGCCAAGATTGTGCTAGACAGTCAAGAAGAGAAGGTTAACACCTGCATTACACCTCAAGCAACTCATAGCTCTTCAAAACCCACACCATCAACACCCACACATAGCAACACTAAACCCACTTATGCGGAGGCCCTTAACATTAACCTACCCAAGCAACAAGGACCTTCGAAGCCGAAATGCAAACAAACACCAGTCACAACAAAAGTGACACATAGCTCAAAACACCAGTGTGCCACCCAACAACAGCCCCTAAGGCAAGACAATGTACCCAACACTTTAGTCATAGGTGACTCTATAGTCAGGCACACTGATGTCCCACTCACCAGGCTGAACAAGGAGAAAATTACAGTCAGGTGCCTGTCGGGTGCCAGGATCTGCCACATAATGCATGCACTCAAGTCACTCCACAACAAGTACAAATACGACTCTGTCATTGTCCATGCTGGAGTGAATGACTTGAGACGTACCTCCCTAGACTATATGAAAAGAGACACAGAAGATCTCTTGGATCATGTGACCCAGGCAGGTATGACCCTAGCCCTGAGTAGCATCCTGCCTTCATCCAGAATGATACCACAGTATAAGGACAAAATGATTGACTTCAACAATTGGCTAAGCTTCTGGTGTCATTCAAAGGGGATCCAGTATTTGTCTGCTTGGGAAGACATGATCGACAAACAACGATGCTTTGCCAGAGATGGTTTGCACCTGTCACCCCTAGGATTCAGGTTACTGGCTAAAGCTCTTGCCACCCCTATAGTGTCTTTTTAAGACAAGGTTCAAAGGATAAAACCACCACCATAACAGGTACACGCATGCAAAATCTGAAGGTAATGCTACTCAATGCTAGAAGTCTAAACCTCAAAATGCACTCTCTCGAGGCACTCCTAAAAATGTAGAAAATCGATATCTGTGCAGTAACTGAGACCTGGTTCAAGGCTCCAGAGAGCACCCCTGCAATACCAGGCTACAATTCTTACCACACTTTTCGGCCACAAAACCAAGACCGAAACACTAAAGGTGGAGGAGTGTCCATATTCACCAAGGATATTCACACCTCTAGGCTAGTTGCCCAACACAATGCATCTGAAATTCTCCAGGTGCAACTAACACTAGGCAAGACTGCAATCCAAATTGCAGCTTGCTACAAATCCCCACCATGACCCAAGATTCTCACTAGACCTTATTAAACATACTGGAAAATATTAAGATACAACCAAACACCCTAATACTGGGTGATTTCAACTACCCTGCCATTAACTGGGAAAACTACTCAGGTACCAACTCCTTTTCCCAACGGCTCTTGGAATTCATAAATTCCAATGCCCTGGATCAACTAATCCATTTTCCCACCAGGGGCTCCAGTATCCTAGACCTGGTCATTACCAACATCGGGGATAGATGCTCCACACCAGTGGTCATCCTCTCATTGGTCAGGTTTGACCATAAGCAAATCATCTTTGACATCCACATCCCACCCCCACCCCCCAGTAAGGAAATCTCCTTAAAAACTTCTCCAAAGCTAACTTCATGCTACTGAAAACACACCAAAAACACTAGGTGAGCGAAAAATAGCAGCCCAACAGCGATGAAACCACTTTGCTCTTTATTGAATTCTGGTACCTTGGTCTTCACCTTCACAAGGAATACTTTCCATAAAAAAATCCAACGCTTATAAACCATCAGCAATAATCAATTAAATAATTAAATAATTGATAATTAAATAATTTGCAAAAAATGCATTCATTTAAGGAACCTAACAATGATTTATTACTTCTCAAATGTATATATTTTAAAATTTAAACTAAATTAATACAATACTCTCCACGAAAAACATTGTTGACAAATACTAGACAAATACATAATTTTAATCCTTAAATCTCTAAATTCAAACCATTAGGATGTAAAGTATTGTAATTAATAATAGATCTAGATTCCATATTCATTAATCTTCTAGTGAAATCAATACTGTTGGAGTCTAACCCCTGGGTTTGCCCAAAACACTAAAAATCAACCCATTATCCACTCCCCCGTGGACTTCATGGAAGTGGCTGGCCACTGGACTTTCTAACCTCCCCCTCCTTATGTCACCAATGTGTTCAAGACTTCTTAATTTCACTCTTCTCTTGGTCTGCCCAATATACCATTTTTTAGGTGTACAATTACATCCCAATATGTAAATTACGCCCAAAGAATTGCAATCAAAATGATTGATGGCATTAAAACTAACTCCATTGATTTTAATGCCATCCAATACTTTACATCCTAATGGTTTGAATTTAGAGATTTAAGAATTAAAATTATGTATTTGTCTAGTATTTGTCAACAATGTTTTTCGTGGAGAGTATTGTATTAAGCATTTTTAAGTAATAAATATTTAATTTAGTTCAAAATTTAAAATATATACATTTGAGAAGTAATAAATCATTGTTAGGTTCCTTAAATGAATGCATTTTTTCCAAATTATTTAATTATCAATTATTTAATTATTTAATTGATTATTGCTGATGGTTTATAAGCGATGGATTTTTTATGGAAAGTATTCCTTGTGAAGGCGAAGGCCGAGGTACCAGAATTCAATAAAGAGCAAAGTGGTTTCATCGCTGTTGGGCTGCTATTTTTCGTTCACCTAGTGTTTTTGGTGTGTTTCCAGTTTCTTGCTACTGAAGTCAGAAGTGACAAACTTCACAACACCCACGCAGACAGGATATGGAAGTTCGACTGCAGAATCCTACACTAAGGCACTGTACGAGCACATCCACTTGTGCATGAATCATGTCATCCCAAATAGAACCAAGATGCTCTTCTCCAAAAAAAGGAAGCCAATCTGGTGGTCCCCTGCTATAAACAAACTATACAACAGAAGGAAGAAACTGTTGCAGAAAAGAGGAAAATCCCAGGATGCAAAAAACTCCCTCACCAGCCTCAGTAAGAAGCTGAGATCCCTCATAAAATCCTCAAAAGCTAGTTATGAAAATAAAATTGCCAGATTCCAAAGACAGCCACAAGGCATTCTATAGTTATGTCAAGAATCTAAATTGCAATGGTCAGATCTGCTCTGAGCTACAACAGAATGGCATTAAATATACTGATCCCAAGGATATTGCCAATATCCTGGCAGATCAATTTGGTGCCAACTTCACCCCCCTCTTACCCCCTAAAGGGCCCATCTCAATACCAAAAGATTGCCAAATTCCGATAATCATGGCCACACAGGAAGAAACCGCACTCTCCAAAGCTAAGAATACAGCATCCCTGGGACCAGATGACATCCCTGGCTGTGTACTAAATGAACTATAAAATGAACTGGCACCTCACCAAAGTGTCATGTTTAATCATAGTCTCACCTCAGGCTTCATACCCACTGAGTGGCACACAGCTACAGTTATCCCACTCCAAAAGGGAGGATCCAACTTGGATCCCGGGAACTACTGTCCCATCAGTCTGACAAGCCTGATCTGCAAGGGCATGAACGCATTTATCATGGAACTTATAAACAAAGACATTGGCAACCTTCAAACACTAGACCCCACCCAGTTTGGGCTTGTGAAGGGCCAATCTCGTCTCCTGAATCTGATTGACTTCTTCGAATCAGTCTCCAGAGCTGTGGACGAGGGTAAGGTGGTCCACACAGCCTATCTGGACCTCGCCATGGCCTTCGACACCATCCCCCACTCTGGAATCATAGATAAACTTACTAAGCTGGGCATAAATCCCTACATCACTCGATGGGTTGCCAACTGGCTTCCTGACAGAACCCAGACTGTAAAAGTAGCTGACTCCAAATCCAGCTCCAGACAAGTGACAAGTGGAGTACCTTATGGTTCAGTCCTGGGACCACTCATGTTTGCCATCTACTTCTCTGAAGTACAGGCCAACACTAAGGGACTCTGGCTAACAAAGTTTGCAGATGACTGCAAACTGGGAGCCATTATTGAATCCCAAATGATGTGGATATTCTACAAAAGGGCCTTACAGAAACAGATGTCTGGTGCCAGAGCCATGGGCTCAAGCTTAATGCCAAGAAATGTATAGTTATCCCCTTTGGAAAAAACATGCACCCATGAATTACCACATAGGTGGCAGGACACTAAACATCGAAAGTGTGATGAGAGACTTAGGGACACAGGTGGACAGTGGTCTCACTTTTGATAACCACATTGCCATAACAGTCAGGAAATCCTTCTATGTGGCACACCTCATCACTAAGGGCTTTTCATCCAGAAAAAAGGAGGTCATTGTCCCACTGTACTCATTCCTCTTTAGACCCATTATAGAGTATAATGCCTCATTTGGTATGTACCTCACAAGACATCTACAACAGCTGGAAAGGCCACAGAAATACCTCACTAAAAGAATCACAGGCCTAATGCAGATGCCATATGCTGACTTTCTATAAAAACTCCAGCTATACTCTGTGTCATATCGTCTACTCAGAGGCGAACTCTGCTTAACATACAAGGCCATGTCTAACCCTGAGCTGTTGGACATGCTCCACTTAAAGAAATCCCAATCCCTCAGAGCCACATGATCCAGGGATATAAACCTTGTCATCACATTGAACAAAACATGCTGGAGGGACAGGTTCCTGACCCAGAGACTCCCCATACTCTGGAATAGACTGCCCATACTTGTCAAGCAGAGCGCCTCATTGGCCCTCTTCAAAAGTAACCTTGATGATTGGATGGGAGATAGGAAATGCACCCTGAGGATCTTGTCAGTTGCCCTGCTAGACAGGGATCCAGAGAAGTAAATATGGTTAGCTAAACAAGGTCAAACATACATAAAAGTAGAGAAAGAATCAAAGACTGACATAAACATTTCAATAAACAACTCTCTCTCTATTAGGAGCTGTACATTACCTCAAAAATGTAACAGTTTTGACAAGGGAAGACATCATGCAAAAATGTCACAGCGTGTAGACAATAACACAAAAATAAGAATAAACTAAACAGGGGAAGAAAAGGGTATGATGTCTACCAGTTCTGACAATGGAAGAAATCATGCAAAAATGTCACAGTGTATAGAAAATAACACAAAAATAAGAATAAACTCAACAGGGGAAGAAAAGGGTATGATTTCTACCAATACTCTGTTTAATTGTATAAACAACACAGTAATACAAAAAAAGACCATGGGTTAAAATACTTACCATTTTGGGTAACAGGCCAGTACTTCATACAGATCAAATGGTAAAAGTATCATACACTTGTACTATGATCAGACAACAATTCCAGAAAAACAATATTGTACTTCAATATTACATTTCCAAGTATTAGCAAGATATCTCACTGATTGTACATTTACAACCACAAGGGAAGTAAGTCATTACAAGTATCTTTGATCGACAGGTTATAATTTAGTACTAGTGTATCCAAATTTGTAAATTGAACAAAATGTTATGTATCCAAATTTGTAAATTGAACAAAATGTTGTGTAAATAGACAATATTGCCTTCAAATTTCAAAATGTTTGTTAAACTGGCACCACAGTTTGTATGTGTGGTTTCAAATAACCCAATGTTAGTAGTAAAAGACAAAAACAGAAGCTGACACTGCCCTTAATTGGTGGGACATATTCAGAGGATGGTCATCATCTGGGACCAAATTGCTAAATTGGTTAATACATCCAGTGTTGGTAGTTTTAGGGGTCATAATAATAATGACAGCTTAAAATGTTTTATATGCTGCAGGTTACAAAGAGTTGCAATAACTCAACAAGTTATGGTTGTAAATATGAGCAAAGTGGTAAATGATGTAAATAATAATGCTAATATAACAAATGCAGTCTTTTCTTTAACTAAAGTTTAGTTTGTTCCCCCCAAAAAATAAAATAAGGGGGACCTGAAAGAATAATAGTATTCACTGTCTTTTCAAAACTGTTGCTAGCATGATTATTAACTTGAATAAAAAGCTGCAAGAATGATATGGAATATAAAAGGTTAATTTAGGAATAGTATAAAATGCTGATAAATAGAAAATAGTAAATGTGCTGGCATAGCTTAATTAGATATTGGCATCCATGTAAAGGAGTATGTTATTGAAAAACAAAGTCTGTAAAAAATAACTGCGCAGATGGCAGCTGGAAGGACATCAATGAAGTAAAGGGATGTAACATCAAGCAAGATAAAGTTAGAGCATCAAGTTTCAGATAGTGCTGGAACACCACATTTCAGATAATGCAAGACTGAGTTTCCTTGGACCACTGAACTTGAAAAAAGAATCAAGGACAAATCATAAATTAGAAAAACAAAGAAAAGTGTTATACAAAGGAAGATTGTATTACATCAGACTGAGACAAAATATCAGACTTTTGATATAAATATGAGTGTGTGTAAACAAGCTTTGGGAATTTTCCATAGAGAGCTGACAGCATCTGTGTTGCATGCTTGTAGATCAGAAAGGAAAATGTAATAGTAAATCCGTATTAACTGAAGAAGTTTGTCTCAGTGTATTTATTGTACTTAGTACAATACAGTAATAAGACTAGTTGGTCACAATAAATAATTAAATATACTGTGGTATGCATGCATATAAATGCAAGTAACAGCAAGAAACCAACAGAAGTCAGTATATAATTTTTCACTGGTAAGTGATCACTAAGTGAGTCAGGTATGGTGCCACTGTCAGTGATGTTGTTGGGATGGGAAACTAGTATGTAGTCAAAGATAGAGCTTGAAGAGATATCTTTATTGGTTCAGGTGGGAGAGTTAACTAATTGAGAAAAACATATAGCTTTACACTGAGGGGGGAAGAGGCTGAGTTGATCGATTCACAGTTGATGTTAACGTCTCCTAGAATAATTGTTTCATTGGAAATATTAGATGAAAGCCAAGAAGGAATATCTTCAAGTATAGGGATATTGTTACCTGGTGGGATGTATAGGGCAACTATCAGTATGTTTTTATGGTTATTTCTTTAGGAGGGTCAGGGTTAGTTCAACTGTAGAAAATTGAAGTATGGGATTGGTGTAGGGAGTGACTGTCAGGGAAGAGGAGAAAAGACAACTCTACCACTTGTTTTTATACGTTCTATCATTTCTAATGATTCTGTAGTTGGGAGGGGTGATTTCAGAGTCTTTCAGGTGGGGCTTGAACCAAGTTTCGGAAATGGTTAGGATATCAGGGTGGTAAAGGGACAGCCAAGCTTGGAAGTTTGGCATCTTGTTGCAAAGGCATTGGGCATTAATAGTGGCAAAAAGGAGATACTTACAGGGAGAGGATAGGTGAGATGGAGGGGAGTTGGTATTAAGTTGGGCTGGAGGTCCTGGGTTGAAGTGAATATCACCTCAGAGAAGGATATAGATTTGATAAAGTATGAAGGACAGAAGTAGCAGAGGATTTTTGAAGTTTGGGTGGGGGGGGGGTAGCAGAGAAGTAGAAGAAGATGCAGTTGGGGCTGGAAGTCATTTTGCAGGTCACAAAAAATTTTTATGCAAGAGGAGAGGGTTGTTGAAGTGGTATAGGTAGGAGAAGATGTATGTGGGGTTCTTGTTTAGGGAGGGAGGAGGTGATGTGGTAGGGGAGTAGGTAAAATTTGGGAGATAGGTGTGGTGGAGAAGAAGACAGAGGAGGGTTAGAAGAAGAGTTAAGAATAGTGGTGTAAGAGGGCAATTATGCTTGGTAGTGTGATGATTATAGTAGGGTTAGATAATTATTAGAGAAGATGTAATATTTGTTTGGTAGCGAGAAAAGTGTAGATTTAAAGATCCAGGGGTGGAGGGGCTTATATTAAAAATAAATGGGCTGTTTTGAAATGATTGGTGGGGAGAGATAGGGGTGGGGGGGAGGGAGGGTGTGCTGAGATTAGATGGATGCAGAGTGGGTGTGGTTGTATGGCTTTAAATGTAGAGGTAGCAATGAAGGGTGGGAAATGGGGGTAGGGTGGGGGAGCGGAGTGAGCCTGAGCAAATCGAGGGCGAATGGAGTGGGGTAGAAACCAGTTCCAAGACTGGTAAACAATGGAGAGGAGACCCACAAAAAACTATCAGTTACAGGTAAGTTCCACTATGTAAGTAAACTCCAATGCATATTTAAAACAAAATTTTGTATAACAGTTATGCTAAAACAAGTGAGACTTTTCAAAAAGGTATTGGTTTGACTGAAACTCTGCTGTACTGGGGTGTGATACATGGGGGTAGTAAGAAGAGGAGAAAACTGGAGCTTTAGAGGGAAGTAGTGACTTAGAGAAAAAGGTATAGAATGAAGGGAGTGTAGAGAGACATTAAAAATGGTGACTGCAGCCCTGACACATGTGCATGCTACAATGTAACACTATTGCCTATTGAAACAATTGAAATTACTTCAATAGCAGTTAGTATTTTATGAAAATGGCAAATTCCTTTACAGGAGCACAACCTACATTGCTTGAAAGCACTGCCGCTATCAGAGATGCTCTGTTTCAGCAGGCTTTTGAGGATGACTTCAGTTTGTTTTATTTTGAGCTTGCGACATTGAGAAATTCATTGTATGCACAATTGTGTTGCTATTTCCAAGAATTATTCACAAGGATTATTCAGATGTTATCCAGCAGCATTGTGAGACTGTCAACAGATTTGTGTCATTAACTTTTCTGCACGAACCACATCCACCTCATTTGTAATGTGGCTATATATGGTAGCAGAGCCCTCATGCCCACCTTTCTAATGGTAAACATATAGGAATATGATGTGCAAGTGATGTAATGATGTGAAATAGGTAGCACTGTATGACTGTGTTAACAGTTCCACTTTGTATCATGTGATGCATACCCATGGTTGTCTTTGGAGTTGTGCCAGAAATCTTTTTTTTAAGTAAGTACAACATCTTAAAGGGAAATACACAGCTATGTTCACAGATGGTTGTGGATGACACCAACAATACTCATCTGGAGGCAACAGACAACCTGATAGCTGACAGATTTGGATCAAACTTCACCCCATGGCCATCACCCAAAGTATACATGCAAACATTACTCACCAAATTTTCTCAAGAGACCAGCTCATCTGTGCACTCTCTAAGGCTAAAATTACAGCATCACTGAGCCCTAACAACATCCCAGGTTGTCTTATCAATGAACTAAAACATGACCTAGTAGACACAGTAGGATCCCTACTTAACCATAGCCTCCAGACAAGCTATTTTCTGGCAGAATGGTGGACAGCAACAGTCATCTGTCTGAACAAGGGGAGGACCATCACCTGACAAAAGGAATTATAGACATATAAGCCTGACTAGCCTCATCTCTACTCGGTCTGCATCACAATAATAATTGAGAACAATGCACCCTTTTGGATGTAACTCACCACACATCTGCAACAGCTGGAGCAACACCAGAGATTTTACACAAGGAAGATACAGGGTGTAAAAGACAAGTCATATGTGGAAAGAGTGAAACTCATATCACTGTATTCTCTGTCCTACAGACTACTGAAGGCCAATTTGTATCTGGCCTACAAGGCAGTCTACAGTCCAGCCCTTATGGAAATGTTACACATTGATAAAGCAAATTGCATGAGGGTCACTTGTTCCAAAGCTGTTAACCTAGCCTCTGACAAAATAAATCATGATTCAGAGATAGAAATGTTTCACAGATACTACCCCTTCTTTGGAACAAGCTTCCCATTCATAGATAGCAAACGCCTTTCTTGACCCAATTCAAGTGTAGCTTACATCAATGGATGGTTAATGGTAATTGTTCTCCTGGTGTTGTGCCCATGTCTCTCATGGATAAAGATAGTTGGTCTTAGATAACATAGCATAGGGTCATAACTTTCTGAACTTTGTTCACATAACTAGTTAAAATTGTGAAAGTCATGTTAAATATGGTTAGGCTTTTATGTCATCTTGGAACATTAGCCTAGTACTTGCCTATGTACCTATGAACCTATGAAATCCAATTGTATTCTAGGTACAGCTATAGCATGACTGTACAGCATCACGGATTTAACATACATCACATCAGTATTATCACTTGATAGTTTGCATAAACACACATGCATGCATGTCAGGATTTCATGCCAGTATAACATTGGCAATGTCAGGAGGACAGTGATTGTGTAGCACATCTTGAGGTTAGACATGTGCTTATAGAGTGTACTTTATGCATGGTTTGATTTGTGAACAATATCACAGTGACAGCTTCCTCATTAATGCTCAGCTTTGCACTGCTGCCATTTCTACGTACATGGGCATAGTTGATGCATTGCCATCAGTCTCACATACTGCTCTACCATTCATTATAACAAACCAGTTCTTAATTCACACATTAATTGCCAGTGCTTCAGACAATATCCATTGCTGTTACATGTGGCAGATGCACACAATACACAGCTGTATATAGGAAATCCACTCATAATAGTGTGTTGCTTGTGTTGCTATTCTTATGGCCAGTACCTATATCAGCCAGGGATGCTTTAGTCAAGTGTATCACATTTGGGTCAGTGAGATTCCACACATCTTGTTGGCCGTGCAAAGCTGTATTTTGTGTTGCGTACCTATTAGGAATTGACAGTGCAGATTTCCCTTCAAGGTGTTGTACAAGATGCATATGTGATACATCTTTCTGTGTTGTACCCAGTAACTACAGAAATCATTGACAACATTGATTGCATGGGTTTGATTCTTGCACATGGGGGTTGTGCCTTAGGTGTCATACAGAACACTCAAATTGCCAGGATTGCCCTTGAATTCAACTCTAGGTTTAACACTGTTGCAATTAACCCCTCCAAAGACATTTATTTTTGGAAAAGGACTGGTGAATTCCCCTTATAGAATACTGGCAATCATTATAGTTGTACACATCTGTTCCTGCAGAAGACGTATTAATAACTTAAACTCACATATTCTAGCAATGTCACAGATTAATATTGTTAATATTTTAAAACTGTTTCTGATTGTGCCTGCTTCTGTCTATTTGTATGTGCTCAACAGTTGTCCATAAGTCTGTTGCTGTGTCTCCATGATTGGTTAAGAGGTATGTTGACATTTCAGTCATGTTCAAGCAATTCATTTTGCAGATCTTCCCAATATGCACATACCCCAATTTTATATACCCTCTCCAGTGAGTATGTCAGTGATGTTTACATCACAACCATTCATCTCCACTGACATGTAACCTTGTGTGACAGTCACATATTTAATATCATGTGTGATGATATACATATACTTTCACAGGAAGTGTAAACAGCAGTATGTAGTATGCTATCCACTTATGTGCTTATTATTGTGATACTAACTTGTCCTGGAAATGTACATACATTGACATATCCTAGCTGGGATACATTGTCATGTTTCTCATGCCATCTTCCTCTTTATTTATTCCTATCATTCATGTCTGTGACCATTTTAATCAGGACATTTTCCCTGCCTAGTGTATTTAAGTTTCAATGCATTTGCCCTTGCTGTTCACACCATCAGCTATTATTTCAGTTTGCAGATACTAGTTGTAGTGTACATTGGAATGAGTAGACTTTTCTTGAATGTGTTAATACTGCAGTTATATTTTTCCCGGTAGACATTGTAGCTGTCCACGCAATCTCACAGAGAAGGTTTGCCCGTAGGCAAACTTGTATGCATGTTCCTTCTGCATTCATTGCACTCTGCACGGTGTTGTTGGCCATAAAATGTTGCCTGTTTTCATGTAAGTGCGATGAGTGATATGCATATGCAATTAGTACTGCTGCTCATTGTGTAAACACGTAAACTCCATGTAGGCTTCAGCTGAACCTACATGGAGCTTATTGAATTCCCGGGTCTATCTTCTTCACTCTGACATGCCCACACTGATTATCTCCTGTTGTTGTGAGAGCTGTTGCCCGCTATACGTCCTTCCCAGCCAACTCCCATTCTATTACATTTATTGAACCTGGTCTCTTCCCAGAACTTCAGCTACCTTCCACCCTTTTAAAAGCATACACACATAACTATAGACATTCTCCATTCACATCTTCCTCACAGCTCTGATGCTTCAGCCAACTAGACCTTAAGCTAAGCTTTGCTTCTCTGTTTTCCTCTATTATTCATCTGTTTCATTCCAATAGATACTCCTACATTTTCTTTTAAGCTCCCACCCAGTTCCATTTTCAATATATTCCCTAGTTTTGACAATTATTTTTTTCTCTTACCTTCACATCACTTGTAGCAATCCCCTAGTTTTAAAATAATTATTTTTTACTCTTTGTATTCATTCCTCCTCCTGTCTCATTTCCTTCAGTTTCATGCTTAATTACTCCACATTTACAATGCTATAATTCTACACAATTATATTATTATCCTTCACAGCTGCTGTCTCCCTTACATCTTACCAGCACCTATCTTTATATATAACTCTCTATACCCACCCAGTCATCTCCCAAACACTACACATCTCAAGCTGTTAATAGCCCCTAGTCTGTTCTCCTGTGCTTGTACCCACCTCTTTAAAATAAAGTGTTATTCCCACAACAACATAATCAACAAGCCCAAAATTCAAACTTCCTGCTGTCTTTTCACTTAAAAACTTGTGATGACATCCAGCCAAACCTAGGCCCTACAAGCACTCAACAAAATAACAAGTCTGCCATATCACAATGTAATAATCCCCTCAAAGGCATACAGTCTACACCTATACACAGCTAACCTTAGAAGTATAAGAAACAACCTTACAGGTCTGAATACCTGGGTAGCCTACCACTCCCTAGACATTCTAGTAGCCATATAAACTTGACTTAAACAAGAAATAAAAGATGAAGAAATCTTACAGCAGGGATATAACACCTTAAGACTTAGCAAAACCCATAAAAATGTAATGGGATGGCCTTTATTTACAGTAATGTTTTAAACCTCTCTTGGTCTCCTATAAAGCTGGCACCTCTTTTCAGTGCAAAAATAATAATAGCATTCTTGCAAAATAATGTTCACAAAAGCCTTTCCACTACAGGATTTACTTACACCCAAGCAATAATGCAGTTACTGCTGAAGAACGTCTTTCATAGGCATCAAGCGACATTTCACTTGAGACACTCATTTTAGGAGACCTGAATATAGACTTGCAAACTATTGACAGTAACCATCCTCATAATGTCATTAATCTATATTGTTTCACTTAGCTTAGTTTGACTCAGACAAGATACAACAAAAATTCTGTTAGAGCCCCTATCTTAGACTGGATTCTCAATAATGGTCCAGACAAAATCCTCTCAACAGGTACCTTACCTGATACCTTAAGTGATCACCTACCCATCTTTGCAATAAGGCATCATAAACCTAACCAAAAATGGCTTTAGTACAACCTTGGTCAAAACCTGTTCTCCTATAGAAAGGACCAATTTATTGTAGCACTAAAAGTAGTCACCTGGGGAGCTCTTCAAACCCTTCCGCTTGATGAAACTGTAGTTTGCTCGACTCAGTTTTCCTTAGCATACTGAATGAACTAACCACAATAAGAGCCAGAAAAATTAAACTGAACCCAACACCCTGGATTTAAAAAAAGTACTAAACCAATATTCAATGTAGTGTGGATAAGCTCTATGGTTAGCCATTATAAGCTTATGGGCTGAGGGTATTCAACTGCCATCTGTTTAAACCTTCTCCAAGTAAGCGAGGATCTGTCATTCCAATATAAAGTAATATATAGTTTAATTAGAGTAAATATAGTAATCAGACTGTGGGTTTGCAACCTTGTTAAACCAGGCGGAGGTCTATGTAACATAGTAAATTCCCAAGAAAGGGTAGATTTCTCATAACCCATATTTTGGAGTTTGACTCTCAGGGAACACCAGAGTTTATAAGACCACTTACAACTCCAAAAATGTGGTGGAGATCAGCTCTTTGAAGTTCACAATATGGACAAAAAAGAGGAAATTGAGGGGATGAATTTATTTTTAGCAGTAGGGGTGATATATGTGTTGTTAATAATCATAAAATGGGTACAACTGAGTTTTTTAAATGGTATTATTTTAGAGTTAAGTTGGACTGAGTGCAAGATTTGGTCATTTCAGATTGTTGGGTTTAATTAGGACCAATACTTTGAAAACAGGATTTTGTTCTTAAATCTAAGTGCAACAATTAGTTTATGTGTTTGAAATTATTATTTTTTCATTGAGAATAGGGACCAGAGAGTTTTGCAAGTATTTATGTCATTATTATCCAGATTGTGATTAGAGAGACTTTCAGAACACAATTCTCTAACCTGTCTAAGACAATTGTATAAATCTTAGGAAGATTTATTGAAGCTCTCACCTCTGAGATGGATTGATCTCAGAAAGGGCAAAGATCAATAACACTGCACTCTTTTAAAAGAGGGAAGTTATCTAAGTTTAGCATTGCGTTGTTACATTTTAAATTTGGGTTAAGGTGAAGGGGCTGTATAGTAGTGAAGGCAATGGATAAGTTCAGTGACTCAATCAGATTTTGTAAGTTAACTATGCTGTTCTTTAGGGAAATGTGCAGTTTGGATCTTTTCAGCCTCAAGTTATTCAGGAAGGGGAAAGCTTTGGGGTTAAAATTAAAAGACCTGACATATTTATAGTAAAGTTATATCCAATAAGGGGACGATAGTCTTCTATCAATATTAATCTGCTACTATTAATTGTATCATAGTATAATCTGAAATCAGGGAGATTTAATCTCCCTTTATCTTTTGGGCATATCAATCTTTGGTAAGAAATTCTAACTGATTTAGGAGACTATATGAATTTAGCTAGTGTAGAATGAAGTTTTTTGAAAAAATATATACTATCATCTGGGTATTTATGAAGATATATGTCAGTCTTGGTAAAATGTTCATCTTAACTATCGCCACTTTGGATAGGAAAGGAAGCAGAAGGTTGTTCCATTTATTACAATCTTGTTGTAAGGTCAGCCATTTATTTGTAATGTTATCTTGAATATAACTCTTATGGTCTTGCTGAAAGGAGATTCCCAAGTATTTCAAGGAGTATCTTATTTTGATTTCTGTTGGCAGGGGGAATAAAAGAAGTAGGTTAAATGAACTAACTGGGATAATTGCAGATTTGTTAGAATTTAGTTTCTAGTTAGAAAGTTTAGAGAAGGCATTAATTCAATTCAGAATTGTTGGTATGTCTGAACTTGGCAAAGTAAAATAGAGATTTAGGTAATCTGCAAATGCTGAAAGAACAATCCTAGTGTTGTAAGGTATTGGAATGTGATGGAAGGTTTTCTGCGTAACAAGTAAGATCAAAGGTTCGATGTATAAGTTGAAGAGGTATGGGGAAAGAGGGCATCCTTGCCGTGTTCCATGTTTAATGTTAATCCTGTTGGAGGTAATCCCATTAATGTACAGTGGGATATAGGCACTAGCAGATACTTTTGATGGTTTGACCAAAACCTGAGGGTAGTCCAAAATAAGGTAGTGTCTGGAGCAGAAATTCTAAATTGAGTCTGTCAAAGGCTTTGGAGGCATCGATTGTGAGTGCAAATATGGGATTGTGGTTTATGTTAGAAAGCTTTATCAAGGCATCCAGTATGAGTGTGTTGTCACCAGTTTGTCTGCATTGAATAAATCCTGATTGATCTGGTGATACAGTCATAGAGATAATAGGTTTTAGTCTGTTAGCCAATATTGTGGAGAAAACTTTAAAGTCCAAATTAATTAGGGAAATGGCCCTGTAGCTCTTGGGATTTTTAGGGTCAGCATTTTCTTTAGGGATGAGTATGGTTTTAGAGGACTTACAGTGAACATCAGTGATGGTATTATCAACAATGTAGTTAAATAAGTATTAAAGAAATTTGGATATTTTTAAGCAAAAGGTCTTGTAAAACTCTGCAGTAAAACCATCCATTCCTGGTGCCTTATTAGGTTTGAGATTGTTAATTACAGTTATTATGTCCTGTTCGGTAATAGGAGATGAAATACACTCTTGATGGGATTGATCAATCTTGAGAAAATTTAGTTGGTTAAAGAATTATATTATCTCCTATTCTGAAGCTAAAGGAGTTTGTGCCTCAAAGGTTTGTGAGTAGAGCTTTTCAGAAAACTGCATAATATCATTATTAGAAAAGTATGTCATGTCTTGAAAAAATATCTCATAAATGATAGGAGTAGACGTCTTTTGGCTTATTAATGTTGCTAGGAGTTTAGAAGGGGGTCAGCAAACATTCTGTGTAATTGGCCAGGATCGTGGCTTCATGAAAAGTCAATTGTCTTATATTAAATAAGTACTGGTCTTTCTTGAGAAGGTTTAGTTGGTTTTCAGACTCTTGACTAAAGTTTGTTTGTAGTTCTGCTCCTACCTTAATGATCCTATTTTTTATTAAATCTTCTCTGGCTTTGTATACTTTTTTGTATAAGTTGCTTTATTAATAAGGAACCATCATATCTGAGCTTTAGTGGAGGCCCATTCAATATCCAGTGGAAGTTGGGAATCAGGCAGTTCCTTTAAAAGAGTTTCAGAATCACATTAATCCCTCCTACAATGTCCTCTTTCACTAGTGGGTTAGGATTCAAAGACCAATTGTGACCCTTACCCCAAAAGTTGGTTTTGTAAAACCAGTTAATCGCAAGTGTGATTTTTGAATGATCAAAAATAATCTGGGCTCAGTAGAGAAGTTTATATCAAGGTTTAGGAAGAATTCAGAAATTAAGAAAAAAATTCTGGACCAAACTTTATGGCAATGTGAGTAAAAAGTAAATTTATCTTTGGGTGATTTTTCCTTATGAAAATTATATGGATCAAATAGTACAAAGTCATTTTTTAATTCTGCAATTGTTGTGGAGGCATGAATATTATATGGCCTGCTCGAGTTTGATTTATCTAGTATGGGATCTTGATAGGAATTCTAATCACCGCCTAATATTAAATAATGATTTTGTAAATAATAACTTGTATATCAACATAAAGAAATCCTGTTGATTAGAGCAGAGGGCATATATGTTTAGCAAAATAATAGGTCTGTCAACTTGTGGGCACTTAAAACTTATATAGCACCATCTACCCTCTAAATCTGTGTCATATTGTAGAATATTGTCTTGGAAGGACAATTTAACAATTATAGCTGCGCCTGCACTATTTGAATCTTTACCAGAAGCAACAATTTTTTAAATCCGTTTCTTCCTCATGTCTCATGACCAATGTTCAGTGAGCATATGTGTTTCTTGTATTAATATTATTTTCGTCTTTGATTTAAAGATGAGGTGATAAAAGAGTTTTCTGTTTTTAGCCATTTGGATTCCCTTAACTTTACACGAGTCAATCACCCACATTTTATGGTGTTATGGGTAAGAGAAAATAGAATAAAGTGAACTGAGTTAGCTCTAGAATTTATACTTATAATAGAAGTACCCATTGACCCGTAAGAAGGCAAATAGCACAATATGTCTTCCTGACCCTAACCCGTGCCTAACCACTAATCTACTAGTCCTAGAAGAGAAGGGAAATGTAGAGTGTGGACACATACATAAACAATCAACAAAACAGTTTAAACACCTTGCTTTGTCTTTTCAAAGTCTTCTTCTTCTTCTTTCGGCAGTTTAAACACTTTGCTTTGTCTTTTCAAAGTCTTCTTCTTCTTCTTTCGGCTTTTCCCGGTTAGGGGTCACCACAGTGGATCATCTGTCCGCTCATGATTGGCAGTGGGGTTTTATAGTGTCGAGTTGCCAGCCTGGCGCCAACCTTCCACAGAAGGCACACACATGCACACACTCACACCTAGGGCCAATTTAGAGTGTCCATTCCACCTACTGCATGTATTTGGGATGTGGGAGGAAACCGGAGCACCCGGAGGAAACCCACGCGACCATAGGGGAGGACATGCAGACTCCGCACAGAAGGCACCCCAGCCGAGAATCGAACCGGAAAACCTCTTGCTGTGAGGCAGCAATGCTAACTGCTGCACCACCGTGGCCGTCCCCACCATGGCTGCCCAATCAAAACATACATTAAGTAGAAGAAGCATAGCATACCTTACCTAAATGCACTTAATACTCTACACTCAGCCCATTAAAATTGTTCCATAATAAGTAGCATGGTACAGAGCTGTTACTTTGAGAGAAGGAAGAGAAATTAAGTAATGTTATTGAAGTGATATATAGGTAAAAATCCCTATAGACGTGTATAGGCTCTTAGAAAGATACAGAAGCCAGTCTGAACTAGAGACAGAAAGGGCCAAAGTGGCAATATCCGAACTTAGAACTGATTATGAGTTTAAACAGCTAACAAAAACCACTACTAGTCACAACATTCTAGTTAGAACTCTGATAACAGTATAACCTTTTGGTATTTTATCTCTTCTCTATGGCAATCAGTTGTAGGAGGGATTTATCTTTGCTTCACTAAACTGACTAAGTAACTCATGCTTTTCCTCTTTTTCCTTTTTCCTCCTTTGTATAAATGAGATAATATTGATCAAATGTTTGCCAAATAATAGTTCTAGAAATACTAAAAAGCCTACAAAAGTTAAGCACTGAAACAATTAGCATTGGTAACCAGATACATTATAACTATTATACTATTTACAGGATTTAATTATTTCAAGACAGCAAAGTTTATAATAACGACCGATGAACAATTGAACAATGGACAGCTTTCTACTTTTGTCTAAAACTCACAGCATACTCCAGTCTCTCATCACCTTTCCTCACTGCATTTCACTTTATCCCTTATTATGAGACATTGTGCAGTATAGCTTACATATACTGGCTTCATGAACCAACAGCTTTTTCATCAACATGGATCTCCAGAAAGATATGAAAGCTTAAAAGTCGGTTGTTATCATTCAATGTCAAATCCCAATGATCTGCCCAAAAAACAAAAATGTTCCAAAGGAGCAGACCAAGGACTTAGGGTAGCACATAGGATTTCCTATGTGCAAAAATTGTCATTATTAGGGTCACTAGTGACTTATGCTTGAGCAACTGGCATTCAAGGGGGTCCACATCACCTGCACCACTTGTAGAAATGCCTAAAAAAATCGCACAATTCTCTTCTGGCTGAACTTATGCTGTATCTCAATAAATTGTTTATTGTATAGTAGCGTTTCACTAAAGAGGTCTTGGGGCTGAATGCTACAATCATTCGCTCCTTCTACTTTGCGTTATTTTCAGGTATGTGTCCTTGGGGCTGGAAGCTGAAATTGTTGCTCCTGAAGAACGGTAGTAAACTCAGAGTTGGGTTTTTGACGCTGAACGCTATACCCAACTGATCTAAACATTGTATCTGGCTCAGTTTGAGCTTCTGGGGCTGAACGCTAGATCATTTGCTTCCTGCCCTTGCCCCTGTCTTTGTAATTAGCTCGGATCGAGCTCCTGGGGCTGAATGCCAGTACAGCTGCATCTATACTTTAGTCCATGCACAGTATTTCAGCTCGGTCAGAGCTACTGGGGCTGACAGGTTTAATATTTGATGTTATTTCATCACAAATAGCTTGGATTGAGCTACTAGGGCTGATAGTTATTATAGTTGCTTAAATTCACAATACAAATAGCTCGGGTTGAGTATTTAGGGGCCGAGTGCTATCATAGCAGAACCCTAGCAATAATAGCACTAAAAATAGTTCCAAATGCTACTGTAGTCGCTCCCTTAACTGTCTTATATTCAAGACTTAGCTTGGGGCCAAAAGCTGCTTGTTTAACAGCTAACTAGCTTTGGCTTGAGCTACTGAGGCTGAATGCTACCAGAGATAGTTCTATGCAATTGACTAAGCGGCTCTTTAACTTGGAATGAGCTCCTAGGGCTGTAAGCCCACAGTATTACATTAAATGTCTCATACTTTACCTTGATTGAGCTACTTGGGCTAAATGCTATAAACACTGGCCTTTAAACACTGTAATTAGCTTGATTTGAGCTCCTGGGGCTAGATGCTGTAACACTTGCATCTTAATTTGCTGTTTCTCACTGAAAGTAGCTCAGATTCTGTTACTAGGGCCATTAGCTGATATGGATTATTTTCTGACATGGTAGGCTGCCTGTATTGTGAAACTGGGACTGAATGCTAACTACTGTGCCTAATATATCAAACAATAGCCATTTTTTCACTTCTGCCTTAACTGTTTTAGTGCTGCAAAGTACAACTGACTGAAGTCTGCTCAATGAATGATTGTTACTCCTTGTATTTTATTATTTCCTAACTGTCTTTGCATTAGCTACATTAGTATTTTATTTTTTCCAGTTTTTGCATTAGCTGCATTTAGTATTTTATTTTTCAGTATTTTAGCTAGTATTTTAGTTCTTCCTAACTGTTTATACATTAGCTGCTTAGTTGCCTCTGCCAAACTTTTCATGCATTGTAAACTATGCATTGACTGAGGTCTTCTTAAATGAATGCTAATTATTTTCTCTGCTTTTTATGATCTCCTAGCTGTACCTCCTAACTTCCACTCACTCTATACTCAGCTTCACCTACTTTCACTCACTCACTCTTTAACTAGAGCCCCCTGCACTGTCTACTTTACCCACCTGTCCTGCAAACGCTGACCACCTCTCTCTCTCATTACAGCTTACTCCTCGGGTGCCTCCCCTCATCAAACTTAAACCTAACTGGAAAACCCCCTGCAAAGGACGCCTGCCTTGGACTGCCTTTCTTAGTGTTACCCCTCCAACCTGCTTAGACTAGTGTGTATGTATTAAGACTAGCTCCTGGAATGTTTACAATACTGACAATAACCTACCCATAGCAAGCACATTAGCAGCCTACCGCAGACCCTTACCCCCCCCAAGCTACTCTGTACCCTTGTCTCTCTTCCCCAAGGCCAACTAGTTTTATGCTGTATCCCACCCCTTGTTTTTCAACATGTCTGCTCTTAACCTCTACTTATTACTAAATCTCTGCAGTCTACCTCCCTCTAGCCTACGCTCAGTCCCAACTACAGAGCCCTACAAACTGATTGTTTCTGGCTGCTCTGTACTCTCAGACGTACCTGGTTCTTCCCACTCCATTCCCCCTGCAGGCACAGTCTGCTCCCCTACTCTGCCCTCAATTCTCACCCACTCCAGCACTTCTACTTTTATTCTTCCCTCTCCCCTCCCAGTCAGACTCATTATCCAATAGACACCCATCCCCTATTACTCCACCCATTTATGTCCTTCCCTCATACTGACATCACTCTACCTCCCTAAAAATTGAAATATCCACTTCTTTCATTTAGATCTATGGAAACAAATTATATCTCATTATAAGACCTCTCTTCTGCATAACCAACCCTCTTCCCCATAACTACTACTTTCATTCTCTCACTGAACTCACATGCCTACTATAATGCTTTGCACTCTCCTGGCCCCCTGCTTCCTCCTTCATCTCCTAATTCCATTATTCTATACCACCTCATACTCCTCTAATACCTATCCAATATTACCTTCAAAAATAACCTCCATACAAACCTACCCCCTCCCACACCCTTACTCTTATTTCCTTTCTATCTCACCTTCACTCATTCAGCCCAACCCTCTACACCTATTCCACCCAAAAATCTTTTCCACCTCTGCTAATAAACTGAAAAATAAACGTATCTTAGTTCTACCCAAACTATTACTCTATAAACCTAAATAACTACAATTTAGCTCTTTCTACAACCTAATCTTAGCTGGGGACATCCACCCCAACCCTGGTCCCAGTCCCTCTATTTACAATACTTCCCCCTTATCTCCTTCCTCCCCTCACCACTTCCTAAAAATATTCACTATCAATGCCCAGAGTCTCAACAACAAAGCTCACCAATTTCAAGCTTGGCTAAACAATAACCAACCAGACATCGTAGCCATCTCTGAAACATAGCTCAAACTCCATATCTCTGATTCCGAGATCCTGCCCCCTGGATTCCATACTCTCAGACATGACCGATCACACAAAAAAGGTGGCGGCACTGCCTTAGACTACTCTAACCTTTTAACCATAATACCACTTCAAATTCCAATCCCTTAATTCAGTAACACCGAACTTAAAGCCAAATTACTAAAACTTAATAAACACAAAACTATCTGTAGTATTGCTCTTTATATCTCTCCTGGTAACAATATCTCTACCCTTGAAGACATACTTCTATGGGCATCTACTAACATTAACTACGAAACATACATTCTAGGTGATGTAAATATTGACTGGAATAAAGTTAATAGTCCCTCTCCCTCCCTATTCATTAACCTCTATAATTTCACTCAGATGATACTTCCTATCACCTGACCTAACAAATCAAACCCTCCCGGATCCACTATTGACTGGATCCTAGTCTCTGACCCTAACAAAATAACTAACTCTGGCACCATTCCTGACTCCATCAGTGACCACCTCCCAGCTTTCATTCATCATGCAACTACCTCTTTACCTCATTAGCACAAATACATTCTCACTCATAACCTCAGTAACTTCAACCCCATAACTTTCTCTAACATGCTTAAACAAATGCACTGGCAAATTCTAAACACCCTTCCTCTTGACAAAACCATAGACTACTTCACCTCTGTCTTCCTAGAAACTCTAAACTCTCTTGCCCCACTGTGAAACAAAAGGATAAAAATTAATACAGCTCCCTGGTTAACCAAACATACAAATCAAGTCATGGTCCAAAGGGATAAATTATGGAAGCTTTACCAAAACAACAAAGTGCCTAATACCCTGATCCAATACAAACAACTCTGCAACCTTGCAAAACAGCTAATCACTAAGGATAAAAAAATCCTACTATATCAAGCGCCAGTCTAATAATAATAAACCCCCCAGTAAATTCTGGAATTCAGTACACTCACTTTTTAATCCCGGCTCCAAGAATAACCCCTGTTCTGACCCTAGTAAATCCGACCTTGAACTAAGTTCTTAATTTAACTCATTTTTCATAGAAACCATCTCTGCACTGACCAAGACATTCCCCAACAACAACCCTCCAATTCCTCACTCTTCTCCATCCAGTTCTCCTAACTGCCATCCTCTCAGGTTTGAGCTCAAACCTGTCTCCACTACCTTCATAAGAAAACTGCTTTCCAAACTTAGGCCTTGCTCCAATGCTCCAGACAATATTCCCTCCTCCTTCCTAAAAAGTGCTGCTGATGGAATAGCTCTCCCAATTAGCATCATTATTAACAGATCCATAAAGGAATCTTACGTCCCCGAACTCTGGCACTCAGCTTATATCCTTCCTCTTTATAAAGGTGTTTTAAAAAACAAAAAGGCGAAAAACAAGCCAAGGAACAGTACAAACAGAATGTAATGAGATAAGCGCTTTCAGAATAGTCGATGCTGTTCCTTCATCAGATAGCAAATACAATACATTTACACAGTTTTATAGTAAAACACATCCCAATTAAATAATTAATAATTTATCAATTAATAATTCACATGTTATTAGCAATCATAACAACCAACTTCACATCCCAGAATATCGTATGGTTAATGCATTAACATAATAAATCGAAATGAACTAAAAAATGAGTTATATAAAATTTATTTTAAACAACTCGGGTACACATTATTGAAATCTACGTGTATCTCTTCTAACAAAAAGCTAACGCTTAAGTGCTAAAAGTTTAAGAAAGCATTTAATAGAAATGCTTTCATTTAACCCTGGGGGGATATGGGCAACACTCTTAATTTGCCATAAAAGTTCCTCAATTTCCAATTTTATCTGCCATGTCCCACCCCTCTCATTCTGTACCACTCGTTTTAATATAGTAAATTTAAAAGTATGGTTGGGAAACAGGTATGTGTGTTTAGCCAAGGCATTTGTCTTATCTCCTTTGGCTATAGCGTATTGATGCTCATATATACGCTGTTTAAGTTTCCTTTCTGTCTTCCCTATATAAAAAGCGGTGCAATTTTGGCAAATAGCTGCATAAACAATTCCCCTAGTGTCACAATTATATCTACCCTGCACTTTATAGCTTTTACCATTTATTATAAATTGATAAGGAGTGTTTAGGTGCCTACATTGTTGGCAAGATCCACATTTAGTCATGCCTTTGTTCCTAAACACAGAAGGTTTTTTGTGATATTCTAATAATGATTTTAGATTGTGCCCACGTCTATAAGTGATCTTTAGCTGGTCTCCAAGCAGACTGTTCAAACTATTATCTTCTGTGATAAGGGCCCAGTTCTTATTCAAGATTTCTCTAATAAGAGCATGGTCCAGGTTATATGTGCACAAAAAGCTGATGGTAAAATTTTTAGTGATTCCATCAGAGGCGTTAGTTTGTTTATCTAAAAGATTAGCTTGTTCCACTATGTTGTTCTTAGATAATAAGGGTTTGAAATGCCCTATTTGTCTTTTAGTAATTACTTCTGTAGTGATCTTTGAAATTAACACTAAAGGGTACTCTCTATTAGAGAACATGTTTCCAATTAATTCACATTCTTTCATAAAATCATTGTCATCTGAGGCCATTCTAGCTGCCCTGACCAACTGACCTTTAATGATAGCCTTTTTCTGATGGTAAGGATGGCAGCTAGAAAAATGAAGAAGTGAATTAGAATAGGTGGGTTTCCTAAATATGGTGCTTTTAAACGTAACCTGTGATACATCTTTATAGATGTGAATGTCCAAGAAATTGATGTTATCAAACTGCAAGTTATAAGTAAATTCAAAAAAATGTGTTAAAGACGTGATAGAAATTACAAAATCTTGGACTATTTCGCTGGGGCCCTGCCATAGTAGGAACATGTCATCTTGGTAACGAGTGTACCAAGCAACATATTTTTGGAAGAACATGTTTTTGAATAGTAACATGTTCTCCCAATATGCCATGATGCAATTAGCGAAGCTTCCTCCGCAAGGAGACCCCATGGCAACCCCAGTTTTTTGAAGGTATATTTTTCCTTCAAACCACATGTAGGTGTTACTAAGGATGATCTCCAACAGAGTCACAACTACATAAATTGTGTTTTCACTAACATTCCTTTGTGCCATAAATTCTCTTATCCACTCTATACCCAAGGCCTGAGGGATAACTGTATATAAGTCTCTGACATCAATTGTCAGAAACTTGTAGTCAGAGTGAAATGGAATCTTACTGAGTTCACTTAAAAAACTCCAAGAATCTTTGCATATTTGCTGCTCCTTGTGTATTAAAGGTTTTAGAATTGAATCCACATATTTGGCACAACCATACGTGATTGACCCATGACCGTCTACTATGGGTCTAAATGGAGGGTCAGCAAATCTCTTGTGGATCTTGGGTGTGCCAAACAGGGCCGGTGTTCTAGGAGCCAACATTGTCAGAAAGTTAAACAAATCGATGTCTATGGCCCTTTCTAACAGCAAATCATCTAGAGTCTCTCTGATTTTTTTTTAAAGCTATATTTATTTCGTTCAAGCTAACTATGTTAGTCTTTGAGTAATTGAATGAAGTCACGTTCGTTGTTTTTTATATTAATACCCTCCTTCTTGTTTTTGTTTATATGATTACTTAGAGATCGGAAATCAATCTCACACATTTTTTCAAAACAGAGGATATTAGGATGCAAGGGTGGGTTAAACAAGCTAGGCACTCTAAATGAACTGTTAACTAGTGAAGTAGAACCCAGTAAGGCAGTAAGATTGATTTTCCGTGAAAATAGTTTAAGGTCAATAATGGTATTCACCAGATTCATATGGGAATCAGGTACAAAAGCTAAACCCACCGCAAAAAAATCAATAATGTCTTGGGGGATGGCCAAATCTGTGTAATTATAGATGTGAAAGTCCCCTCTTGTATTTGTTAAAATTTGTGGGTTTAATGAATCAATCCTACTTATTTCCTTCATTGGTTCCTCTTGTTCTTTGTTCGTCCCTGGTTACCCGTCGCTTTCGTTTTCTTCGTTTGGTTGAATTGGCCCACTTGAAAACCCTTAAACCTTAAACTATTTTTACGGAAAATCAATCTTACTGCCTTACTGGGTTCTACTTCACTAGTTCACAGTTCATTTAGAGTGCCTAGCTTGTTTAACCCACCCTTGCATCCTAATATCCTCTGTTTTGAAAAAAATGTATGAGATTGATTTCCGATCTCTAAGTAATCATATAAACAAAAACAAGAAGGAGGGTATTAATATAAAAAACAACGAATGTGACTTCATTCAATTACTCAAAGACTGTAATATTAGAGTAATGAAGCCAGACAAGGGTGGGGGACTGGTCTTTATGGACCATGCTGTATATGTTACAACCATCACTAAGCACTTAGACACCACAACTTACAACATAGTTAGCTTGAACGAAATAAATATAGCTTTTAAAAAAATCAGAGAGACTCTAGATGATTTGCTGTTAGAAAGGGCCATAGACATCGATTTGTTTAACTTTCTGACAATGTTGGCTCCTAGAATACCGTCTTTAACACATTTTTTTGAATTTACTTATAACTTGCAGTTTGACAACATCAATTTCTTGGACATTCACATCTATAAAGATGTATCACAGGGTACGTTTAAAAGCACCATATTTAGGAAACCCACCTATTCTAATTCACTTCTTCATTTTTCATGCTGCCATCCTTACCATCAGAAAAAGGCTATCATTAA
Source organism: Protopterus annectens (assembly GCF_019279795.1). Lineage (NCBI taxonomy): Eukaryota > Metazoa > Chordata > Ceratodontiformes > Protopteridae > Protopterus > Protopterus annectens. The sequence continues at coordinate 47,636,332 of NC_056740.1, read as the reverse complement.
AGGTCAGTTGGTCAGGACAGCTAGAATGGTCTCAGATGACAATGATTTTATGAAAGAATGTGAATTAATTGGAAACATGTTCTCTAATAGAGGGTACCCTTTAGTGTTAATTTCAAAGATCACTACAGAAGTAATTACTAAAAGACAAATAGGGCATTTCAAACCCTTATTATCTAAGAACAACATAGTGGAACAAGCTAATCTTTTAGATAAACAAACTAATGCCTCTGATGGAATCACTAAAAATTTTACCATCAGCTTTTTGTGCACATATAACCTGGACCATACTCTTATTAGAGAAATCTGGAATAAGAACTGGGCCCTTATCACAGAAGATAGTAGTTTGAACAGTCTGCTTGGAGACCAGCTAAAGATCACTTATAGACGTGGGCACAATCTAAAATCATTATTAGAATATCACAAAAAACCTTCTGTGTTTAGGAACAAAGGCATGACTAAATGAGGATCTTGCCAACAATGTAGGCACCTAAACACTGCTTATCAATTTATAATAAATGGTAAAAGCTATAAAGTGCAGGGTAGATATAATTGTGACACTAGGGGAATTGTTTATGCAGCTATTTGCCAAAATTGCACCGCTTTTTATATAGGGAAGACAGAAAGGAAACTTAAACAGCGTATATATGAGCATCAATACGCTATAGCCAAAGGAGATAAGACAAATGCCTTGGCTAAACACACATTCCTGTTTCCCAACCATACTTTTAAATTTACTATATTAAAACAAGTGGTACAGGATGAGAGGGGCGGGCCATGGCAGATAAAATTGGAAATTGAGGAACTTTTATGGCAAATTAAGAGTGTTGCCCATATCCCCCAGGGTTAAATGAAAGCATTTCTATTAAATGTTTTCTTAAACTTTTAGCACTTAAGCGTTAGCTTTTTGTTAGAAGAGATACACGTAGATTTCAATAATGTGTACCCGAGTTGTTTAAAATAAATTTTATATAACTCATTTTTTAGTTCATTTCGATTTATTATGTTAATGCATTAACCATACGATATTCTGGGATGTGAAGTTGGTTGTTATGATTACTAATAACATGTGAATTATTAATTGATAAATTATTTAATTGGGATGTGTTTTACTTTAAAACTGTGTAAATGTATTGTATTTGCTATCTGATGAAGGAAGAGCATTGACTATTCAGAAAGCGCTTATCTCATTAAATTCTGTTTGTACTGTTCCTTGGCTTGTTTTTCGCCTTTTTGTTTTTTAAAAGGTTTTTAAGTCACTTATTTGTTCAGTTCTTTATAAAGGTGGCAAAAACACCAGCATCTCAAATTTCCGCCCTATTGCTCTGCGCTCACCAATCTCCAAAATCCTAGAAAAGTGTATCCACCACCAACGCATGCCTTTCCTTACCCAAAACCATCTTCTAACTCCTACCCAACACGGCTTCTGCCCAGGCCATAGCACTATAACCGCTCTATTGTCTTTCTTAGAAACTGTCAATCAGTTTTGCTTGATCTGTCTAAAGCATTCGATACTGTTTCTCACAAACACCTTCTCTGTCACCTCTCAGATCTCCATCTCTCTCCAAAAAACTTTATCCTGGTTCGCCAGCTACCTATCTGACAGATCTCAAGCAGTAAAATGGAACAACTCCATCTCCTCCTTCCTACCTACCCAGCTGGTGTACCACAGGGATCTATCCTTGGGCCCATGCTTTTTAACATCTTCATCAATAACTTCCACACTGCCATTCCTGATGCTAAAGTCATTCAATACGCTGATGACTCAACCTTAGTCTGCTCTGCCTCTAACCTCTCTGAAATGCTCAAGAAAACCCAAACTGCTTTTTCAATAACTGAAGGCTGGATGCATCAAAACCACCTCTCTCTCAATGCTGACAAATCAAAAATTTTACTCCCCCCCCCCCCCACCAAGACTTAATCCTACAACAAAAGTACTTTCAAAGTCCTTAGTCAATCCAATTCACCTATATAAATGGTGCCTTATGTTAAACTGCTCAGCATTACTATTGATGAGTACCTCAAATTTGACATCCACATCCAACAAAATTTTAAGAAAACCCACCAAAAACTAGGCATGCTGTATAGGAATAGTCACTTTATTTCAAACTCCACTAGTCTGGCCACTACTTATCTTCTTCCCTCCTTATTATACGGAGCCCCTCTGCTAACCAACCTGTCCACCTCCATCTCCTCTAAACTAGAAAACTGCTATAATAAAATCTCTAAATTTGTCACCAAATCCAGGAATTCCACCCATTACTGCCTTACCCTACATTCTCTGAACTTGCTAGAACTCCCAAACTACCTAAACTACCTCCAACTCACATCTGCACACAGAATTATATTTCACCCTACTAAATGCCCTGCTCTAGCAAATATCCTTCCCCCATACATCCCCAACAGAAATCTCAGATATGAACATCAAAACTTAATAGCCATCTACAAGCCTAAATGTCCTGCTGGCCAATTACTCTTCTCTTTCTCCATAGGCAAGAAATGGAATTCCCTTCCTCCCACACTAAGAACTATACCAAACTCAGACAATTTTAAATCCCAGCTTTTCAAATACCTGTCCACTAAATGGAAATGCACCTGCCATCACCCTACCTAATTTCTATATAAGTATTTGCCCCCTTGAGGATTCCTCACAGGTTCCTAACCTCTCTAATTCTTCTACATTTACTACACCATAAGTGTGTCTAAGCTCTCCACATTTCCGAGAGCTACCTAACACACAACAAAACTATGTAAATATTGTAAATAGCAACAAAAATGAGTACTTGTAAAGTGTTTTCTACCTCAATTCTATTGCTGTGTTAGAGTGTTTGCTTAAATGTATCTGCATAATCCTCAGAACAACCTTAAGCCATTTTGTTTGAAAATGTGTTACGCTGTACATATTGTGTAACTGTCCTATAATATGCATCTTTCAGTATGACCTATACTATGTATTCACTGTATCTCTAATATTTGTATTGTATTATATTTATTGGAGCTTTTCTCTCTGGGCCTCCACTGAAAACGGGTTCTATGGGCCCAGTTGACTTCCCCGGTAATCAAACTGGAAATAAATAAATAAATAACTAAATAAATGCTGCAGATATTTGTGTGCCTGCTTCTGAACTGTAAAACATACTGCTAGTTTGAGATCTGTATATTTGCCTGGTGACCCAGATTTACAAGCGGTGCAACATTTTCCTTTTTTTTAACAAAATCAGCTTAGATGCCTTGTCTATACTAAGCTCAAAAAGATGTAGATTTCAATCATATTATTCCCAGAGTAGCAGTGACCCTTTAGCCTAACTAACAGAACGCATTTATTTATGACCACAGACAGAAAATAGTTTCAGTACCCAAGAAGGCTGGTGCTGATGATTGAGTGAATAGCATTGACTAGTATACACATTATTTTACTTTAAGTCCAGGGACAGCTTAAATAATAACTTGATGATTGCCACTATTTACAGTTCAGGGCCACACGTTATTAGACAAAGAATTCTAAGTTAAGATCTGAACAGACTTGACTGTATAGACCTTTTCCATGATTTTGTCCTCTTCCTCAATTCTCCCTTCAAACATCGCTGTCCTCAGTTTTGAATTTTATTTATTTATTTATTTTATTTTATTTTACATTTGTTGACTGGGAAATTCCGACTGGACACAGATCCATTTTCAGCA